>NC_069500.1:292106403-292473903 GCF_027579735.1 Bombina bombina | reverse complement strand
TTTTTAATGGGATTTGCCTAACGCTGGTATTACGAGTCTTGTAGAAAGTGAGCGTTAGAGCCTCTACCTCCAAGACTCCAACCGCATTTAAAACCCAGTAGTTAAGAGTTTTATGGGCTAACACCGGAACATAAAGCTCTTAACTACAGTGCTACAAAATACACTAACACCCATAAACTACCTATGAACCCCTAAACAGAGCTCCCCCCCCACATCGCATACACTATAATAAAATTATTTAACCCCTAATCTGCCGACCGGACACCGCCGCCACCTACATTATAGCTATGAACCCCTAATCTGCTGCCCCTAACATTGCCGACACCTATATTAAATTTATTAACCCCTAATCTGCCCCCCTCCATGTCGCCGCCACCACCTACCTACACTTACTAACCCCTAATCTGCCGACCGTACTCCCGCCTCGCAAACACTATAATAAATTTTATTAACCCCTAATCTGTCCTCCCTAACATCGCCGCAACCTACCTACAATTATTAACCCCTAATCTCCCACATCCGCCGACGTCGCCGCTACTATAATAAAGTTATTAACCCCTAAACCCAAGTCTAACCCTAACCCTAACCCCCCCTAAATTAGATATAATTTAAATTAAACAAAATAAATTTACTATAATTAAATAAATTATTCCTATTTAAAACTAAATACTTACCTATAAAATAAACCATAAGATAGCTACAATATAACTAATAGTTATATTGTAGCTATTTTATGATTTATTTTTATTTTACAGGCAACTTTGTATTTATTTTAAATAGGTACAATAGCTATTAAATAGTTAATAACTATTTAATAGCTACCTAGTTAAAATAATTACAAAATTACCTGTAAAATAAATCCTAACCTAAGTTACAAATACACCTAACACTACACTATCAATAAATTAATTAAATAAATGAAATACAATTATCTAAAATAAAATACAATTAAATAAACTAAACTATATTACAAAAAAACAAACACTAAATTACAAAAAATAAAAAAAGATTACAAGAATTTTAATCTAATTACACCTAATCTAAGCCCCCTAATAATAAAAAAATAAAAAAATAAAAAATTCCCTACCCTATACTAAATTACAAAAGTAATCAGCTCTATTACCAGCCCTTAAAAGGGCTTTTTGCGGGGCATTGCCCCAAAGTATTCAGCTCTTTTACCTGTAAAATAAAAGAAATACAATACCCCCCCCAACATTACAACCCACCACCCACACACCCCTACTCTAAAACCCACCAGATCCCCCCTTAAAAAACCTAACACTACCCCATTAAAGATCACCCTACCTTGAGCTGTCTTCACCCAGCCAGGCACCGATGGGCAAGAATAGGACATCCGGAGCGGCAGAAGTCTTCATCCGATCGGGGCAGAAGAGGTCCTCCATCCAGCAGAAGTCTTCATCAGATCGGGGCAGAAGAGGTCCTCCATCCAGCCGAAGTCTTCATCCAAGCGGCATCTTCTATCTTCATCCTTCAGGCGATGAGCGGCTCCATCTAGAAGACCTCCGGCGCGGAGCCTCCTTCCAGCACGATGGACTAACGATGAATGACGGTTCCTTTAAATGACATCATCCAAGATGGCGTCCCTTGAATTCCGATTGGCTGATAGGATTCTATCAGCCAATTGGAATTAAGGTAGGAAAAATCAGATTGGTTGATGTAATCACCCAATCGGATTTAAGTTCAATCCGATTGGCTCATTGGATCAGCCAATACAATGCGAGGTCCATTCTATTGGCTGATCCAATGAGCCAATCGGATTGAACTTCAATCCGATTGGCTGATTAAATCAGCCAATTTGATTTTTCCTACCTTAATTCCGATTGGCTGATAGAATTCTATCAGCCAATCGGAATTCGAGGGACACCATCTTGGATGACGTCATTTAAAGGAACCGTCATTCGTCGTTAGTCCATCGTGCTGGAAGGAGGCTCCGCGCTGGAGGTCTTCAAGATGGAGCCGCTCATCGCTGGAAGGATGAAGATAGAAGATGCAGCTTGGATGAAGACTTCGGCTGGATGGAGGACCTCTTCTGCCCCGATCTGATGAAGACTTCTGCCGCTCCGGATGTCCTATTCTGGCCCATCGGTGCCCGGCTGGGTGAAGACGGCTCAAGGTAGGGTGATCTTCAATGGGGTAGTGTTAGGTTTTTTAAGGGGGGATCTGGTGGGTTTTAGAGTAGGGGTGTGTGGGTGGTGGGTTGTAATGTTGGGGGGGGGGAATTGTATTTCTTTTATTTTACAGGTAAAAGATGCTGATTACTTTGGGGCAATGCCCCGCAAAAAGCCCTTTTAAGGGCTAGTAATAGAGCTGATTACTTTTGTAATTTAGTATAGGGTAGGGAATTTTATTTTTTGGGGGGCTTTTTTATTTTATTAGGGGGCTTAGATTAGGTGTAATTAGATTAAAATTCTTGTAATCTTTTTTTATTTTTTGTAATTTAGTGTTTGTTTGTTTTTGTAATATAGTTTAGTTTATTTAATTGTATGTTATTTTAGATAATTGTATTTAATTTATTTAATTAATTTATTGATAGTGTAGTGTTAGGTGTATTTGTAACTTAGGTTACGATTTATTTTACAGGTAATTTTGTAATTATTTTAACTAGGTAGCTATTAAATAGTTATTAACTATTTAATAGCTATTGTACCTATTTAAAATAAATACAAAGTTGCCTGTAAAATAAAAATAAATCATAAAATAGCTACAATGTAACTATTAGTTATATTGTAGCTATCTTATGGTTTATTTTATAGGTAAGTATTTAGTTTTAAATAGGAATAATTTATTTAATTATAGTAAATTTATTTTGTTTAATTTAAATTATATTTAACTTGGAGGGTGTTAGGGTTAGGGTTAGGTTTAGGGGTTAATAACTTTATTATAGTAGCGGCGACGTTGGGTGCGGGAGATTAAGGGTTAATAATTGTAGGTAGGTTGCAGCGATGTTAGGGAGGGCAGATTAGGGGTTAATAAAATTTATTATAATGTTTGTGAGGCGGGAGTGCGGCGGTTTAGGGGTTAATACATTTATTATAGTGGCGGCAATGTCCGGTCGGCAGATTAGGGTTTAATAAGTGTAGGTAGGTGGCGGCAACGTTGGGGGGGCAGATTAGGGGTTAATAAATTTAATATCGGTGTCAGCGATGTTGGGGGCAGAAGATTAGGGATTCATAGGGATAATGTAGGTGGCGGCGGTGTCCGGAGAGGCAGATTAGGGGTTAATAGTATAATGCAGGTGTCAGCGATAGCGGGGGCGGCATATTAGGGGTTAATAAGTGTAAGATTAGGGGTGTTTAGACTCGGGGTTCATGTTAGGGTGTTAGGTGTTGTCAGACTCAGATACGATAGCTAGTAATGAGATTTATATAATGAGTTGTGTGAACCACAGCTGCTGAGAATCATACTTGTACTAAAAAATATGAATGTTTGTAGCAGAATGAAATATTGCTATGTGACATAAACTATCATGAGTGATAGTGTCAAACAGCACATTTAACAGTCAGCAAGGTTGATATTAGGGGAATAGGTGAGAAAACACTATTGCTATCACATGTGTTTGGTATTAACACTGCTTTTATATAGCAGTGTCTCTCACTGTGAATCCCAAATAAAAAAAAGAACACACTTACAAAGTACTTGTGAAAAATAATTATCATAAAGCACAGCTATGCAGCCGATAAATGTTGATCAACTTATTCATATATATATATATATATATATATATATATATATATATATATATATATATATATATATATATATATATATGGTATTTTGAGAGGATAAGAGTAATGTGCACAACAAAAGAAAAACTGACAGGTTGCTCTTTAGGGTGAACTGAAAATACAGGCTGTAGCAGTAAGAACAAACTTGTAACAAATGAACTTTTAAAAGTACCTGAGTGGAAGTTAATACCCTAGAGAGTGAGGTCTGGAATCCGGTATAGAGAACCCCAGTGGGGAGTAAGCTGGTCCGGTGTAGAGAGCTTGATCAGGGCTCAGGTAGTTCTGTTTATGGTGTGTGATTCAAAGTAGATCCGGTACTCAGAGAGAGGCTATGCAGGCAAGGTTCAGAGAGGAGCAGGGAAACAGGCAAGGCTCAGGCTAATACCGTTTAGCTACCACTGGGTGGCAGATGGTCAATAACAAGCAATGTAGGATAGTAGATTAGAGGTTTTATAGAGAAAGTTGTTAATCAGAGTTTATTATTTAAAGGGACAGGTACATCAATATGCCTTGCAGCAGTGAGCCTGACAGGTGTAGACTTAGAAAGTGTTTCCCCATAGGAAACAATGGGGCTGCGTTAGGAGCTAAACACTGCTTTTTTGCAGGTGTTAGTTTTCTTTTACCCCAGCTCAGCCCCATTGTATCCTATGGGGAAATCGTGCACAAGCACGTTTTTCCAGCTTACCGCTACCATAAGCAACGCTGGTATTGAGGGTTGAAGTGGAGCTAAATTTGCTTACAGATCACTTTTCTGAGGCTATCGCAGCCATTCAAAAAACTTGTAATACCAGCGTTGGCTTAAGGGAGAGCTGGAAAATAAAGGCTTGTTAGCACCGCAGGTCTTTACCAACAAAACACGTAATCTAGGCGAAAGGGTTTAAAAATAATCATCTATTGAACAGTAAAGGTTTACTCCCAGAGTATGACAAGCAAATAGTACCCTGTCCCAGTTCCGTGGTAATGGTCCAAACTTTCTTTTATGATTCAGCTATAGCAGCAAATTAAGCTACTTTCTAATTTACTCCTTAATTTGTCTTTGTTCTCTTAGTATCTTTATTTTACAAAGCATTAATGTAAGCTTGTTACCCGGCTGTTTTTTTTTTGTGTTTCAAAACCATGCATAGCGGCATAGCGCTTGGTTATATTCTTGATTTTTAAAATAACTATAACAAGAGAACCAAACAAATGTAATTACAGGACTATAAATTTATAAAGTTGCTTAACATTTCATGCTCTTTCGAAATAGTGAAAGTAAAATATTTGGTTTATTATCCCTTGGAGCCCGATTTACTTCTACTTAGTTGCAGCAGCCTGAAAATGATTCTGCCATCCATCCACTTGCTGAGACTATCAGCTGACCATTCTCAGCCAATGTATGGCACACTATGCATCTTTTCATGAAATTATATATATAATGTTGTTTTTTTTTAATTGCTTTATTACCAAAACTGGTTATTATGCAAAAGAATATAGACTAATTAACTTTAGAACAAAAACCATTAGGAGGTGACATCAGTAGGTAAGGAAATAGATGGAAATAAGATTTGCAAATGCACATGATCAAATAACACGTCATATATTATAGTATACATGGGCTGCCTGTGCAACATTTATTCTAAAGTTGTCCCAAATTTGTTTAAATTTGTTAAAATTTAGTCTAGATTTTGCATTTCTCTCATTTTCACATGGACCTTAATGCACTATTTTGTAAATAGACTCTTTAATTATGGAATCTAAATATAATGTTGTACAACATATTCAAAATATTACAGGTAAAACTAAAATCAATATATTTATCCAAATTTTCACAAAAATAAAAACGTATACATAAATAAATATTGGAAATGCAAAAACAGTTGTGTAAAATAAAGTAAAATGATATAGTCCTTCAATCCCATAGGATGATATTTAATTCATATTCTTGTGAGTGCTGTGTTAATCCTTGAAATAGAGCTCATGTGAAAAAAAATTATTTATCTGGATGAAAAATCTTGTGGTCTAATTGAAGGACAATATGCTTTAACTTTTTTTTTACACAATTGTTTTTGCATTAAAACTAAATATTGATGTCATCTTACAAACCTATGTATAATTTGTTATACCTTGCCTTGGGCTGATTTTATTCTATCTTTAACAGCAACTCATATCCCACCAGTGGCAGCCTCTGGAAGTAGAGATTTGTCCACTACTCCTCCACGTAAGTTATGAGAAACTGCAGATATAAACAAACAGGACACCCTATCATTGACTGTACATTTTAGTGCACATAGGCTTTACTATAGAAAACAACATCACCTACAATTAATTTATTACACAATATTTCTAAAAAAAAATTGAAAATCTAATATAAAATTTATTTGAAAATTATTTACAATTGTGTCATACATTTTTTATATATCTGCTTCCAGGAGGGATAGAGTAGAATTAGATTTGACAGACAAAACTAAAATATGGCCATCCTGGATATTCAAATATAATTGAGAATAATGTGTAAAATCGTAGATAGGCTGTGGCTGTGTTTTTTTAGAGCAGAAATATAACTTTTAGGGAAACTCTTTCTCTGTCTGTACAACATGTCCAAAAATCCATTTGTTTGCATACATACAACAAAATAATAACATTTCATTCCTGTTTCATCTATTTCAGATCAACGAGGCATGTCTGCAGGGGGAAGCCATGACAGTGAATATTCCCCAGTCATTTCTTTAGAGGAAAGTGATAATGGAGAAAATATTTATCAAACAAGCTTCTCACCATCAACAGTGGGCGTTGTCCAACCCTCTGGCACAGATTATGCCCCCAGTGTGGAGGAGTAGCATGAGCAAACACTGCAGAATCCACCGCCTCAACAGCAACCAGCAGACCAGCCAACAGAACAGGCAAAACATCATCCATATAGCAGGACGGAGAAGTTACTTTTAGAAAATGTAATAGCGACCAAGAGGTTGACACAAGATGTGGAGAATATGAGAAATGAGTTACATAGCCACATAGACAGTGCACTAGCCCGTGTGAACCTTGAACAGCGACAAGCGATGGATCATATGCATCAATCCCTTTTGGACGCTATTTATTGTCAACGTTAACACAATGCTCCATTGCATGATACATGAATAGAAATTTTATATTAATAGTTATTTTTATGTCTCTCTCCTCCCTTTTATGTACCTCATGTTTGGAGAGCAGTGCTATGAAACTGCACTTACATTGTTTTTTGTGTTAAATATTTTAAATATTTGTCAGTTAATATATAATATTTATAAACTTTCTTGATGGTCCATTTTATGGATGTATCTTCTGTCATCTTTAAAATTTCCAAAGTATTATGGAGTATGACTTGTGTCCCCGTATACCTACAATACATATGTTTTAAAACAAAGAAAACAAAACAATTCAGAATGGTTAGGTTCATTAATTAATCTGTCTCTAAAGTAATCAACATTAAAGGGATATTATTACTAAATCAAAATGATAGATTTAATGATTCAGAGTCAGATACACTATTGTCCCTTTAAGGTCAAATACAGTGCACTTTAAAAAGGGTACTAACCAGGATCTCCAACTGTAACAACATATGGGTGCATGCATTGCATACTACATGCTCATTATCAAACCTATGATGAAGGGCAATAATAGCGTATCATAATAGCAATTTGCATAATAAATGTACCTGTAACCATTCTGCCACATGAGGTTTACATATGGACTTAGATATATATCTTCACCTTTATTGGAAACAGTTGCTTTGTTAATGATGTGTTTCTAAGAGAGTTACTGACTGTCCGTGCTGCCTACTGCAAAGTTCAAACTCTGAATCTTCCAAATGGTTAACCTACTCAATGCTAATTGCTAATGTTAACACTTATACCCATAGATGTACCTTCTGTATTATTTCCTTTTGAATCTTCAGTTTATAATGTATTTGTAATTGTCTAATGATGGTGAAATGAATAACTCTGCTACTTATTATTTTACTGTGGTTTAAATGTAAACCTTCTTTAGACACATATGAGCTGTACTCGATTAGCCTTTTCTTTTTAAAAATGATGTGTACTGTTTTAATACTACTTGAACTGCTTGTATTATCCTCTATGAGATGGTCTGTCTCCTTCTTCATCAATGTCCAGTCTCCAGTTTTTCTTTAGTAATCTTTAACTAAATAGAGAAAGAAACAGAGAGAGTACGATATTAAGAAATGGAAATAAATGATGGGATGTGGATTTAGTGGTCAATTTACAAGTCACTCACTTGTTTGTGCCTCTGGGCAAAGCATTTACATTATTTTCTTAATTCCTTCTTATAAGGAGCAGACTTCTAGAATGACAACACGGTGTCCTAGAGATTAACTGTATGGTTTTGCATATGGTAGCTGCTGGCTGCTTGCTAAATCTGTATTTGCAGCACTACTACTTGATGTTCGTGCTAAGAATTACAATTTATATAAGTAAATATAATAATTGATATTAAAAATTAAGCCATTCACTGTGGCTCACAGTCTCCCGTACTCGCACAAATAAAACATTTTTAGTGTTTTCCCTCTAATTGTACCTAATGTGTGTCAATGCATAACAACAGAACCTTTGCAATAACTTTAAAATATTTTTTATTTAATTTTTTTAAAATATGAACAAATACAATTGGTAATTGTGCTTAAAGTGAATGTCAAGTTTGATGAATCAGTGCCTGGTTTTTAAAAATCCTATTAAAAACAGGGGCACTTACATTCATCAAACTTTACATTTCACTCGTTTTGTTAAAATACTTACCTTTTAATCTTGAAAGCTGCTCCAGCGCTTCCATCACAGACAAGCAAGGTTCAGCAGCAGTATATCAATCCAGCAGTTTAAGGGTTAAACAGGAAGAGTGGTCAAACAGGCAAGGTTCAGCAACAATATAACAGTCTAGCATACAAATAAGCACAACCCAGGAGAACAATAAGTAGCATCTATACTTGGGCAGTGATAGGTATGACTGAGTTACTTACATAGGCTCAGGATTCGCACTACAGGAGATCCTAACCGGCTTCTGAGGGAGAAAGCATGCAGTGATGACATCACCGCCACACGCAGAGAGCAGCCGATTCCCTTCTAGGAAACGAGCATACAGGTTGCGGCATGTCCCTAGCAATGGCTAGAGTGGCGCAGAGTGACATAGCCCCCTTCTCAGACCATAGTCTGTCTCAAAGGTTGAGTAGCATGGAATCTCGAGAGCAAATATGGAGCATGCACATCAAGGGCAGGAACACAGGAACGATCTACCACAGAGTAACCCTTCCAATGTATCAGATATTGCAGTTGTCTGCACCTGTATCTGGAGTCCAGGATCTTAGCTACCTCATATTCAGGGTCACCACGGACCAGGATTGGAGGAGGAGGAGCTTGGAGCTGGGTATATCTATTCATGATGTAAGGCTTGAGTAGTGAGATGTGGAAGACAGGGTGTATGCGCAAGGGTTTTGGGCAAGGCCACTTTGTAGGCAACAGGAGACATTCTTTTCAGCACCTTATAAGGACCAATAAACCTAGGCCCCAATTTGTGACAGGGTTGACGTAGATGATTATGTCGAGAAGAGACCCAAACACGTTCACCCACAGGGATGGCACGTACAGAAGCTCTATGATGATCAGCAAACTTCTTATATCTAGAGACAGCTGAACGTAGCTGAGAGCGAATACGTTGCCAAAGTGTGGTGAGTTCCGTAACATTTCGGTCTGCAGCAGGAACCCTAGTGGACTGAGCATAAAGAGGGAAGACACAAGGCTGATACCCTGCTGTGGCTTAAAATGGAGCACATTGAAGAGAAGAGTGCCAATGAGTGTTTCTTGCCAGCTCAGCTAGGGCTAACAACTCAGACCACTTGGTATAGCGAGCGTTGACAAAGGCTCTTAGGTAGGCTTCAAGATCCTGGTTTACTCTCTCAGTTAGTCCATTTATCTGAGGATGGCAGCCAGAAGACAAGGAAACAGTGGTTCCAATCAGCTTACAAAAGGCTCTCCAAAAGGTGGAGACAAACTGTGGACCTCTGTTGGAAACAATATTCACAGGAATGCCATGAAGTCGTACCACATGCAAGAGAAAAAGAAACGATAATTCTTGGGCAGAAGGCAGTTTGGTCAGGGGTACAAAATGAGCCAGTCTGGAAAAGCGATCTACCACAATCCAGATAACTGTATGGTGGTCAGAAGGAGAAAGGTCCACAATAAAATCCATTGTTATGTGTGTTCATGGTTGTCTGGGAATGGACAATGTTTGGAGCAAGCCAGGAGGTAAGGATCGGGGAGTTTTGTTGGCAGCACAAGTTGTGCAGGCTTTCACAAAATCCTGAGTGTCAGACTTCATAGTAGGCCACCATACATGTTGGGAAAGTTGCTTAAAACTCCTAGTCAAACCAGGATGTCCTGATAGTTTACTACCATGTGCCCAGGATAGCACAGGGGTGCCTAGGTTCAAAAGTACAAGAAAGATATCGGAGGCCACAGGGGCTCCAGAAGGTTTACTGGACTGGGCATGTTGCAATCTTTGCAGAAGGGTGGTATTTAGTTGAGCAACCACACAGGAGGGTGGTATGATGTGTTCAATAGGAGCTTCAGAGGAGTCACTTGAGTGAGGGAACTGACGGGAAAGGGTGTACGCCTTCTTGTTCTTGGTCCCAGGAAGATAAGAGACCACAAAGTTAAAACAGGAAAAGGCCCACCTGGCCTGTTGAGGATTGAGTCAATGAGCAGTCTCTAAGTAAGACAGATTCTTGTGGTCGGTGAATATAACTATATGTACCCTTCATACACAACTATGTGATGTGGTTTATAGGACATGAATATGTCATAAACATGATAATATTACCTTTTTTGGGCCATTTCCACACAGGCCTTATTATATGTTTTAACAATATTAGTGTACTAAAACACCCCTCACATGAATGTGGATGACAATTATATGGTAAATAACAGAGGACAAGATTTATGGTGAACTATAAGAATATTTATTTCTTTTTAGGCTTCTTGGATGAGGGGGCTGAGGTGACTGTAGTGGATTTCCTTGTTCTCCTGGTTTGTGAAGAATCAGATGTTTCTGCTGGAGTATTGGCCACAGATGATAGGCTGGAGGCAGTGTCCTGCTAGTTTGTAAAGTGCTCATCCAACACACCCAAGAGTTGATTTTGTTCCCACCATCTATTGTCCATCTGCATCTGCATATCAGACAGAATTCTCATCATCTGCGACTGGTTTTGAACAATTCCACTTAATGATGCTGCCATGTCCCTCTGCAGCTCTATGCTACGCTTGTGTAACCTCTTTTGGCTCCTGTGAAACCTCTGTTGGCCTCTTTGTCTGCTCTCGCAGCTTGTTATGAGCCTCCTCTGGAGTGAAATGTATTCCTCACCCAGGGGAGAATATAGTGCATCCACAGGCTCTTGAGCAGCAGGGCTTCTAGATGCTTGAGGTGCAGGTTCAGCTGCATCTGCTGGTGCTTGAGGTGCAGGTTCAGCTGCATCTGCTGGTGCTTGTGGGACATCTTCAGCTGCATCTGCTGGTGCTTGTGGGACATCTTCAGCTGCATCTGCTGGTGCTTGTGGGAAATCTTCAGCTGCATCTGCTGGTGCTTGAGTACTTTCAGCTATATGCTCATCTGCAGATGGTGGAGCTCTCCCAAGGGAAGAGGATAGTGGAGCTCTCCCAAGTGAAGAGGATGGTGGAGCTCTCCCAAGGGAAGAGAATGGTGGAGCTCTCCCAAGTGAATAGGATGGTGGCGCTCTCCCAAGGGAAGAGGATGGTGGAGCTCTCAGGGTGGATTGATAGTCCCACTGATGACCAGTGTGTGACCACTCAGCCTGTCCAGTTGGCACTTCTTGTGACATACCCTGTGTGTAAAAGCCATGACTGCCCTGAGATTGTGTTGGGGGGGGGGTAAAGACATGGGCCCTTTGCATCACTTCTGGGTCCTCAACTGAAGCCATCCAACCCTGCTCATGCCTGGAAGCATAATGTTCACGTGGTTGCCTGAAGATTGGTGGTGGTGGCTGCATTCCTGCAACTGGTGGTGGTGGTGGTGGAGGTGGCTGCATGCCTGTGACTGGTGGTGGTGGTGGAGGTGGGGCATGCCTGTTTGCATCCTGGTGACAGGAGGTTGTGTGGGGGAGTCAAATAATGAGAGGGATTAATACAGTCATATATATGTCCATGTGGGCATACAATGTACATTGATACATGCTAGGGCCTATACTGATTCTCATGTCAAACTCTATAACATGCATGTGCACAATGTGATTTGTGATATGAGGGATTTTAATCTGCACAGTATACAGGTATGTGCTTCATACAATAGTTATGTGTACATGTCAATGATGGAAAAAATGTGTTCTTTAAGTGACACTATGGTCACACAATTTACTTTAGCCTGATGTAGGCACAGAACCTGCTTTCTGAGCTAAAAGTATTGTGATGGCTATAGTGTCCATTTACTGAAAACTCTACATGTGGCTTGTGGCCTGTGTTACTCTGAGACATGTTAGTATTGCACTATTCCACCTCATATCATGAATTGCATTGTGTTAAGTAGCATTAATGTCAAATATAATTGTAGATGTTTTTGTTAGTAGGCCAAATACCATGCTCCTCATTGTGTACATGAATGTGTGACATTAAAGGATGTTATATCTCAAATACATATCATACTGGTGTGTGGGATGTTACTCACCAGCATGATGTGCTGTGGTTGCAGCCCCTGAGTCATGAGCCCCTGGAAGTCCATGGACTGCTGTGATACTCAGGGACCTGCATATCATCTACTGCCATGTGTTGTATTCTGTGTCCAGGGGTGGACCATCGCCTGTTCCCCTCTGGTGCATGACTTCCTGCCCCATCTTCTTTTTCACCCGCCTTTTACAGTCATTCCACATTTTTTTAATGCCCTCAACAGTCCTCCTCTGTGGGGCCACACTGTTGATGGCATCCTCTACCGCCAACCATGCTGTTTTACGCTTTTTGGCAATGCCTTTGCCCTTCTCCTGGCCAAAGAGGGCACTGTGATTGTCCATGATGGCCTGGACTAGGGCAACATTCTCATCGAATGAGAAGTTTGGACATCTCATCCTCTCATCCTGGACACCTGGCTTGCTCCCTGTGATGTCCCTGGTGTGGGTTCCTCCCTATCCTCTCCCTCCTCCCCCCTTCTGTCCCCATGTGCACCCTCTGTCCCTCTTCTAGATGTGCCTGGTCTCTGGGGCTCTCGGGCATCTCCCCTCCCATCATCCCTTATAGCTCTCCCTCTCCCCACTCCACTTACAACCTGACGGGGACCCCGCTGCTCCTCCTGTCCTCTACAATACTCCTCTCCCTGCCACTCCTCTCCCCTCCGCCCTACCTCTCCCTGCCATCCTCACACTACACACACTCACACTCACTCCCAGTTCAATCACACACAATCACAACCAAACACTCACCCTAATCACACTGTAAAATTGAAATAAAATGTGTTGTGTATTTTGTATATGTATGTATGCAATATGTGTGCAATATGTAAAAATATGTGTAAGTGTACAAGCTTAAACAACCAACAATACAACCTAACTAACTCCTCTGTTTGCGCCTCTCTCTCTACTCTGACTAATCCTCAACTCCTCTGTAGTGTGCTGTAGCTCAACGAACCATCCAAACACACTGAAGAAAATGGCGGCTGCGCATGGGTTTATATATGACTATTGAATAGCGTAATTACGTGTCGCATTTTTAGATGGCGTCGCGGTTGATTTTTACGAGTGTTAGCCTAATTTGCATAAAACTACTCTACTCTGTACTTTACGTGGACAAAATACAGGCGTAAGTTACTTGCGATGAGTAAAATGTGTATTTGCACACTTTTCTGAAGATCGCCAGTTTCTCCTACTTACGCCCGATGTGCGAGGTGAAATTACGGGCGGTGCGGGTTCCCTCGCTTGCGCCGAAAACTACGCTGTATATCGGATCGCACCCAGGTATGTTATCTCCTCAGGTATGTTAGTTTGATTGCAAGACAATATTGCCTTCACCCAGTCTTGCTCTGCAATGCCTATCATAACTGCATTTTACACTATCTAAAATCTTGAATTCTGTATTATGCTATTGGGACTGCAGGACAATATCACCCATACCTTCTACCTCTCTCCCTTTGCAATTCCTAGTATAAATGCCTTTTGCAATCTCTCAAATCTTCATTTCTGTGGTATGTTTTTTAATACCTTTTGTACTTTAAACTTTTCTGTGTTTGTTTTCCACATGTTATGATAAGGTACAATCCCCATTGTTTGCTTAGTTATTGTGTCTCATTAGCACTATTTTATGATATCTGTTAATTATGACCATGTCACAGCTATTACCTAATAATTGCACACTCTAAGCATGCCAGAGCTTATCTTGTCTAGGCATTTTTTTTTTTGCTGCAGCATGTGTGAATTTAACTAAGTATGAAGTTTGTGTAGTTGAGTCAGACAAGGGTTAGACAAAAGGAGTGGATCATCTTAAACAGGTACTTTCTTATTTATACTCTATATATTTCCCCTTTTAAACTTTCTACAACATAACCATATCAATAGTTCCACAAACAACCCTATTCATATTTCAACTTCTTTTCTATTCGCTTAAATTTACAATCTCAAAACCTGTTGGCCATTACAGAAACTTGGTTCTCCTGCTGTATCCATACTTTTCCTTCCACTGCATTCCTTCACCCCATCCCTTTCTTTCTCATCTTTAGAAGTTCATGCTATCAACTGTGGTGTCATAAAACCAGAAAATGTATCTCTAGAATATTCAAGTAGTTAATTCTTAAACTATACTGTGATTATACAAACATATGTAAAAACTATTGACTAGGCTTTGGCCTAGTCTTTGTCTAAGAAGGACACTCCCATGTAGCAATTGATTGGTGTATGGTAGAACACACCTTAACCAAATTAAGTATACAATGGGAGTTAACAGTTACTATACACATTATTTTTCCTTCCTCACCTTCTGAAAGCAACTGATCTTAGTGAGAGAGAGAGCGCACACTGGAGGACTGAACTGGCTGAGTATATTATCATTATTGTGCATCTTTCTTAGGATATATGCTCAGGTTTACTATGTTTAGTTAATAGTGTCGCTTAATCTGTGTTTATTTTAGTTGCCCTGTATAATTTGGACTGGATGTTGTAGCTTCTGTTATTTTCTTGAAGGTTGTTTAATACTTTTGTAGCTTGTAGGCAATTGTTAACTTTTCATGCCTATATTATTTGTCTTCTAATAAAATAATTAAAAAAAAGTGGATGACCACTTTTTTTTTAATATTCTGGTACCAATTACCACCACATCAACCTCTTTTTCCCTAGTTACTAGTTTGAAACTGGGCTACCACATTTCATCTCTTTTAATCTTAGGTGACTTCAATCCTAACATGCCTGCTATATCCCTAACCCATTGTGACCCAGATTACAAGTCATGCGATATAGCTTTTCTGCATGCAATATAGTCTTATCACACTCAAAATTCCATAGCGTAGGTATTACAAGTCTTGAAAAATTGTGATTGCACGAGCGCATTTGCCTTTTACACAACAATACTTTCTACACTCGAAGAGCTGTAGTTAATGCTTTTCCGCAAAAAAGTTTCATGAAACACATCAAAAATACATTATAAAGTACAGTTACACTCATATTAACACTGTCTAATAAATATTAAAAAAAAAAAAATATTGAACACAAAAGGGCTCAAACATACGAGCTCTCGGGTGTTAGAAAAAAAAAGCAGGGATTTTACATTGACATACTATATAATTTAAATCTATAGATATATGTTTAACTATGGAGATAATGAAAATATTTTACATTACAATCTTATGAATATTAAACAATATCTCAGAGGGATTTTAAAACAGATATTCACATATAAATCTAAAGATATCTAGACATATATATGGACATGACCACAAAGTTTTTCAATAATGTAGCTGCAAAAAAAAAAGCCTTCCAATAATAATTTTATGATTGTATTTTAAATGTTTCTATAAGATATCTTTATTTTTATTTGTATATATATATGTGCATCTTGGAGAAACAAATTGTTTTTAAGTTTAATAGCAACTAATAAGACATGATCCCACTGTGGTTTGCTATACGGACATTGACACTGATAAACCATTAGAAGACATTGTGGGCTCTCCTCCTTTTTTGGGATTGATAACCGCTTCTGATTGGAGCACATACGGTACATAGTTCCTGAGTTTTTGTTGGTTGGGCAGCCTCTGACGAAGTGAGAAGCGTCTCACGAAATGTGTTAGGCCACGCCCACAACATCCACGAGATTTGTAGCACTCAAGCCGGCTCATAGAGAGCTCTGGAGCAGCCATGGTTTTGAACTTTGAAGTTTCAGCTGGCCAATGGATCTGGATTACAGACTAAGAACATCTCTATCGATACCACAAGGGTGTTTTTTTTTACAGATCTACGGATATACCCCTGAAAGTGCCTGATTGCAGCATATGCGATCATTGTGTTTTCAATACCTCATATTTTTTGAGGTTTTTACATGTGAGTGGGATGTTGTTTTTATTTTATATGTATTAAAATAATTGTAAGCAGTTTACATTTAGAGTGGCTTTGCGCTTTTCTCCCCTTTTTCTGTTTTCTCATGTGTATCCTGAGAGGTGCTCCAACACCTGTATGATTATTAGCAGCATCGCCACCTGGATCATCACCTATTATTTTGAACTCCATTTGAATTCTCTATAGATAAATGAATTTGGATGTGTAAGATATCTATGTGTATACTTAGATATATGTGAGTATCACTTTTCTTCTTATGTATATGTCATGATATGTGCTACATTATTCCTAACATTGTGAGTTCAGCATTTTCATGATATTGTGTCATATTGTTTATGAGGTTTAACTGTGCATTTACTATTTATTATATATAAACATAATTTGGTGCATTGTACTATATACTAAAATTATTTGTTGTATTGTATTACACCACTGTTAAATTGGCGCTTAAAGAGCTTATTGTGTGTTTTCAATAATAATTTTAGATGTATATCTTGCCAAACTGGAAAACAGTTCTTTTAAAATCAAAATGTGGAAATATTGAAAAAATTATATTTTTAAAATATAAAAAGTCTCAATATAATCAATGATCAAACATGTCCAGTATCCCCATCAAGCCTATTTACAAATGGCATTAATAGGAGCTGATTTATTATTGCCTGTATTGTGCCTAATGCACCTGTTTCCGTGCGAGCCTTCAGGCTCGCCAGAAACAGGAGTTAAGAAGCAGGGGTCCTAAGACTGCTGCTCCTTAACTCATCCCCCGCCTCTGAGACGGTGGACAGCAATCCGTCCAATCGAAAAAGATGGGTTGATTAACGCCCCCTGCTAGCGGCCGATTTGCCATGAATCTGCAAGTGGCGGATTTACACAAGCAGTTCACCAGAAGTGCTTGTGCAATGTTAAATGCCGACAGCGTATGCTGTCTGCATTTAGCGATGTCGGGCGGACATGATCAGCTACAGCGGATCATGTCCGTCTGACAAATGATAAATCGGCCCAATAGTGTAAAGCAGTGATAGATTGAATTCATATTACATTAGATTCCTTTTGAAATCCTTGTCACAAATGCAAAATCCCATTTGAAAGCCCAGTACTTCTGTACTGAAAATTACAATCATGACAATGTTACTGTAAATTAGAAACAAACATTAACAGAAAGATATTGTTTTATGAGCAACTGCAAAATCCATTCAAAGTATAGGATGCACTAAAGGGATGTCAGCAACACTAAACATTCTCTGGTTATTCTGACTAACCATGAACTTGTAATATAAAAAACAAAACAAAAGAAATACCAAAAAAAGGTTTAGAGACTATTGGTACTCCAATCCTCTTGTTGGTGTGTGTATCACTCTCTATTCTCTCTTAAGAGTATAAACGCTCACACAATATCCCCTATATAGATACAAATGAAACAAAGCTAAGAGAGTATCATAAAGAAAACACAAATACATCTAATATATATTGCTATAAAATATAAAAGTAAAAATCAAATATGTGTTATCAATTATCATATTAACACAAAATATAAATAGAACCACTGGTGGTTAAATTAAAAAATCACTCCTAATAAAATTCAGATCAAAGTTCGGTATAAGTTTCTCAAATGTAAAATGTTCTGAGTAAATTTATGTTTCTATGTCCAAATGAAATCCTCAAATAAGATCCAATAAAGTCTTTAGTTAGACTTAACAGTATAAGTACACATACAAAAAAAAATCCCTTCTATGTTCAGCCTCTAGAAACCACTTAAAAAAGGTATACACTTACTCAAGTGTGGGCCGTCTTTCCCCCCTGTAGTTCCACAATGGGCAGGGCTATATTCACCCAGCACTTACCTAGCATGGCACACCAGTGTTTCGGCTATACTTTACCCTTTCAGTGTTTTAGCCGCAGCTCCTTAGCGCTCTGGGCTTCCTCTGTTTGCACAACTGTTTGTTCTGGAACTCCTCTGGGTAACAGAGTTCCGTTGTTCCCCCTCCTAGTACTTCCAGCGTCTGACCTCTGAATCACGTGATCCTTTTTGTGATTGACATTTAGATGAGTGTGTACACGGCTTCAGGTTTAAGACTTCAGGGTCTTTAATGTTGATCTTCTATGGCAGTAAAAAGAATATTCTTGATAGTGCAGTTCAGTAGGCTAAATATTTGAGAAATCAATATCAAGAAATGATAAGTTCTAAAAAAATAAAAATAAAAAAAAAAATACAACTCTGATGTGCTAAATGTAACTCCAATAATAATTTATTTTTATATCTAATCTTGGAGGAGTATTGATCATTTTCCTCTTAAAGGGATATTATATAATTTTGTTCATTCTACCTCCTCGTTAGCAGGAGCATTTATTATACAACATATGTAGCCACAGACCATTTTAGGATAAGACTCACACTAGTGCCAAAGATTAAAAATTACATGATTGTCAAAAGATTAGTCATATATTTATAAAATTATATTTATGTCTAATTCCATGTTAAGGCCTTTTGGAAAAACAGTTTTAAATAAATAAATTAAATCTGCTTCTGTTTTAAATAGTTTCCTCTCAAAGTTGCCTCCTCTCCAGTCTGGGTTCACTTTTTTAATACCCCAATATTTTAGCCCTTGTGTTTTCCCTCTATGTTTCTCTTTAAAATGTTTGGATGAATAGTGTCCTTCAAACCCATGTTCTATGTTCAACAGGTGTTCACATACTGTTCACATAGAGGTTTGGGCTAAATATTGTCTATTACAAGGACATTGTATTAAATATATTATTCCTTTATTGCATTATCTAATAAGATTTCTAATTTCAAATTATTTTCCAGTTACAGTTGAGCTTATTTTTTTCTCTTTTTTTCCATGTATACATGCTTTGCAGCTCAGGCAAGGAAAAAAACAAAATGTATGCTTACCTGATAAATTTATTTATCTCCGGATATGGTGAGTCCACAGCTTCATCATTTACTGTTGGGAAAATCACTCCTGGCCAGCAGGAGGAGGCAAAGAGCACCACAGCCAAGCTGTAAAGTATCACTCCCCTTCCTACAAACCCCAGTCATTCAACCGAAGGTAAATGGAGAAAAAAGGAGTAACACAAGGTGCCTGAAGTTTAGACAAATATAACTGTCTTGAAATAAAGGACAGGGCTGTGGACTCACCATATCCGAAAAGAAAGACATTTATTAGGTAAGCACAAATTTTGTTTTCTTTCCTAAGATATGGTGAGTCCACTGCTTCATCATTTACTGTTGGGAACCAATACCCAAGCTACAGGACACAGGTGAATAGGGAGGGATAAGACAGGCAGAACTAAACAGAAGGCACCACCGCTTGAAGAACCTGTCACCCAAATTTGTAAAAATTGGAAAAAGTATGCAGAGAAGACCAAGTTGCAGCCTTGCAAATCTGTTCCACAGAAGCTTCATTTTTGAAAGCCCAAGAAGAGGAGACAGCCCTAGTGGAATGAGTTGTAATTCTCTCAGGAGGCTGCTGTCCAGCAGTCTCATAAGCAAAACAAATTATACTTCTCAACCAGAGAGAAAGAGAAGTAGCAATAGCTTTCTGAACTTTAAAAGAGAATAAAAAACAGAGGCGCCAACATGGCCTAATATCGCCCAAACAAGATGTAAAATCAGCAATGAGAATGTGAATACTCACAAACAAAAAGCACCCGATGGTGCTAGTGGAGCAGGCTGGAAACTTAGCAGTGATCCAGCGCACTGAGACCTTGGCACAGGAACAATCCTAATCCTTCTGGATGTCCAGTATTCAGATTCCTATATATGTATAAGAAGACAAACCAAACATAGTCCAATATCGTCAGGACAAAGATAAGATTGGCCCCAACCAGATGCACTTACTAGAGGGTGAGCACCAGCAGGTGCAGATACAGCAAACTGGAACCAAATTGTCGCCCAATAGACTATAGTACAAACGATCCTCAGCATGCACCAGGAACAGTTGTGAGATATTACCAAAAGTAATATAGACCAAAAACAGCAAGTGTATATTAAAAAATTAAGATTCTTTATTAATACAGCGATGCGTTTCTCAGCCTACTCAGGGCTGTTTCATCAGGCTATAACAAACATTGTAGTACACTTGCTATTTAACAAAAAACTAGAGAACAGGAAACTCTTGTGATTGGATAGTCAGTGCAATTGCTGCACCTGTTAGTAATCACCTGAGTATGGTTGTTATGGTAACCAAGGTAAACACATGTGATCAGAAAAAAATATCTAACATTGTAATATCTTGTTTAAGACACTATACATCAACATATGATATATGCCAGAGTGAAAGATACAAATGCACATAAGAGTATATTTACATATTATCTCCTATACCTGGTTAACATCCATTAGCAAATGAAGTGCAGTGATATATCATTTAACATATGCTGGAAATATAACATCAGATAATCAACATCATACATCTGGAGTGTTATCCATAATTTCATTACATACAAATAGTACAGATGATATTCAGATTGTGTAAAAACAATAATAATAACCTATGTAAAATTATCTAACCTACTACATTTCTAAGGAGTTAAACCTATGTGGTCATAGAGCCGTTATGGCTGACTTACTGCGTGTTAAGGGCATCGTGTGTATAGATTACCTTTGAGAGAATGTTGTTTAATTACAACATTGTGCTGCAGTTAATTTAGCTTTGCGAATCCCTTTATAAATGAGTTCCGTTACATGAAACCGATCTCATAAAACAACATAGTGTGGATGCAACAAAAAGCAGCTGTAAGATACACACTGCCATTAGGTTCGTATAGGAGGAATGGGATAGAGTATCTTATCATTGGATGGTTGGCTGTAGACCTGACCAATAGCGCTAAGAGAATATACAATATATGGGAAGTCCTATGTGAAAGTGTGGCAGAGTGTACACTGCTTATTGTAAAGCCCTTCCGTATTGGTTGAAATATATATCTTGAGAGTTCCAATACCGGGTGCTCATGATTGGTTGATCGAAATGTCAATCAAATCGTGAGGTCAGTATTCCGATACCGGGTATTCCTGATTGGCTTAACTAAATGTCAATCGAACATGGAGAGCGTGCAAGCATATTATGTACATCCTAATACTGTCAGTGGTGTTTGTTAGGGGTAAGGGCAGATATGCAGGATAAAGTGAAATAGTACCCTGTATTCAGTGCTCCTTGTTCATCGAATTTTTGTCATAATGTCTAAATCTAAATAAAGGAAACATTAAAGTAATCTAGTCCAGTGTTGAACCATATAATAACCATATAAATGAGATATTAGGAAACTCTTGATATAAATGTTAATATTGATATTTGTAATAATTGTTAACCCTATTAAATGATTGATTAGAAAATTGAGGACCTTACAACCTGATGGACTCAACGGGAACTTAGATATGGCAGCCTTTTAATACAATCAATGGAAAGCTTACCATTTTGGAGTCTGTGTGAAGTCAAGTACACTATGGGGTGAGGCATATTAGATATATATACCTTACACACTAATGCTGTGTGGCCTATGGGCCCCAAAAGTTGCCCTGTACTACATACAACTCACAGTATTAATCAGCTTTTCTAATATTAGTGAATCTGACGAATGTTTATTAGGGCAACTTGGCATTATGCCAAGTCAACTCTGTTGGTTATTTTCCATTCACAACTAATGAAGTATCACATATATAGATTAGTAATCACTCTCCACATATCATTTATGTTCTATTCTATTTTTCATTTCTCCACTTCATGAGTTAGAATGCAATTAGTCACATTGCACAATGTTATTTATTTCACGAATAAACCAAAGTTAAGAACCATTGATTACTACTTGACCAATAGGTCTAGATACACTATACTAAAATGTTGTTATTTTCATAAAATGAATTTTAGTTATACTATTAGTGTTGGCACTTAATATAATAATGCTCTATTTTTTAACACTCAAACCTATACTAAAATACAAGAGCTGACCACTAATAAAATTAGATCAATCCACACATCCACATCCTAGTTTCCCACCACTAGCATTCACACACATTCACCTTTATTGTCACATAATTTTACCATCATTGATGGTATTTAACACATCTAAGGTTTATTCTATTATTATATTAATTTATATCAAAGCAATATAGCTGACTATATATATAATAACTTGATGGTTTCACCATCAAAATATAAGTGCATTATCCGTCTTATACACATACATTCACTATGAATCCAAACAGTATCACACATAGATATATGGTTGTCATATCACTTATTCTATCTCACATTTGTCACCTCATATCCTTCACACAGCACCATTCACCAGTAACCAATCATTTAATAGGGTTAATAATTATTACAAATATCAATATTAACATTTATATCAAGAGTTTCCTAATATCTAATTTATATGGTTATTATATGGTTCAACATGGGACTAGATTACTTTAATGTTTCCTTTATTTAGATTTAGACATTATGACAAAAATTTGATGAACAAGGAGCACTGAATACAGGGTACTATTTCACTTTATCCTGCATATCTGCCCTTACCCCTAACAAATACCACTGACAGTATTAGGATGTCCATAATATGCTTGCACGCTCTCCATGTTCGATTGACATTTAGTTAAGCCAATCAGGAATACCCGGTATCGGAATACTGACCTCACGATTTGATTGACATTTCGATCAACCAATCATGAGCACCCGGTATCGGAACTCTCAAGATATATATTTCAACCAATACGGAAGGGCTTTACAATAAGCAGTGTACGCTCTGCCACACTTTCACATAGGACTTCCCATATATTGTATATTCTCTTAGCGCTATTGGTCAGGTCTACAGCCAACCATTCAATGATAAGATACTCTATCACATTCCTCCTATACGAACCTAATGGCAGTGTGTATCTTACAGCTGCTTTTTGTTGCATCCACGCTATGTTGTTTTATGAGATCGGTTTCATGTAACGGAACTCATTTATAAAGGGATTCCCAAAGCTAAATTAACTGCAGCACAATGTTGTAATTAAACAACATTCTCTCAAAGGTAATCTATACACACGATGCCCTTAACACGCAGTAAGTCAGCCATAACGGCTCTATGACCACATAGGTTTAACTCCTTAGAAATGTAGTAGGTTAGATAATTTTACATAGGTTATTATTATTGTTTTTGCACAATCTGAATATCATCTGTACTATTTGCATGTAATGAAATTATGGATAACACTCCAGATGTATGATGTTGATTAACTGATGTTATATTTCCAGCATATGTTAAATGATATATCACTGCACTTCATTTGCTAATGGATGTTAACCAGGTATAGGAGATAATATGTAAATATACTCTTATGTGCATCTTTCACTCTGGCATATATCATATGTTGATGTATATTGTCTTAAACAAGATATTACAATGTTATATTTTTTTCTGATCACATGTGTTTACCTTGGTTACCATAACAACCATACTCAGGTGATTACTAACAGGTGCAGCAATTGCACTGATTATCCAATCACAAGAGTTTCCTGTTCTCTAGTTTTTTGTTAAATAGCAAGTGTACTATAATGTTTGTTAAAGCCTGATGAAACAGCCCTGAGTAGGCTGAGAAACGCGTCGCTGTATTAATAAAGAATCTTAATTTTGGTCTATATTACTTTTGGTAATATCTCACAACTGTTCCTGGTGCATGATGAGGATCGTTTGTACTATAGTCTACTGGGCGACGATTTGGTTCCAGTTTGCTGTATCTGCACCTGCTGGTGCTCACCCTCTAGTAAGTGCATCTGGTTGGGGCCAATCTTATCTTTGTCCTGACGATATTGGACTATGTTTGGTTTGTCTTCTTATACATATATAGGAATCTGAATACTGGACATCCAGAAGGATTAGGATTGTTCCTGTGCCAAGGTCTCAGTGCGCTGGATCACTGCTAAGTTTCCAGCCTGCTCCACTAGCACCATCGGGTGCTTTTTGTTTGTGAGTATTCACATTCTCATTGCTGATTTTGCATCTTGTTTGGGCGATATTAGGCCATGTTGGCGCCTCTGTTTTTTATTCTCTTTTAGATTTCATACCTCAGGATAGCCAACCTTTGACAGAGTGCTGCCTTACTGTTTGGGATCTACAATTTTTTTGGTACTAAGACTATCACACCAATCGTGGAAGTTTTTATTATTTTTTAATTTTTATATTTTTAACCTTTATTAATATTGATACTGAATTTGTATGCTATTATTAATGTTTTATACTGTTGCACCTAACTTGTTCTTGTACACTTAATATTTAACTAAAGATACTTTATAGTTGATCTGAGGGAAGCGCCCCCTAAGGGCGTGGTGTGTGTTATACACACATCACTCTCTATACATAGCTTTCTGACCTTCATGTTTCCCAGAGAAACAAACAAACAGGGCAGAAGACTGGCAAAAATCCTTAGTCGCCTGTAAATAAAATTTTAAAGCACGTACAACATCCAAGTTGGGCAACAAACGTTCTTTGTGAGAAGAAGGATTAGGACATAGAGAAGGAACAACAATTTCCTGATTAATATTACTGTTCGAAACCACTTTAGGAAGGAAACCAACCTTAGTACGAAGAACCGCCTTATCAGCATGAAAGATAAGATATGGCAAATCATACTGCAAAGCTGAGAGTTCTGAGACTCCCCAAGAAGAAGCGATAGCAATAAGAAACAAAACTTTCCAAGATAACAACTTAATATCTATGGAATGCAATGGCTCAAATGGGGCCTGCTGCAAAACCTTAAGAACAAGGTTAAGGCTCCAATGAGGAGCAACAGACTTAAACACAGGCCTGATTCTGATTAAGGCCTGACAAAAATATTGCCCAACTGGCACGTCTGCCAGATGCTTATGCAGCAATAATAGATAAAGCAGAAATCTGACCCTTCAGAGTACTGACTGACAAATCCTTCTCCAGACCATCCTGGAGAAAGGACAACATTCTAGGAATCCTGACCTGTACCTTGGAAGCTTGGCATTTTGCTGAGATGCCATCAGATCCAACTCCAGCACCCCCCATTCGAGGGTTAAGTTGGAGAACACCTCCAGATGGAGTTTCCACTCCAGTTGTCTACTCCTGAAATGTGAATGGCAGATAGACAGCAATTGTGAGTTTCCGCTCACTGAATAATCCGAGACACCCCCTTCATGGCTAAGGAACTCCGAGTTCCTCCCTGGTGGTTGATGTAATCCACTGAGGTTATGTTGTCTAACTGAAACCTGATAAACTGGGCTAAGGATAACTGAGGCTAAGCCATTAGAGCATTGTAAATCACTCTCAACTCCAGGGGTTTGATGGGGAGAGCAGACTCCTCCCAAGTCCCTGCACCTTTAACGAGTCCCAGACTGCTCCCCAGCCCAGCAGGCTGGCTTCCATGGTCACAATCACCCAGGGAGGTTTCCGAAAGCATGTGCCTTAAGACAGATGGTCCTGAGAAAACCCCCATGGGAGAGAGTCTCTTGTCAACTGGTCTAGATCTATCCTCTGAGACAGATCCACATAATCCCCATTCCATTGTCTGAGCATGCACAACTGTAGAGCTCTCAAATGGAATCGAGCAAAGGGAATGATGTCCATGGAAGCCACCATCCGACCTCCATACACTGACGGCTCTTCAGACCTTCGTCAAAAAAAAATCCATTGATAGGGAATCTATTATAGTCCCTAAGAAGACTATCCTTGTAGCTGGAATAAGGGAGCTCTTTACCAGATTCACTTTCCACCCGTGGTAACGTTGAAAAGACAACAAGTTCTCTGTGTGATATCTTGCTTGTTGAAAAGATGGCGCCTGAACCAATAGATCGTTCATGTAAGGCGCCACTGCAATCCCCTGGGACTGGATCACTGCCAAGAGAGTCCCCAGAACCTTTAAGAACATTCTGGGAGCTGTGGCAAGGCCAAAAGGAAGAGAAGGAACTCTGAGAAATTTGTTTAGACATTTCAGGTCTAAAATAGATTGGAAAATTCCCTCTTTTTATGGAACCACAAACAGATTGGAATAGAAACCTAGACCCTGTTCCCGAATTGCAACTGAAACAATCACTCCCAGGGAAAAAAGATCCTGAACAGATAATACAGATCTACAGATAATCTTGAGAGGTGGAACCTGCCCCTGAGAGGAAAGGTCTTGAACTCCAATTTGTAACCCTGGGATACTTTATCTCGTATCCATGTTTGAGAAAACTGAGATAATCTGCCCCCCACTAGATCTGATCCTGCATCGAGGGTAAACCCTTCATGCTGATTTAGAGTCAGCTGTGAGTTTTTTTGATTGCTTGCCCTTGTTCCAAGATTGGGAGGGCTTCCAAGAAGACTTTGCCTGTTCCTGCTTGAAAAAGAAAGAGGAAGACTTTCCTCTGGAATTACAAAAGAAACAAAATTACTCTGACGTACTTTCAGTCTATTCTTCTTGTCTTGTAGAAGAAAAAAACATTTTCCCCCCGTAATATCAGAAATAATTTCTGTCAGACTGGGTCCAAACAAGGTCTTACCCTTGTAAGGGATCATCAGAAGCTTAGATTTAGAGGAAAGATCGGCTGACCAAGATTTCAACCACAATGATATTTTGGCTCCCAACTTAATGACCTGCAAGGAAGCATCAGTAATAAAGGAATTGGCCAACTTAAGAGCCTTAATCCTATTTTGGAGTTCCTCTTAAGGAGTCTCTACCTGTAGAGACTCAAACAAGGCGTAGAACCAATAGGCTGCAGCACTTGTCACAGTGGCAATACACATTGCAGATTGCCATTGTAGACCTTGATGAACATACATTTTTTTTCAAATAATCCTCTAGCCTTTTGTCCATTGTATCTTTAAAGGAGCAGCTATCCTCAATAGGAATACTAGTTCTCTTAGACAGAGTAGAAATGGCCCCTTCTACTTTAGGAACCATTTGCCACGACTCCTTAATGGAGTCAGCAACAGGAAACATCTTCTTAAAGTCAGGAGACGGGGAAACAGGAATCCCAGGTCTCTCCCATTGTTGTGCTATAATCTCAGTGGCTTGGGTAGCAGAAGTTGGAGCAGAAACCTTACTATCTGAATCTCTCAATTTCATCTTGTGTTTTCCCTGTAGCATGGGAATGGCAGCTAATGCCGCAGATACCGCAGAAGATACCTGGGCAGGGATCTTTGCTTGCAATTAAACTCCCCTGGGAGATTGAGAGGAACCGCAGGGCACTGCATGTGATGCCATTAAGACTTGGGACATTTGAGGAGAAGACTATGGCATTGCCTGAACAGCCTCGTTCTGAGAGACGGTTGGCTCAGAAACAAAAAGTTTATTTTTACGCATTATAGTTCTCTCTGTACGTGAGGAACAAAATTGTAAGGGTGGTATAGTTTGGCTGTCTAAGCAATGTCGGCACTTGTCCATAGTAGCAGGATCCGAATCCTTAATGCAGAAAACATATTTTGCAAGTATACTTATATAAGTTACTGCCCCTTTAAATGTTGAACAAGGCTCTGTATATATGTATATATAAAGCTTTCACATCAATGGCAAGTTCCCTCTATATGAAATTTAATTGATCCCCAAGTAGAGAGAAAAATTAGGGAGCAATTTGAAATTAAAAACGATCTTTCTAAGACACCTCAGTCACTGACTGAGGTGCCTACCTGCCCATTTGAAACAATCGGTAGTGCAATCTGTGAAAACTGGGCAGCTGCGTTAAACTAACTTGCTCTCAGTCGCAATGGCTCTGGTCTCTGCAACCTAAAGAGAGTGTCACGTGATTGGCTATGGAAGCTGCGCCACAGTAGTGAAAGTGCGCGCTTACAGCCAACAGCAAAGAGAAAACTAAGCTAAGCTGCTTTCTGACTGAGAAATCTATCAGAGCCGGCTGAGAACATCGAAATCTTGCAATCAGTGCCCAAACACATTGTATCAATAAAAACAACAGATGCAATTTTATAGAGCCCAAAAATTAACCCCTGAGCCACCAAGAAAGGTAACTCCTAATACATAAAGGAGATTAACTTAGTCTCTACTGCCATATGCATATTTAGGTGCCTGCTCACTGCCCAAAGAACATCCTATACCTAGGATTGTAGTCCCACAATAGCTGCAGCTTGAGAAATTGGAGTAGATTTAACCCCTTAAGTGCCAACCTCCTGTCACCAGAAGACAAAAAGGCACTTACCTGCACATTTAGCTGTCCGGCAGAAGGACAGCTCACCCAGTATGAAAGGAAGCCACTCCTTACAGAGATCTGTAAAAAAAAAGAAAGAAAAGTGTAAACCTCCTCTGGCTATACAAGGGCAGCAACATGTTAGGAAAACGCAGAGAGGCCCACCTCACAAGTTCCTAACTGCTTAAAAGCCACTACTACCCTACTGAAGAGATTAACGTGGAGTTCGGCTAGACTCAATCTTGAAAAGGAAAGATCAGAGTAATCCTACTCTGGATTTGAAAATAATAAAATATTGATTGAACGATCAGACACCAAAACTTCCTCTGCTTCATGCACTGAAGGCAAAGAGAATGACTGGGGTTTGTGGGTAGGGGAGTGATACTTAACAGCTTGGCTGTGGTGCTCTTTGTCTCCTCCTGCTGGCCAGGAGTGATATTCTCAACAGTATATGATGAAGCCATGGAGAAAAAAGATGTTAGCATTTCCCCCTTCATATCTAGTTGATTATTCTTATTCTTTTTTAGTTCGCTTGGGGCCAGTATACTTTTCAGGTTCCTTGCCTTTCCAAAGACTACCTGTGGATGGGGGGTACTTCATCTCCTAGGATCTGATATTTCCTAATAATGTGCCAGTGTTTATTTAGTTTCACCTTTATCTGCCTATGGTGAATACTATAATTTGTTATAAATGGGACAAACATTTCTGGATTATTGGTTCGCTGTCTTCTTTTCCTATCTTTATTCAATAGAGGTTTTCTTGAATCTCTGCAAAATGATTTGCTTCCATGATCTTACATTTGTCATACCCTCTCTCTCTAAATTTAGTTACTAGTATCCCTGCTTGTTCATGGTACTGTTCTATGTTGCTGCAGTTCTGTCTAATCCTTAGGAACTGTCCTTTGGGGATGTTGTTGTTTACCCTTTTATTCAGATGGCAGCTTTTATGATGAATATAATTATTTGCATCTACTTTTTCTAAAAAGGTGCTTGTTTTCATATTATTATCCTCAATCTCTATATCAATATCCAAGAAATTCACTTTCTGTCTGTTCTTTTTGTGAGTGAAGGTAAGACCCATATCGTTATTATTCATGTCCTCAAGAAACAACTCTAGAAGCTTTATGTTACCTCTCCAAATAAGGAATATATCGTCAATGAAATGGCGATAGATCACCAAATTTGAACACCAAGTTTTCAAAAAAAGATCTTAAAAAAAAAACATAAATAGGTTTGCATAACTTGCCCATCTTGGTGAATCTATCTCTGAAATTATAGGTCAGCCAGGTGGTTTGTTAAGGGGCTTATGGTTCTTTGGGAGGTAGTAAAAATGGGGGTTCTGGTGTGTCTTATTTTAATGAATTCATATTCTTTTTTATTTAGAAATCCGTAGTTTGGAAATATATTGGATTTGATCTTAGTTTCTACTAGGTTAAGATAACACTTACAATAAATTAAGATCAAATCCAATATATTCCCAAACTACGGAATTAGAAACCCTATTGACAGATGCACTTCAAAATGGAATTCTAAATAAAAAAAGAATATGAATTCATTAAAAATACGACGCCTGAGCTGCAAAGCATGTAAACATGGAGCAAAAGAGAAAAAAGTAAGCTCAACTGTAAATGGAAAAGAATTTGAAATTAGAAATCTTATTAGATGTTGTGATAAAGGAGTAATATATTTAATACAATGTCCTTGTAATAGACAGTATTTAGGCCAAACCTCTAGGATTTTACGTGACTGAATACGCGAACATGGAGGAAAAACACAAGGGCTAAAATATTGGGGTATTAAAAAAGTGGAGCCAGACTGGAGATTAGGCAACTTTGAGAGGAAACTACTTAAAACAGAAGCAGAATTAATTTATTTATTTAAAACTGTTTTTCCAAAAGGCCTTAACATGGAATTAGACGTGAATATAATTTTATAAATATGTGACTAATCTTTTGACACTCATGTAATTTTTAATCCTGAAATTGACTGTGGTTACATATGTTGTATAATAAATGCTCCTGCTAATGAAGAGGTAGAATTAACAAAATTATATAATATCCCTTTAAGAGGAAAATGATCAATACTCCTCTAAGATAAGATATAAAATGAAATTATTATTGGAGTTAAATTTAGCACATCAGAGTTGTACTTTTTTTATTTTATTTTTTTTAGAATTTATCATTTCCTGAAATTGATTTCTACAAATCCCCAATATTTTATACATAGTTTTTATATGTGATAAAATAAACAGATCAAATACAATGTAGGAATATCTCTTTTATGAAGATTGAATGCAAAGTACCCCTTTTTTATTTGGGATACCTGCATTCCTATTGGCTGAAATATTCAAATCAGCCAATTGATTTGAATATTTCAGCCAATAGGAATGCAGGGTACCCCAAATATAAAAGGGGTACCTTGCATTCAATCTTCAGTGTGCGGCAGAGATCGCATGAAGAGGAGCCTCCACGCTGCTGAAGACTTCCGCTGCTGAAGAGGACCACCGCTCCGGATCCGCGCATCGGGGAAGACCGCTCCGCACTTCAGGGAAGAAAATAGAAGATAGTCCCGTGATGGATGAAGATGGAGCCGCATGGATGAAGACATTCATCGCCGGACTTGGGGTTAGTGTTAGTTTGTTTTTGTTTTTTTGGGGTATTTTTTTTTAGATTAGGGATTTTTTTATTTTAATGTGCACTAAAGAACTGATTGCCCCTTTAAGAGCAATGCCCATACTTATGGCCCTTTAGGGGCAATGGGTAGCTTAGGTTTTTTTAGAGTTAGGTTTTTTTTTATTTTGGGGGGTTGGTTTTGTGGGAGGTTTTAAGGGTTATTGTTAGATTAGGGGGTGTTTTTATTCTGGGGTGGCTTTTTTGTTTTTATAGGGGTATTAGGTTAGGTTTAATTTTTATTAATTTGGATTATTTCGTTTTTTTATTTTTTTTATTTTTCGTAATTTTAGCGTTATTTTTTTGTAATGTTATTTTTTTTTAACTTTTCCGTAGTGTTAGGAATTTTAAATTTTGTAACTTAGGTTTTTTATTTTTATTTTAGTTTTTAGAATAGTTATATTAGGTTTATTTATAGTTTAAGATTAGGTTTTTTTTCTATTTCACAGGTAAGTTTTTATTATTTAAAGGTAGTTATATTGTAACTTTAATTTAAAGTTAGGGGGTGTTAGGTTTAGGGGTTAATAGGTTTAGTTTACTATTTGTGATGTTGGCGGCCGGCGGTTTAGGGATTAATACTTGAATTTAGTGGCGATGTCGGTGGGTGGATAGGTGGCAGTTTAGGGGTTAATTGATTTATTTTAGTAGTAGTGATGTGGGGGCGGTGGATTAGGGGTTTAAAAAAATCCATAACTACTGGTCTTTGATCGCGGAATGGATTGTTGCAGTATAAGCTATAACGCTAGCGTAACAGCCTGACCGAGCAACTTGTAATACAGGAGTCCTGAAAATTCCACACTCAAAAGTTATTTTTTGAATGCGGGATGGAGGGTTTGCGGTACAGGCTAAAACGCTTGCAGTATAGCTGTACCGCCGTGACTTGTTATACGGGAGACCTGCCATTCCGCGCACAAAGGCCAATTTTTCAGCGGTAAAGCCGTACCACACAACTTGTAATCTTGCTGAATGTAAAGATTAGGGAGCTTCAAATATAACAGCAAGTAATACATATTTTGTACAATTAACACATTGGGGTGCATGTACTAAGCAGCAAAAGCTGCTCTGGAGCCCTTGTGGGGCAGGTTCGCTTGCTCGTTCTCTGTGAAGCACAGTCCCTTCTCTCATGTGATTGATTGTGTGAGAGAAGAGGCGGGCTATATACGCTCACTTCATGAAGTGAAGGGGAGCAGACAAATTCACGAGTTAAGAAGCTTATCCGCCCACTTTTTAGTACATGGGGGCCCATGTCTTTTCAGTGGCAAAACCCCCCACAATTTTTCTTTCATTTTATATGTGCAGCCACCAATCAGCAAATAGCACCCAGGTGCTGAGCCTACCTAGCTATACTTTTCAACAAAGGATAATGAAATAATGAGGCAAATTAGATAATAAAAGTAAATTGGAAACTTGTCTAAAATAAACTGTATGCGCGAAACAAAGAAGTGTCACAAAACACATAAAAAATACATTACAAGGTACACTTACACTCATAATAGAACCATCTAATAAACATTATTCCTATTAAAAAAATATTGCATAAAAAAGTTATATCAGGTCTCAGGAAAAAAAATTTCAAAGGGCTTTAACATAGAGATACATGCATATACATGTCTAGAGATGTAAATGTATGTATTTATATATATATGTCTATATATGTATTTGCAGACATATATAAACACATAAATACACATAAATACATATTTACACATATGTATAAAACTGCATAGGAACCCTTTGCAGTAAAGTAGATGAAAACATGTAAAACCATATTTATTCAATATTCATTTTTATGTATTTACTGTAAATATTTGACAATCCAATGTTCTGCACATAGCAGAATATGTTCTAAGTATTTCTAAATAGATATTTTTTGTGCTCGTCGGGTTAGAATGCAGAGCAAAAATAGTTTACTTTGTTATACTTTTATTTTAGTCCTAACACTTTACTTCTGGTCTCAAGTTGAGCTCAAATTTTTAGCACTTATGTGTTGAACTCACGCACAACACATAACTCATCACTTGTAATAAGAGTGATGTTTAGTACTCACTAAAGAGATGCCGGCCATGTTAAATATTCTCTGGTATTTCATTTTTACAATAGAGTTGTAAAACCAGATTCTGCACTATTCCTGAGTACAGGTCAGCGGTATTGATAGCGCTTCACTTGTAACCTGGGCCAATGTGTTAAATACCAAACTGGTAGAAAGTACAACACTGATTGACTATTTTATAATCAGACTATGAAACATCAACTGTCTGACATGACCCAAATAATTTATTTCATGATTCAGATACAGGGCCTGATGATCAAAACTTTGAGGAACAAAAAGTGAAAAAACACGTCAACACTCACAGGGGAAGCACTCATGGAATTGTCTAAAAAAAAAAAAAAGGTGCTGTCATTGCAAATGGGGAGATGTCTCCAATAAAATGTAGTGTAGCTTGCTGAAAAGGGAAACTTTGATAGGGAATGAAACGTTAACAAGTAGTAGGGGGCACACTTTAAAAATTAAATCCTTCAGCTTTTAGTGTATAGTACATTAAAATGGCCTCTTTTGAAGTAGATGTGTGAGGGAGTTAGGTTCCAGGCCCCTCTCAAAATTGTCATAAGTTACACCTAATACATTATTTTTAAAGCTTTGAAATGAAGACTTTAAATGCTAAACAGCGTTATAAACCTTATAAAATAATCACACAACACAGACTTCACTTGCATTTTTCTGCAAACAGTTCTTTCTATGCAATCCAATCTGGACTGATTTATAGTCAGGAAAATCCATCTTGTTCCTTTGAAATCTGCTCAATAGCTGAGGTCTGGTTAAACTGATTAATTTCAGCTTGCTTGGCTTTGCTGCAACACATTGGCTATTTTAATAAATGCACTGCTTCTCAATGCTTTTCAATAGCAGTCACATGACTGGAAAAAAAGGTTGTTATTCTGAAACGGTGTAAATTGAACCGTTGTAAAACGAGGGCCACCTGTATATATGTTTATATGTGTATACATATGTATGTATTTATGTATGTATTTACAGACATCTATACACATAAATACATATGTAACATGTATAGACATATATATAAGTGCATTGGAGCCCTTTGCAGGTAAGTTGCTGAAAACATGTAAAATCATATTTATTCCATGTTCATATTTATCAAAGTGTTATACTGTGTATTTACTGTAAATATGTCACATTCCAATGTTCTGCGCATAGGGAAATATGGTATATGTATTTATAAATACACATTCCTATATGTAACTGTATATATCTATACCTATTTCTACTCAGGGTGTGCTACTATTTTGGATTGCTCACTGTTACAGATTAAGATTCTGGACTCTGCCTTTTTCTCTGCCCCTTGGTACTTCATTGAATCTGCTGTTTTCTTTGATATTGGAACTGTACTTTGACTACGCTTTGCTTTAACCCCTTGTACCTCGCTGGATTGTTTGCCTTACTGTTGCTGGCCTGGATTGTCTTTGACTACGCTCAAGTCTGACTGTTTCCTGTACTACCGGATTTTGAAACTGCGATTACAATGTCAGTGGAATTCTTTAACTCCTTATAACTGGTGGCAAATTCCATAGTTCTGATGGAATATCATCTCTAAAGGATCCTGAAACCACTGGGCCATTTAAGAGATACTAGAGGACTTCAGACCAAGGAGTCAACAAGGAGTTAACATCTACTAACACAGTGCTGATTAAATACCTCATATTGGATGAGGTAAAACCAAGTGAGTGCGGAAATTTCTTCTCTTTTTTCATGTGTACATATATAAAAAATGTATTACACTAGGAGTGCCTCTGTGCGCTTGTCTATCTCTATACCTTTTCATATATATATATATATATATATATATATATATATATATATATATATAAAAGGTATATATAAGTGTAGATATATATGTTAACAAAAAACATTATATATATATATATATATATATACAGTATGTGTGTGTGTTTGTGTATAGAAATATATATGTATGAATAAAAAGAAAATATTCTGCTATGTGAAGAACATTGGAATGTTGAAAATATATATATTCATATTTTCATGTTGTGTTAGCGCTCTTAAAAAATGCGGGTGGGTTTGCGTCACAAATTGGGTGTTACTTTTTTCCCTTTTTGCGCTCAATTGAAGTCTTTGGGCGGTCGCGATATTCGAAGATCGGCTTTGTGCAGGCGTCAAGTGACCGAAAACTTTTGAATTTTAACTTGTAATATGAGCAATACCCAATGCATGCAAAAAGCTTACTTCTAGCGGATTAAACAAGCGAATAGGAGTGATAAACAGCGTTCCAGTCGTAATCTAGCCCTAAGTTAGCTCAGCACTTTATAAACAGCTCTCTAGGAAGAGTATGTGTCTCAGAGAGAAGACTGTCCCTAGTGTAAAAAGAGGCTAGAGACCTATTAGCATGACTGACTACCTGTAAAGAGATAACACTGTGCTCACTCCTATGGAGTTACTCATAAGCCAGCACTTATTGGCTAATAGTGTGCTTTTCAGTTCCTGTTAGAAGTGGAAGTGCAGAACACTGTTATATTCCACACAGCCATTGGCTGCACACTCTAATGCCCTATTTATAACTCTCCAATTGGTCACAACAGAGAAGTTACAACATGGCAGCTCCCATTGTTTTATAGACAATAAAACTTTACACTTATTTTGTCAATATTTAAACAGCTAATGAAACTTTAAAAATACATCTACATGTTATTCTCAAATGAATCTTTTCTTTGAATTCATCATTGTATCTAGTATTTATTTAGGGGTCAAAGGCTGTTATTATTATTTAAAATAATACATTTAAAAAACTGTATTGACCATCCAAATTTTCAAACGTCACATAGCATAGTTCATTCATATTTTACAGTTGAAATAATATAAGGAAGATCAGTCACAAGTAAATCATACCTTCAGGTGACATGTGCTCAGTCTGGGACCTCAAAGTCTCCCAGCTGCTACTCCAGCTCCATAAAATGTATTCAGTATATAAAAAATATTTAAAAAATTACAGTTAAATACAATAAAAATAAATAAATTAATAATAAAAATAATAATAAATCACATACATATAATAGGTTATGTTGTGCTTGCTATTATATGATGATGTATTAACATGAACCTTTGCTGGTTCAAACATTATTTACTATATAACAATTAAGTAAGTGGGTTATCACTAGGTTGTAAAATTAATTAAAATCAGCTCAAATTCCAAAACTCCCTGATAAGCCTTTCAATAAATATTGGTAAGTGGGTTGCATGAATTTGGATTTATGCTAATACAAAGAATTGGGGAGTTAATCAGGGGCTGTATAGGTTTTTTTAAATAATTTCAAATTGCCTTAGATTTTAAAATCCTGCAAAAAACCTCGTAAACACTTCCCCTGGCTCTTTTTACTGACTCGAATACTACCTATTGTTAATAATGAATGTTTTGAAGATATTTTAAACTCTTACTAAAAGTTATAATGAATTTATTCAGCATCGACTTTGGCAATCACAATAAACAGCAAAATTGACTCATCAAGTTCAATTTCCAAAGGCACTCAATAACAAACATGGGCAAACAAGCTGATCATGCTATATAAAAAGATTTGCACTAACAATGGTTAGCAGAAGTAGGGCACATCCTAATACTGGAAAAACAATATTCCTACTATGTGGGGAAATATGATTTCTTTGCTGACTTGTTCTTTATATGGGAACAGGGTATCTCCAACTTAGACTAGAAGATAGAAAGCTTAAATTAACATAAGTAATAGGCCCAAGGGTATCAGGTGAACTATTGAAATTCTCCTTTCCCTTACCCTTCTCTTCGCCCTCTTCTTCTCTCCCCCTTCCTCCCTTCCACTTTCCTTGCCCAGCCAAAGGTAACATTTATGGACAACACTCTAATAGATAGATACCAGTTTATATGGTTGTACTGTATGGAAAGGATTTAGAAAGAAGACATTTGTCATTTGTTATTGCTTATAAACCATTGTTTCAGCTGATGATTTCTCATTATTGATGTAATGTGTTTGGAACATGTCAAAAATTTAATAAAAATTATTGAATAGAAAAAAGATTTGCACTAAAGAACAAACAATACTGAATATTTCTTTACCTTAAATTATAAAAACATAAATAAAATATATATGCAATATATCACGGGTTGCAAAATCAATACAAATATCATGACCAATGTATATCAGTTAATGACATTAAACATTAACACCACTTTATACAATTGCAGCACACATGCACAAACTCCTTTGACCTTATTAACCCACTATATAAGGAAACGCTCACTAAATGGCTGTAGAGGTTATATAAATGTAATTTAAGGTAAAGAGAGTGCAAAGCCAGTATTTTAGCTTTAGATTTCTGTAGATGGTTGTTTTGTTTGCTTTATCAGTTTTGGTGTTTGTTGATCAACAGCTATTTTGATTCATTAAAGGTGCCATCATGGGGAAATGGAGATTGAATTTAGTGGCAGTTATCATGCTTGGCTGTGTTTGACTTCTTAAGATTCTGACACTATGGGCTCCATTTATTAAGCAGTGGATGCTGTTTCAGAGGCCCATTGTTTCTGAAACAGAAGTTAAGAAGCAGCGGTCTTAAAGGGACATGAAACCCACATTTTTTCTTTCATGATTTAGAAAGAGCATACAATTATAAACAACTTTCTAATTTACTTCTATTATCTAATTTGTTTTATTCTCTTGATAGTCTTTGCTGAAAAGCATATCTAGATATGCTCAGTAGCTGCTGATTGGTTGCTGCACATAGAACCCTCATGTGATTGGCTCACCCATGTGCATTTCTTTTTCTTCAGCTAAGGATATCTAAAAAATGAAGCAAAATAAATAATAGAAGTAAATTGTAATGTGGTTTAAATTTGTATGTTCTATCTGAATCATGAAAGAAAGATTTTGGGTTTAGTGGCCCTTTAAGCCCGTTATGCCTTAACCTGTCCGCCACCTTTTAGATGGCGGATTGAAATCATCCCAATCCAATCAGGATTGCAGTCGATTGGCCACCAGTGAGCATGGGGTGGCATTGCACAAGCATTTCAACAGAAATGCTTGTGCAATGATAATTGCAGACAGCGTATGCTATAGAGAATCATATCCGCTCGACAAATGATAAATCAACCGCATTTGTCTATTTTTTTATTGTTGCTTTTTTTTTTTATCAATTACATTTTTCCATTATCTAACAATAAAATCAAAAAGGTCGGAGTCAAGAACTAAAATTATCTTGTATCATTTTATTGAAATATTTTAAAGGGTCTTTTTTGTGTGTAAAATGAACTATCCAAAGTCATCTTTATAAATGCTCCAATGACTAAACTCCTAATATATAATTCAGCCAATTTCCGTCTGTTTTTTAATTATAACCTCCTGCACACTCCCCTTGGCAGTATGCACTGACATCTTACTCTTGTGCAACAGCAGGGACAGCTCATCTGGATTAAATCTTGCTGTAAAGAGCTGCTAACTAACAGCTAGATTTAGAGTTTTGTCGGTAACGACCAGCGTAGCTAACGCATGCTTTTTTTCCCCGCACCTTTTAAATACCGCTGGTATTTAGAGTTCACAGAATGGCTGCGTTTTCAGTGCATTAGGCTCCAAAAAGGGAGCGTAGAGCATAATTTGCCGACACTGCAACTCTCAATACCAGCGGTGCTTACGGACGCGGTCAGCTTAAAAAACGTGCTTGTGCACGATTCCCCCATAGAAAACAATGGGGCATTTTGAGCTGAAAAAAAACCTAACACCTTCAAAAAAGCAGCGTTCAGCTCCTAACGCAGCCCCATTGTTTCCTATGGGGAAACAGTTTCTATGTCTGCACCTAACACTCTAACATGTACCCCGAGTCTAAACACCCCTAACCTTACACTTATTAACCCCTAATCTGCTGCCCCCGCTATCGCTGACCCCTGCATATTATTATTAACCCCTAATCTGCCGCTCCGTACACCGCCGCAACCTACGTTATCCCTATGTACCCCTAATCTGCTGCCCATAACACCGCCGACCCCTATATTATATTTATTAACCCCTAATCTGCCCCACACAACGTCGCCTCCACCTACCTACAATTATTAACCCCTAATCTGCCGACCGGACCTCACCGCTACTATAATAAATGTATTAACCCCTAATCCGCCTCACTCCCGCCTCAATAACCCTATAATAAATAGTATTAACCCCTAATCTGCCCTCCCTAACATCGCCGACACCTAACTTCAAGTATTAACCCCTAATCTGCCGACCGGACCTCACCGCTACTCTATTAAATGTATTAACCCCTAAAGCTAAGTCTAACCCTAACCCTAACACCCCCCTAAGTTAAATATAATTTAAATGTAACAAAATAAATTAACTCTTATTAAATAACTTATTCCTATTTAAAGCTAAATACTTACCTGTAAAATAAACCCTAATATAGCTACAATATAAATTATAATTATATTGTAGCTATTTTAGGATTAATATTTATTTTACAGGCAACTTTGCATTTATTTTAACCAGGTACAATAGCTATTAAATAGTTAATAACTATTTAATAGCTACCTAGTTAAAATAATTACAAAATTACCTGTAAAATAAATCCTAACCTAAGTTACAATTAAACCTAACACTACACTATCAATAAATTAATTAAATAAAATACCTACAATTATCTATAATTAAACCTAACACTACACTTTCAATAAATTAATTAAATACAATACCTACAAATAAATACAATTAAATAAACTAACTAAAGTACAAAAAATAAAAAAGAACTAAGTTACAAAAAATAAAAAAATATTTACAAACATTAGAAAAATATTACAACAATTTTAAACTAATTACACCTACTCTAAGCCCCCTAATAAAATAACAAAGACCCCCAAAATAAAAAATGCCCTACCCTATTCTAAATTAAAAAAGTTCAAAGCTCTTTTACCTTACCAGCCCTCAAAAGGGCCTTTTTGCGGGGCATGCCCCAAAGAAAACTGCTCTTTTGCCTGTAAAAGAAAAATACAACCCCCCCAACATTAAAGCCCACCACCCACATACCCCTAATCTAACCCAAACCCCCCTTAAAAAAACCTAACACTACCCCCCTAAAGATCATCCTACCTTGAGTCGTCTTCACTCAGCCGAGCCACCGATGGAACTGAAGAGGAGATCCGAAGCGGCAGAAGTGATCCTCCAAGGGGCGCTGAAGAAATCTTCCATCTGATGAAGTGATCTCCCAAGCGGCGCTGAAGACGTCTTCCATCCGGGCGATGTCATTTTCCAAGCGGGGTCTTCAATCTTCTTTCTTCAGGATCCATCTTGCAGACCTCCGACGCGGAACATCCTGCTGGCCGCACGGACTACCGACGAATGAAGGCTCCTTTAAGGGACGTCATCCAAGATGGCGTCCCTCGAATTCCGATTGGCTGATCAGCCAATCAGATTGAGCATGCATTCTATAGGGTTAGGGTTAGACTTAGCTTTAGGGGTTAATACATTTATTAGAGAAGCGGTGAGGTCCAGTCGGCAGATTAGGGGTTAATTCTTGAAGTTAGGTGTCGGCGATGTTAGGGAGGGCAGATTAGGGGTTAATACTATTTATTATAGGGTTATTGAGGTGGGAGTGAGGCGGATTAGGGGTTAATAACTTTATTATAGTAGCGGTGAGGTCCGGTCGGCAGATTAGGGGTTAATAATTGTAGGTAGGTGGAGGCGACGTTGGGTGGCGGCAGATTAGGGATTAATATATATAAAATAGGGGTCGGCGGTGTTAGGGGCAGCAGATTAGGGGTACATAGGGATAACGTAGGTGGCGGCGGTGTGCGGTCGGCAGATTAGGGGTTAAAAATTTTTAATAGAGTGGCGGCGATGGGGGGGGCGCCTCGGTTTAGGGGTACATAGGTAGTTTATGGGTGTTAGTGTACTTTAGAGCACAGTAGTTAAGAGCTTTATGAACCGGCGTTAGCCCAGAAAGCTCTTAACTCCTGACTTTTTTCTGCGGCTGGAGTTTTGTTGTTAGATTTCTAACGCTCACTTCAGCCACGACTCTAAATACCAGCGTTAGAAAGATCCCATTGAAAAGATAGGATACGCAAATGGCGTAGGGGGATCTGCGGTATGGAAAAGTCGCAGCTAGAAAGTGAGCGTTAGACCCTTTCCTGACTGACTCTAAATACCAGCGGGCGGTAAAAACCAGCGTTAGGAGCCTCTAACGCTGGTTTTGATGGCTAATGCCAAACTCTAAATCTAGGCGTATGAAAGCTTGTAATTTAAGCATTTACCTCACTCGCATCAAATTGCACATGCACCAGAAGCTGCTTGAGGGCGCCAATATAGCCTACCTAGGTAAAAAAGGCTACAGAACTTAAAAAGAAAAGGTATTTGCAAATATACTAAGAACAATGTATACAAATATTTTTTGGGTTTCATGTCTCTTTAAATCTTGCTTTTCCTCAACAACAAAAAAACATTATAAGCACCTTAACTATATATTTAAGAAAAGTACATATTAACTCTTCATAAAATGTATATTTGTAAATTAACAATGCCATTTTCTAAAGATAACATTACTTAAGTATCTATAAATACCATTTCATAAGATGTGCAACCATCACTGCCTGAAAAGAAACCTTCTTTATTCATATGATTGCATTTTAATAGGTTGCTTTTATAGGCAAGACACGTCTCTTGCAACCTACTTATCCTGACTGTTGGTTCATAACTACTACACATTAAAAAGGTTTTAATCATCGCTCTTTTATAGAATGTTCTCCCTTCACAAATTGTTGTTTATTTGTTAGGGAACTATAAGTTTTAAACTTCAGGTTTTATGTCTATTTATTTTGAAAGTATATATATTTTAATTACTAAACTTCATTACAAAAATACAGATTTGTTTTATTGTGCACCATTCTTTTAATGTCAGATACCATTTTAAACATGATTCAAAAGCTGTATTATTTAGCTCTACTTTGTTTATATAGTTGTGTCACATGTCTTTTATTTCCCACAGCTGTTCAATAAAAGTAAACAACTAAATGGCTAAAGAAATTGAAATCTCCAGTACATATTTAATTAGACACATTTGCACAATTGTACTTCTATCTAACTATTGTGCCTTAGATAACCCTGGTGTCATCAATATGCTATCACCTGCAATCAATCTTTCAACTGCAATCATATTTGAAACAGATAATCAATACTCATTGAGCTACGGTGGAGATAAAACCATGATATTAAAATCCTCCATTTCGTAAGAGTCATAGAATTACTCTTAAGAAAATGAGCAAATCAAAGCAAGTAACCCCACTTGCTTTTAACTAGAAGTATTCTGTATACATTGTTACCAATGCAAAACATTCACTACGCCACAAACAGATTATAGATACACAAAATTCACATACACTGAACACACATATACAACTTTTACAATAAAACAAATGGGAAATTCAATACCAGAAAACGTTTGTTAATACTATAGTATAAGTTCCCAATAAACAATTAAAAATGATGACAATTCCTAAATTAAAAAGTACCTCGCCAAATAATGTATTACATTATTAAATTCTGTGGGATGAGGAAGTTTGATATCAGAATTTTTGTGCTTTGTAATGTTTGATAGGAAACTTAAACTCTAGCATTATCGTAATTGTTTTACCATTGAGATTTATATAAATCGACCACACGTACTCTATAAAAATACATTTGAAAATCAGAATTATAATGGTTGTTACAATTGTTAATGTTCGAGCTCTGTAAACTTGATAACCTTTCAATTTATGAACACTGCTGAAAAGCTGTGGGAAACTATTAAGATGTGCTCTAAATCATTCCTTTATTATTAAACTGTTTCTGAAACACTTAAGACTGATTGCACTTGGTCTATATAACCTTTACTTCTTGATTTTGTCAGAACCACAATTAGGGCACATTTATTAGAAGCATGTTTTATGCTATCTGATAGAACAGATATTTTCAAAATTGAAAACACTTTTCTGATTAAATATTGTGGTATTCCAACCTATACTGTACACATGTGATGTTAGATGATTTTTTAAATATGGCAGCTTATCTAGTGAAATAATGACAACGATTAGTGAAGTTAAAAAAATACAAGGATAAAGCAAAAAAGACTGTTATATTTATAGTCAGCCTGTAGCTATCACAGTACTTCAGCAGTAAACTCACTAGAGGCAATTTAGGCTTTCAGTAAATCAAGCAAAGATATTTCTGTAAAAATGTATATTTTGTCTTTACTATCTAATAAAGAATATTAAAATAGAAATACAATATTTAAAGGGACACTGTACACAATTTTTTTCTTTTGTGATTCAGATAGAGCATGCAATTTTAAGAAACTTTCTAATGTACTCCTATTATCAAATTTTATTCATTCTCTTGGTATGTTATATATATTTGAAAAGCAAGAATTTAAGTTTAGATGCCGGCCCATTTTTGGTGAACAACCTGGGTTGTCCTTGCTGATTGGACAGCACCAATAAACAAATGCTGTCCATGGTTCTGAACCACAAATTTGCTGGCTCCTTAGCTTAGATGACTTCTTTTCAAATAAAAATATCAAGAGAACGAAGAAAAATTGATAACAGAAGTAAATTAGAAAGTTGCTTAAAATTGCATGCTCTATCCGAAACATGAAAGAAAAAATTTGGGTTCAGTATCCCTTTAACAAAAAACAAATGTCTTATGTAGACACACCTTTACCTATTTCAACAATTTTATAACACCAGTATAATTTGTAATGAAGGCTTCATTTGAATAAACAGAGATGCTTTTTTAATCAATAATTTGTGTTAAGAACATTTTAAAATACTGAAATTCATTGAAAATAACTCAGTAATATGAACGCAATAAACTGCTGGCATTTACTTCCTATATATTGCTTGTATGTATTATTTGTTATTCACTTTAAATATACACCAATTGTCACAAAAAAATGTATTTTTTTATTTTTTTATTTAGTTTGGTTAGATAATTACTTATGGGGTGATTTGGAATTATTTTGTTAGCAAAAATCCCTTCTAGGTAGTACCTTAGAACTATATTATAAGGGAAATGAAATCTAACATTTTTCTTTTGTGATTCAGATAGAGAATACAATTTTAAAACAAAAGTTTCCAATTTACTTCTATTATCAAATTTGCTTTATCTTGTTATCCTTTGTGAACAAAACCCATACACAACTTCAACAGCTCTAGAATTAGCGCTTTGTAAGAAATACCCAGGGCAAAACTGTATACAATGTAGGCACGGATGCAGGATACAGAGAGATTTCATAATAAAAGGTATCAAATTTATTTTTAAAAATATTTTTTTCTGATATAACAACCAATTTTATTTACAAATTAGTAGTACTGCAATGGGCACCAGGTTCGCACCCAGTTATGCTAATTTGAACATGGCCATCTGGGAAGATCTTTTTGTATATAGCCAGCATGACTGGACTGAGATAAATATGAAGAAAAAATGGATATATCAGAGCACACAATTGATAGTTTAGCATTCACAGAGAGCGCCTGATGCGCATTTCGCCACGCTAGTGGCTTTGTCAAAGGCTAACCCGACTCGCGCCGATCTCACTGTTTAAATAGTGCTGTTAACCAATCAGGAGTGAGTAATCATACACACCCCTGTGGTAATAGCCAATCGTTAGTGACCCATCCGATTGGGTAGTCACCTGTCACATGACTTCTTGGGCAGTGACGTACGTTTGAAGGCGTGTATTGTTAACGCCTATGTAAACACTCGTTTTGAGACAGGACTTGTATGTCGATAGCTTCTATCTCACTAACATTGATCCCAGCTCAAATGAGCCATGCTGCAGATCAACTGCTTAACACGGAACATAACCTCCTCAAACACAAAAATTATCCATATCTCATGTATCACGAAAGATGTATACAACACTATGTTAGAATAACTATCAATTGCGGCAACTTTAGACCTGTCTATAAATCCTCATGTGGCCATATTAAAGAATGTCACATTTCCACATGTTAATAACCCAATACTTATTAAACTAATTTTAAATGTTGAAATTATAGACATGATACATGATAAATTTGAGTAATACAATCATATGCCAAAATGTGATACTTTTGTTATTTGTATTTATCAGTCTAAAATATAGATCCGCAAATTAATTAATTTTACTTCTAATTTAACACTTTATACATTACTCTTTCCTAGGTGCCAATTTTTCCATTAATAATTTTTAATTTCCTAAGTGCTGATATAAAAAGCCATGGGGAAAATAAAAATGATAAATCCAGTGGTATTTTTACTCCACTGAACTATGCCTGGTTAACCCCATATCTGTCATATCAGATCTACCATAATACAGCCAAATTATTTAACTTGTACCTGCCATAATACTCCCAACAATACCTCTAACTTGTTTCTACCCACGTCTTAACTTTAAGTACTCCTCAGCCAGTTAAAATACCATCAATGAGACACCCACCACTGCAAACTGCCATGTTTAACTCTTATCTGCCAAAAAATCTACAATACAATATCCCCTAAATATTTAAAGGGACAGTCTACACCAGAATTTGTAGTGTTTTAAAAGATAGATAATCCCTTAATTACCCATTCCCTAGTTTTAAATAATTAACGCAGCTATATTAAAACACTTTTTACCTCTATGATTACCTTGTATCTAAGTCTCTGCAAACTGCCCCCTTATTTCAGTTCTTTTGACAGACTTGCATTTTAGCCAATCAGTGCTGACTCCTAGGTAACTCCACGTGCATGAGCACAGTGTTATCTATATGACACACATGAACTAACACCCTTTAGTGGTGAAAACTTTCAAAATGCATTCAGATAAAAGACGGCCTTCAAGGTCTAAGAAATTAGCATATAAACTTCCTAGGTTTAGCTTTCAACTAAGAATACCAAGAGAACAAAGCAAAATTGATGATAAAAGTAAATTAGAAAGTTATTTAAAGGGACATTCAACACTGCCCACAACATTAATCTATGTTGAAAAACTATAAATAAAGATCAAGCTGCAACGTGCCCCCTTTCTCTTACTTCCTGCCTTCACTGTTGAATCGTCTACGATAACTTCAAAATTTGTGTCCTAATATGGCTGCTTAACTCCCTCCACCGTGACGTATAGAGCTTCTTCTTCAAACTAGCTGCCAGTGATATCCCATCTCTCCTACTTCCATGCAAAGCGCGTTCACGGCCGTTAGCGCATGCGCGATACACTAGGAACACTAAAAGTGGAACCATTATAAGCCAATTTGTTTCCGTTCCGCTTATATTACTGCATAGTACTCTACTTCGTTCTATTAGGTAAAACCCCTATCCGCATCAAGGGCCCAATCCGATATGCAGCGTCGCCCGCAAATGCCGGCGACGCTGAATTTTGCGCTGGTTTGGTATCCTATATACGGCGTAACCTAGAAGTTACGCCCTTAAATTTCTGCCGTCGCCCATAGTTTTTTGGGCCATAGGCAGGTATACCAGACCCGCGCAGTTTGGTATCCAATATACAGCGTAAGGACTTACGTGGCGAAAATGGAGACATCTTACTCCATTTTCACCTCGCCACAAAAAGCAGCGGTAGTAAGCCTTACGCTGTCTATTGGAGCCCCGTAACTCCCTAAACTACCTGCCAAATAAACCTAACACCTAACGCATGCGCAATGTCTATCTACCTGTCAACCGCGATCTGCTAAATAAAACCTAACACCTAATGCATGCGCAATGTCTATCTACCTGTCAACCGCGATCCTCCGCCGCAATCCCTAATAAAATATTTAACCCCTAAACCACCGCCCCCTACATTAACTACCCCCTAATGTGATCCCCCTACACAGTCGCCAACTATATTAAACTACCCCCTAAAGTGAGCCCCTTACACTGCCGCCATCTACCTTACCTACCCCCTAAAGTAAGCTCCTACCCCGCTGCCATCTATTTTAAAATTATTAACCCCTAATTTAATCCCCCTACCCCGCCGCCATCTATATTAAATTATTTAACCCCTAAAATACTAAACTATCCCTACCACTAAACCTAAGTCTAACCCTACAAATAGCCCAAAGTAAACTGCTCTTTTGCCAGCCCTTAAAAGGGCTTTTTGCGGGGCATGTCCCAAAGAAAACTGCTCTTTTACCAGCCCTTAAAAGGGCTTTTGGCGGGGCTTTGTCGCAAAGTAATCAGCTCTTTTGCCTCTAATCTAAATCCCCCTACACAGCTGCCACCTATAATAAATGTATTAACCCCTAATCTAATCCCCCTACACCGCCGCCAGCTATATTAACTATATTAACCCTAATTATATTAGGGTTAATATAATTATTATATTATATATATTAACTATATTAACCCTAATTATATTAGGGTTAATATAGTTAATATCGTTATTATATTATATATATATTAAGTATAATAACCCTATCTAACTCTAACATCCCTAACTAAACTCTTATTAAAATAAATCTAATATTAATATTATTAATGAAAATATTTCTATTTAAATCTAAATACTTACCTATAAAATAAACCCTAAGATAGCTACAATGTAATTAATAATTACATTGTAGCTATTTTAGGGTTTATATTTATTTTAAAGGTAACTTGGTATTTATTTTAACTAGGTACAATAGCTATTAAATAGTTAATAAATATTTAATAGCTACCCAGTTAAAATAATTACCAATTTACCTGTAAAATAAATCCTAACCTAAGTTACAAATATACCTACACTATCAATAAATTAAATAAACTACAAATATCTAAACTAAAATACAATTAAATAAACTAAACTAAATTACAAAAAAAAAAAACACTAAATTACCAAAAATAAAAAAAAGATTACAAGATTTTTAAGCTAGTTACACCTATTCTAAGCCCCCTAATAAAATAATAAAGCCCCCCAAAATAAAAAAAATTCCCTACCCTATTCTAAATTAAAAAAGTTCAAAGCTCTTTTACCTTACCAGCCCTTAAAAGGGCCTTTTGCGGGGCATGCCCCAAAGAAAACAAAGAAAATCCTAACCTGATTGAATCAGCCAATCAGATTCAAGTTCAATCCAATTGGCTGAACCAATCAGCCACTCGGATTGAACTTGAATCTGATTGGCTGATTCAATCAGCCAATCAGATTTTTCTACCTTAATTCCGATTGGCTGATAGAATCCTATCAGCCAATCGGAATTCGACGGACGCCATCTTGAATGACGTCATTTAAAGGTACCTCATTCCTCGTTCAGTCGTCGGCCGGGATGGATGCTCCGCGTCGGAGGAGCAAAGATTGAAGATGCCGCTTGATGGAAGATGCCGCTTGATGGAAGATGCCGCCGGATGGAAGAAGACTTTGCTGCCACTTGGATAAAGACATCGCCCGGATTGGATGAGGGGTTCGGCCCGGTTGGGTGAAGACAAGGTAGGGAGATCTTCAGGGGGGTAGTGTTAAGTTTATTTAAGGGGGGTTTGGGTTAGATTAGGAGTATGTGGGTGGTGGGTTGTAATGTTGGGGGGTGGTATTGTGTTTTTTTTTTTCAGGCAAAAGAGCAGTTTTCTTTGGGGCATGCCCCGCAAAAGGCCCTTTTAAGGGCTGGTAAGGTAAAAGAGCTTTGAACTTTTTTAATTTAGAATAGGGTAGGGAATTTTTTTTATTTTGGGGGGCTTTATTATTTTATTAGGGGGCTTAGAATAGGTGTAACTAGCTTAAAAATCTTGTAATCTTTTTTTTATTTTTTGTAATTTAGTGTTTGTTTTTTTTTGTAATTTAGTTTAGTTTATTTAATTGTATTTTAGTTTAGCTATTTGTAGTTTATTTAATTTATTGATAGTGTAGGTGTATTTGTAACTTAGGTTAGGATTTATTTTACAGGTAAATTGGTAATTATTTTAACTGGGTAGCAATTAAATAGTTATTAACTATTTAATAGCTATTGTACCTAGTTAAAATAAATACCAAGTTACCTGTAAAATAAATATAAACCCTAAAATAGCTACAATGTAATTATTAATTACATTGTAGCTATCTTAGGCCTAGATTTGGAGTTTGGCGTTAGCCGTGAAAACCAGCGTTAGAGGCTCCTAACGCTGGTTTTGGCCGCCCGCTGGTATTTGGAGTCAGTGATTAAAGGGTCTAACGCTCACTTTTCAGCCGCGACTTTTCCATACCGCAGATCCCCTTACGTCAATTGCGTATCCTATCTTTTCAATGGGATCTTCCTAACGCCGGTATTTAGAGTCGTTTCTGAAGTGAGCGTTAGAGCTCTAACGACAAAACTCCAGTCGCAGGAAAATAGCAGTAGTTAAGAGCTTTCTGGGCTAACGCCGGTTCATAAAGCTCTTAACTACTGTACCCTAAAGTACACTAACACCCATAAACTACCTATGTACCCCTAAACCGAGCTCCCCCCACATCGCCGCCACTCGATTAAATTTTTTTAACCCCTAATCTGCCGACCGCCACCTACGTTATACTTATGTACCCCTAATCTGCTGCCCCTAACCCCGCCGACCCCTGTATTACATTTATTAACCCCTAACCTGCCCCCCACAACGTCGCCGCCAGCTACTTAAAATTATTAACCCCTAATCTTCCGACCGCAAAGCGCCGCCACCTACGTTATCCCTATGTACCCCTAATCTGCTGCCCCTAACACCGCCGACCCCTATATTATATTTATTAACCCCTAATCTGCCCCCCTCAACGTCGCCGACACCTGCCTACACTTATTAACCCCTAATCTGCCAAGCGGACCTGAGCGATACTATAATAAATGTATTAACCCCTAATCCGCCTCACTAACCCTATAATAAATAGTATTAACCCCTAATCTGCCCTCCCTAACATCGTCGACACCTAACTTCAATTATTAACCCCTAATCTGACGACCGGAGCTCACCGCTACTATAATAAATGGATTAACCCCTAAAGCTAAGTCTAACCCTAACTCTAACACCCCCCTAAATTAAATATAATTTAAATCTAACGAAATAAATTAACTCTTATTAAATAAATTATTCCTATTTAAAGCTAAATACTTACCTGTAAAATACATCCTAATATAGCTACAATATAAATTATAATTATATTATAGCTATTTTAGGATTTATATTTATTTTACAGGCAACTTGGTAATTATTTTAACCAGGTACAATAGCTATTTAATAGTTACCTAGTTAAAATAATAACAAATTTACCTGTAAAATAAATCCTAACCTAAGATATAATTAAACCTAACACTACCCTATCAATAAATTAATTAAATAAACTACCTACAATTACCTACAATTAACCTAACACTACACTATCAATAAATTAATTAAACACAATTCCTCCAAATAAATACAATTAAATAAACTAGCTAAAGTACAAAAAATAAAAAAGAACTAAGTAACAAAAAATAAAAAAATATTTACAAACATAAGAAAAATATTACAACAATTTTAAACTAATTACACCTACTCTAAGCCCCCCTAATAAAATAACAAAGCCCCCCAAAATAAAAAATTCCCTACCCTATTCTAAATTAAAAAAGGTAAAAGCTCTTTTACCTTACCAGCCCTGAACAGGGCCCTTTGCGGGGCATGCCCCAAGAATTTCAGCTCTTTTGCCTGTAAAAAAAAACATACAATACCCCCCCCCAACATTACAACCCACCACCCACATACCCCTAATCTAACCCAAACCCCCCTTAAATAAACCTAACACTAAGCCCCTGAAGATCTTCCTACCTTGTCTTCACCATCCAGGTTCACCGATCCGTCCTGAAGAGCTCCTCCGATGTCCTGATCCAAGCCCAAGCGGGGGGCTGAAGAGGTCCATGATCCGGTAAAAGTCTTCATCCAAGCGGGGCAGAAGAGGATCTTCCATCCGATTGAAGTCTTCATCCAAGCAGCATCCATCCGGAGCGAAGCGGCAGGATCCTGAAGACCTCCAGCGCGGAACATCCTTCCGGCCCGACGACTGAACGACGAATGACTGTTCCTTTAAGGGACGTCGTCCAAGATGGCATCCCTCGAATTCCGATTGGCTGATAGGATTCTATCAGCCAATTGGAATTAAGGTAGGAATTTTCTGATTGGCTGATGGAATCAGCCAATCAGAATCAAGTTCAATCCGATTGGCTGATCCGATCAGCCAATCAGATTGAGCTCGCATTCTATTGGCTGATCGGAACAGCCAATAGAATGCGAGCTCAATCTGATTGGCTGATTGGATCAGCCAATCGGATTGAACTTGATTCTGATTGGCTGATTCCATCAGCCAATCAGAAAATTCCTACCTTAATTCCGATTGGCTGATAGAATCCTATCAGCCAATCGGAATTCGAGGGACGCCATCTTGGATGACGTCCCTTAAAGGAACAGTCATTCGTCGTTCAGTCGTCGGGCCGGATGGATGTTCCGCGCTGGAGGTCTTCAGGATCCTGCCGCTTCGCTCCGGATGGATGCTGCTTGGATGAAGACTTCAATCGGATGGAAGATCCTCTTCTGCCCCGCTTGGATGAAGACTTTGACCGGATCATGGACCTCTTCAGCCCCCCGCTTGGGCTTGGATCAGGACATCGGAGGAGCTCTTCAGGACGGATCGGTGAACCTGGATGGTGAAGACAAGGTAGGAAGATCTTCAGGGGCTTAGTGTTAGGTTTATTTAAGGGGGGTTTGGGTTAGATTAGGGGTATGTGGGTGGTGGGTTGTAATGTTGGGGGGGGGTATTGTATGTTTTTTTTTACAGGCAAAAGAGCTGAAATTCTTGGGGCATGTCCCGCAAAGGGCCCTGTTCAGGGCTGGTAAGGTAAAAGAGCTTTTACCTTTTTTAATTTCGAATAGGGTAGGGAATTTTTTATTTTGGGGGGCTTTGTTATTTTATTAGGGGGCTTACAGTAGGTGTAATTAGTTTAAAATTGTTGTAATATTTTTCTTATGTTTGTAAATATTTTTTTATTTTTTGTAACTTAGTTCTTTTTTATTTTTTGCACTTTAGCTAGTTTATTTAATTGTATTTATTTGTAGGAATTGTGTTTAATTAATTTATTGATAGTGTAGTGTTAGGTTAATTGTAGGTAATTGTAGGTAGTTTATTTAATTAATTTATTGATAGGGTAGTGTTAGGTTTAATTATATCTTAGGTTAGGATTTATTTTACAGGTAAATTTGTTATTATTTTAACTAGGTAACTATTAAATAGCTATTGTACCTGGTTAAAATAATTACCAAGTTGCCTGTAAAATAAATATAAATCCTAAAATAGCTATAATATAATTATAATTTATATTGTAGCTATATTAGGATGTATTTTACAGGTAAGTATTTAGCTTTAAATAGGAATAATTTATTTAATAAAAGTTAATTTATTTCGTTAGATTTAAATTATATTTAACTTAGGGGGGTGTTAGAGTTAGGGTTAGACTTAGCTTTAGGGGTTAATCCATTTATTATAGTAGCGGTGAGCTCCGGTCGTCAGATTAGGGGTTAATAATTGAAGTTAGGTGTCGGCGATGTTAGGGAGGGCAGATTAGGGGTTAATACTATTTATGATAGGGTTAGTGAGGCGGATTAGGGGTTAATAACTTTATTATAGTAGCGCTCAGGTCCGCTCGGCAGATTAGGGGTTAATAAGTGTAGGCAGGTGTCGGCGACGTTGTGGGGGGCAGATTAGGGGTTAATAAATATAATATAGGGGTCGGCGATGTTAGGGCAGCAGATTAGGGGTACATAGGGATAACGTAGGTTGCGGCGGTTTACGGAGCGGCAGATTAGGGGTTAAAAATAATATGCAGGGGTCAGCGATAGCGGGGGCGGCAGATTAGGGGTTAATAAGTGTAAGGTTAGGGGTGTTTAGACTCGGGGTACATGTTAGGGTGTTAGGTGCAGACGTAGGAAGTGTTTCCCCATAGGAAACAATGGGGCTGCGTTAGGAGCTGAACGCTGCTTTTTTGCAGGTGTTAGTTTTTTTTTCAGCTCAAACAACCCCATTGTTTTCTATGGGAGAATCGTGCACGAGCACGTTTTTGAGGCTGGCCGCGTCCGTAAGCAACTCTGGTATCGAGAGTTGCATTTGCGGTAAAAATGCTCTACGCTCCTTTTTTGGAGCCTAACGCAGCATTTGTTTGAACTCTCGATACCAGAGTTAAATTTATGGTGCGGCCAGAAAAAAGCCCGCGGAGCGTTAACAGCCCTTCTACCGCCGAACTCCAAATCTAGGCCTTAGGGTTTATTTTATAGGTAAGTATTTAGATTTAAATAGGAATATTTTCATTAATAATATTAATATTAGATTTATTTTAATAAGAGTTTAGTTAGGGATGTTAGAGTTTGATAGGGTTATTATACTTTATATATATATATATATATATATATATAATATAATAACGATATTAACTATATTATCCCTAAAATAATTAGGGTTAATATAGTAATTATATAATATAATAATTATATTAACTATATTAACCCTAATATAATTAGGGTTAATATAGTTAATATAGCTGGCGGCGGTGTAGGGGGATTAGATTAGGGGTTAATACATTTTTTTATTTTTTTATTATATAGTTTTTATTGAGGTTGAAACAAAAATAAATGATACAGGCAAATATAAATTCAGTCACTGAAACATAGGAAAACCGCAATACAATATGCATAATGAATGCCAAACTTAATATACAGTTAATTGCCAAGTTATACAGATGAAAGTTAACCTCAGTTTTCAATTTATGAGTAAAAATAACAAAGTGGGCCACTTGTGGACCCCATATAAAAACATCTGGTTAATATAGAAGCACACTTAATGTAGGTTTGATGTACATTGAGATCAGTTGAATAAACACAAAATATTATAACATAGGTGACCTACAATGCTTATTAGTTGTGATAAGCTTTTGGTAAAGCTAAACATAGGTATCAAACAAAACAACCACATGGAGCTAATAAACTATTAGACACAAAATTCTAGCATGTTAGGCTGTGTGGCCCTGGAATATTAAGTTGGTTAGGCTTTTATCCTTTAAATAAAAATTTGTGGGCTATGACTCTAGCGTCTGCTGGAAAATGATTAGGTGTGTTGAAAGTATGGGACCTGACCTGGAGCTCCAGGTTAAGCAACATGAAGGGGGTGCGCATGTCAGAAGCAATTAGGGAGAATTGGACCTTTGGAAGTTAGCCTGCTCTAAGCCTAGAGAAACAACAAAGTTACCCCTCTGGGTAGGGCAAAAAAGGGGGGGATGAGACAAAAGTGGCCAGGCAGCACAGGACATTGGATGTGATTAGTAAGTGAGATTGATGTAAGCTGAGAACTAGGAGTATGCCCACATTGAGACAAGATATGCGGACCTAAGATGTTCTATTGTAGGAAAGCGATCTACCACGCCCTATGTAAAAGATAGTAAATATAAACGGCTAAATAATATACCCTGAGGAGCAAGTTGCCCTATCTTACTAGCCAAGGGTACATCTAGACATAGGGCTCCAAGTTAATACAATCTGATATCTCTAGGTGGGTAATATACTGTCCTACTAACATTGTTACATCAGTTTTATCAAACTTATCCGTTTTCTCAACATAAGTGGCATGAACTCAAACTTAGGAAACAAGCTAACAAATGTACACAACTTACACATAAACTTGAAATGCATACAGAGACAGCCATGTATGTAGCAACAACAGGGGGGTTCAAACACATAATGCTGTAGTCAGCCTTTAACTTAGGTGATGCCTTGGTCAAGTCTTTCTCTATAGTCTCTCACACACAGAAAAAGCAGTCAATGTCCACCTAGCCCACGAAATGGCCCCCTAGACAGGACCAGCCTCACCGGCTCAGCGGTGCTGTGGCGAGTCATCAGCCGATTCCAGCTAGATCCATAGGTAGCTGATAGTATGTGCCTCTCAGGTTGCCCATGACTGAAGCTCCACCAATTGTCCCAGGCCTAAGCAAGGTTAGAACATAATACCGAGATAGTGTGAGGGGCCTCTCAGAAACCATCTGTGGCGTCTTACCAACCAGCTGCATGAAACAGACTGTCTCACTGTTCGCTATGTCTCTGCTCAGAAGCCTCTGATGCGATGGTCCGTGAAGCGGCGTTGTTAACAGGTAGGTGCCTCTCTGATATGTCGAGGATAGTGCCGTTACGTTGCTCACCGCCTCGGGAGCAATCCGATCCTCAATCTGCAAAAATCTGATAGCGGGGACAGCCTCCCCGGTATCCAGCAGCGATGGAGCATCTGTGGTATCCAGAAATGCTAAAGCCTCTGCTGCTATATCTCCCGGAGTCTCAGTGCGACCCCCAGCAAGGTTCTTTTTAGCCAGCATTGGATCAAGGGGGATCTCTATCGCTTTAGTTAGCTGCTCCTCATCCCGTGATAGGCCGGCATGTGTTGTCAGGTTAGTGGTGCCACCGAAGCCCCTTTTAAGCAATAGATGTAGGTTATAAAAATGTTCCTCCAACATACACAGCAGGGTTTTCTCAGATATCTGCAACTCCATTGCAGAAAGGGATAATTCAGCTCTTAGTGGTTGCGCGAGTGAGAATAGCTCACTCTGTACCCGCGTGAGCGGGGTGGGTGTTGAGGCCTTCCCTATTCGGGCCGCCTAAGTCTCAACGGTCTGGACTAGACTGCAGGCAACACAGAAACAGAGGCATCAAACAATGCAGTGAACTTGATGTAATCTAAGCAGAATGAAATAGGTACTGATTTTCAGAGAATCCTCTTAATACACGGCGGATTGTATTGTTCCAATGCTCAGCAGCTAGTATTGCGACCGATCATGGCCGCTGCCCGGACACGCCCCCGGGGTTAATACATTTATTATAGGTGGTAGCGGTGTAGGGGGATTTAGATTGTAAGCAAAAGAACAGTTTACTTTGTGACAAAGCCCGCCAAAAGCCCTTTTAAGGGCTGGTAAAAGAGCAGTTTTCTTTGGGGCATGCCCCGCAAAAAGCCCTTTTAAGGGCTGGCAAAAGAGCAGTTTACTTTGGGGTAATGCCACGCAAAAAGCCATTTTCAGGGCTATTTGTAGGGTTAGACTTAGGTTTAGTGGTAGGGATAGTTTAGTATTTTAGGGGTTAAATCATTTAATATAGGTGGCGGCGGGGTAGGGGGATTAAATTAGGGGTTAATTTTAAAATAAATGGCGGCGGGGTAGGAGCTCACTTTAGGGGGTAGGTAAGGTAGATGGCGGCGGTGTAAGGGGCTCACTTTAGGGGGTAGGTAAGGTAGATGGCGGCAGTGTAAGGGGCTCACTTTAGGGGGTAGTTTAATATAGTTGGCGACGGTGTAGGGGGATCACATTAGGGGGTAGTTAATGTAGGGGGCGGCGGTTTAGGGGTTTAAATACTTTATTAGGGATTGCGGCGGAGGATAGAAGTTGACAGGTAGATAGACATTGCGCATGCGTTAGGTGTTAGGTTTTATTTAGCAGATTGCGGTTGACAGGTAGATAGACATTGCGCATGCGTTAGGTGTTAGGTTTATTTGGCAGGTAGTTTAGGGAGTTACGGGGCTCCAATAGAGAGCGTAAGGCTTACTACGGCTGCTTTTTGTGGCGAGGTGAAAATGGAGTAAGATTTCTCCATTTTCGCCACGTAAGTCCTTACGCTGTATATTGGATACCAAACTGCGCGGGTTTGGTATACCTGCCTATGGCCCAAAAAACTACGGGCGACGGCAGAAATATACGGGCGTAACTTCTAGGTTACGCCGTATATAGGATACCAAACCAGCGCAAAATTCAGCGTCGCCGGCATTTGTGGGCGACGCTACATATCGGATCGGGTTTTACCTAACAGAATGAAATAGAGTACTATGCGTAATATAAGCGGAACGGAAACAACTTGGCTTCTTATGGTTCCACTTTTAGTGTTCCTAGTGTATTGCACATGCGCTAACGGCTGTGAACGCGCTTGGATTTCAGTCCGAGGAATGGGCTATCATTGGCTGCTGGTTTGAAAAAGAAGCTGAATACGTCACGGTGGGGGGAGTTAGGAAGCCATGTTAGGACACCAATTTTGAAGTTATCGTAGACGATTCAACAGTGAAGGCAGGAAGTAAGAGAAAGGGGGCACGTTGCAGCTTGATCTTTATTTATAGTTTTTCAACATAGATTAATGTTGTGGGCAGTGTTGAATGTCCCTTTAAAATTACATGCCCTATCTGAATCATGAAAGTTTATTTTGGATTAGAATTGTCCCTTTAAGCCCTTATCTGTCTGGCTCCCCTGCTAAAATTATTAACTCTAAATAACTGGGCATGAAACACTTTAAGAATGTAATATAAAATGTTTAATATACTTTTTTTCATGTCTTTTCTGGTAATATAACTCAATATTGCGTGCATATATAGTATACTGGAAGTGAGCAACAATTGTGCATTTGCTATTTGTTTATTTTTTGTTTGTTTGCATTTTTTCTTATAAAAACAAATTGTATACATAATTTGTAAAATAAAAAATAAATAAAAAAAATATGATTTTCTCCCAAGGTTCTACACAGTCAAGTGCATCCCTGATGTCATGAAAAAAGAGTAATCTTCAGATGATTTGTTCTGTGGAAGAAAACAAGTACTTCACTTGAGGGTGAAGGAAATGTTTTTTCTAATCAAAATAGAATTGTCAAGGAAATTAAAATTTTCTCTCAATGTTATGTGTCACTTTAAAGTGTGATCCTTTGACTCTCCACTATATAAGATGTTTTCGCAATTATTAATAGAAATGCAAACTTTTATATACCCAACACCATAAAATAAAACTACAAATAGATGTCCACGTAATTGCCAGACCAACACATGTATAAGATAACATTTCAACTAAATCATGCATTTGAACAAGTTCTTCATTTAATTAATAACATAGTTTACATTTTCACCTTATTAACCCTTTAAGGACCGGTAATTTTAGAGAAATCCTTGCTAAAAGTACAGGTGATTTTTTTTACCATCATTCCATTTAAACAGAAATAGAGCCTTGTTTTTTTATTTACCTATTAAAACTATTTATTTTATTTTGTTAGTAAACAACACAAGGGGAGCTTGAGGGCCTGTTTTTCTGGCGAGCCTGCAGATTGGCCGCGAGTTTGCAGGGGGCGGCGTTGCACCAGCAGCTCTTGTGAGCTGCTGGTGCAATGCTGAATACGGAGAGCGTATTGCTCTCCGCATTCAGCATAGTCTTGCGGACCTGATCCGTACTGTCGGATCAGGTCCGCAAGACCTATGATAAATAGGCCTCAATGTATCAATCTAGGCCCATTTCGGTGTATTTCATGCTACCAGTTCACCTCCAAATGCAATCATATTAAAAAAATGTAAATTTTTTCGCAAACTTTGGGTTCCCCACTGAAATTATTTAAATACCACTTGTGCAGACAAATAGTGTCACTGAGGCCTAGTTATCAACGTGTCAACCTTCCTGCCTTCGCCGGCCCAATACGCCCGCCTAAGCTCGCCTACCTTCGCCGCCGCGGACCTGAAAAAATTTGCCTAAGTTATCAATAAATCTGTCAAAAAGCCGCGCACCAAGTACGGGGCGATGAGCAGCGGACTGTGAGAGTTATCACTCATCCGATCTCGCTGCTCTTCGGCTTTTTGACAGCTTTATTGCTAGCCTGTCACTAAGCACCCACACTAACTACACTGTTCTACCCCCTATACCGGCGCCCCCGGAGCCTCCCGCAACTAAATAAAGTTAGTACCCCTAAACCGCCGCTCCTAGACCCCGCCGCATCTCTTATAAATGTATTAACCCCTAAACCGCCGCTCCCGGACACCGCCGCAACCTACATTATACCTAGTAACCCCTATCCTGCCCCCCCTATACCGTCCCCACCTATAATAAAGTTATTAACCCCTATCCTGCTGATCCCGGACCTCGCCGCAACTAAATAAATAGTTTAACCCCTAAACCGCCACTCCCGGACCCCGCCGCAACCTATATTAAACTTATTAACCCCTAATCTGCCCCCTACACCGTCGCCACATATAATAAATTTATTAACCCCTATCCTGCCCCCCTACACCGCCGCCACTGTAATAAATTTATTAACCCCTAAACCTAAGTCTAACACTAACCCTAACACCCCCTAACTTAAATATTAATTAAATAAATCTAAATAATATTTCTATTATTAACTAAATTAATCCTATTTAATACTAAATACTTACCTTTAAAATAAACCCTAATATATCTACAATATAAATAATAATTATATTGTAGCTATCTTAGGATTTATTTTTATTTTACAGGTAACTTTCAATTTATTTTAACTAGGTACAATAGCTATTAAATAGTTATTAACTATTTAATAGCTACCTAGCTAAAATAAAGAGAAATTTACCTGTAAACTAAAAACTAACCTAAGTTACAATTACACCTAACACTACACTATACTTTAATAAATTATTCCTATTTAAAACTAAATACTTACCTGTAAAATAAACCCTAAGATAGCTACAATGTAATTAATAATTACATTGTAGCTATTTTAGGATTTATATTTATTTTACAGGTAACTTTGTATTTATTTTAGCTAGTTAGAATAGTTATTAAATAGTTATTAACTATTTAATAACTACCTAGCTAAAAGAAATACAAAATTACCTGTAAAATAAATCCTAACCTAAGTTACAATTAAACCTAACACTACACTATCATTACATTAATTAAATAAATTAGCTACAAATAACTACAATTAAATACAATTACATAAACTAACTAAAGTACAAAAAATAAAAAAAGCTAAGTTACAAAAAAAAAAAAAAAAATAGGGGGGCGTGACCGGACCAGCATCCAAGATGGCCACTTTAATAAGCGCTCTTCACTTAAGGGCCACAATCTATGAAAGAATCTAACTTATCTCATGCCATCCAAAGCGGATTACTATCGCAGTCTACTAGGCTCATCTTCCTGCACCGAAGGGCACCTATATTATATTTTTGGGAGCCTCTGAGCCAGCCGTTGAGCCCTTATCATACACCGCCACAGACAGCTCTCTAACTCCTCTTCAGGCAAACAAGCACACAGAGACCATACTATCGTTTCTAGACACGCTATCTTCCACAACTATGGAGGACTTTGAGGGTACAGTGCGGGCCCTTTTAATAGCCCTTGAGACAAAGATGGCACTTTAATTTCGTAGCCTACACTCTATACTGCGCTCAGGTCACATGGATATATCCACTCCAAACATGGCGGAGTCAGAGGAGCTTAATGAACACCACGCACAACCTAAAAATGGTGCCACTACTTACGATCCAACACAACTACCTAGCTCTCCAGAGGGCTCTCCTTTACCTTACCCGGAGGATGCGGCCGGCCTTGGGTGAGGGGAGGAGAGTCGATTGCCAGTCACTAAAAAGCTCTCTTCTGATGGCGCTATGAAAAAGAAGGCCCCGGCAAGTATCTACAATAATTACCCCTACCGAGACCTCTCACTTCTCTATAGTATGCACTCGGGCTGGTTGGATGACATCGGCAGCGGGCTGCTTGGCGAGGAACAAGGCAAGTTTTTTTCTCTTAACTCTACCCAAAGGCATTTGCCGACTAGTTCGCACCTGAGTCCAGCACAAGCACCGGTCACTGAAAACAGGCTCCCATCCATCGCTACTGTCTGTGCGGGGCATCAGCAGTTCACGGGGCTCGGTGTCTTCTTGTACACTGCTTCCCATCAAGGAGCCGATCGCAATCAGTGTGGGACTCCCACCCGCTCTAGAAGAGGAATTGGCTAGCAGATTGAGACGTTTCTTCCCGAGAGGTCTGGCAGCCAAAAGTGTTTAGTCAAACAGGCCATCTAGAACTCTTTCTGAACTCACCCGTTTGGTATTAGTTTAAGCTTTCTGTTTATTACTCTCATTTTTTGGGACACTTATACAAAAGAACTAACTTAGATAAGGGTTGTATTTGGGACTATGAAGATATCTCGAGGGGTTTCCCCCCTGTCCATAACGGTACTGTTATTGGGAGTAATGTATCTTGTTGGTTTAAACTTCTACTCTAGAGTTATTAGGGTCTTAGCCATCACGCACTGATCCCAGAAGTGAAGCCAATACAAATGCACTTATTAACATATCATCATTTAGTACACAACTTTACCTTAGATTATATAAACCTTATGGTGGTTTTGTTGGCAATTTTAACATAAACTGAATATTGAACCTAGCAGGTACCCCATATATCCTCCCACTCATGGGTATAATCCCTTCTAATTTAATAGCATTGCTCCCTGCTTATTTTGATCTCACAGGAAGGATACCATAGCCCTAGCAACAAGAGTCTAGCATTGCCCCCCTCTTCATAACACTAAACCTTAGTTGTTTGCAAATATTCTTTAACCACCCCTTCTGATATTTCTAACATTATATTGAAGACAGCACATCCCCTCTCCCAACAGCTCTGATTGTGATCTGGCTTATTCCCTATATTTATAATAGCAATATGAAATTCACAGGAGTGACGTGTTCTGCTGGTGTTCTGAAGAGTTCTATTGTTCCACATAATACCAAACATGGATTCTTCCTGAGGTGCCCCTTGTTAGCTAAGAGATGCTTAGGAGTCGGTTAAATTTAAAATCCATACGCATACTGCCCGGCATTAAGTCGCACTGGACCACATAGCCATACTATGTTTAACTGAGACGAGACCATTACCACAGCTCAGCCAACGCTGCAAACCCACCTAATGTCTTTGTTTAGTATGCAAATTGCGGCTCACTTTACTAGTGAAAAGTAAGTCAGGTCACATTATCAATGTATCTAAGCAAGATATCATATAAGTTGTCATCTATCCTTGGTATTGCAAGCATGTTAAAATAGAGACCTATCTTTCATATTATTATAAGTCATATCCTCTGTTCATATGTGCTAGAGGCCTAAACACCAACCCCCTGAGGGGGCTCCTTGGAGAATTTATGCATAGCATATCCTTGGTTATTATTGTCTGGTTACAAGCCTTCTGTATCATTGCTAACATATATATTTATTGAATGTTTATCATTATCTAGCTCTTAAACACTATATACTACCTACTATATATCTCGCTCTATTATGTCAGTAGCTAATCTCCAACCAATCTCTCCCTAGTCCAAATAATGACTGCTCCATATGCTAATCCCCCTTCATTTAGTTCATAAGTTTGATAAGGCCTAAGAGTGACTTTAGATATGATAGGAGGAATTTGTGCTTCAGCCACCCCTTTGCCCATCCCATTAAGGTTATAAAGAGCTCAATAGAGATCCTACTAAAACATAGCATATCAACAATACTGTGCCCCTCAAACACCCGGACACGCTCCCTCCTTCCCCCATTGTTTTTAACCAGAGCGGCTCTTGCCCGCTGCATCCCCCTTCCCCCAAAACAAAACCATGATACTAACCCCCATCTTACCACAATTTACTCTGAATAGATAACTCACTTTATGGTCTCCACAGTAATCTGGGGAACATTCTTACACGTATTAAGTCAAAGGTTATAAAATGAGGTTTCTTTATTATATGTCCCAGCTAGTCATCTCTGCCATACGCAAGCCTTTTATTTCTACTTACCACCCTGTGTATTATACATTTTATAATCCACATCTTAGATTTACGTTTAGAATCTTTTTCAGAACTTATATTCTCATTACTAGACTAGTTGTATTGATATTTTGTACAGTCCAAGTTTTCATTTGCAGGTACTTGATGTGGCTGTGGGTCTGACATGGCACTTATAACCATATTATTAGTACCTTGATGTTTTAGACTTAGCCTATTACATACTTTAAAATTGTAATGATGCTTTTTCCAAGTCTGATTTGTATCTGGACATATGTATTGTTTATATCCTACTGTTCATTACCTCAATAAAAAAAATAAAAAAAATAAAAAATAAAAATTAAGTCACAAACATTTAAAAAATATTACAAAATTTTAAGCTAATTACACCTAATCTAAGCCCCCTAATAAAATAACAAAGCCCCCCAAAATAAAAACATTCCCTACCCTATTCTACATTAAAAAAGTTCAAAGCTCTTTTACCTTACCAGCCCTTAAAAGGGCCTTTTGTGGGGCATGCCCCAAAGAAAACTGCTCTTTTGCCTGTAAAAGAAAAATACAACCCCCCCCCCCAACATTAAAACCCACCACCCACATACCCCTAATCTAATCCAAATAATCCAAACCCCCTTAAATAAACCTAAGACTACCCCCCTGAAGATAATCCTACCTTGAGTCGTCTTCACTCAGCCGAGCCACCGATGGAACCGAAGAGGAGATCCGGAGCGGCAGAAGTGATCCTCCAAGGGGCGCTGAAGAAGTCTTCCATCCGATGAAGTGATCCTCCAGGCGGCGCTGAAGAAGTCTTCCATCTGGGCGATGTCATCTTCCAAGCGGCGCTGAAGAAGTCTTCTATCCGGGCGATGTCATCTTCCAAGTGGGGTTTTCAATCTTCTTTCTTCAGGATCCATCTTCATCCCGCCGACGCGGAACATCCTTCTTCCCCGACGGACTACCGACGAATGAAGGCTCCTTTAAGGGACGTCATCCAAGATGGCGTCCCTTCAATTCCAATTGGCTGATAGGATTCTATCAGCCAATCGGAATTAAGGTAGGAAAAATCTGATTGGCTGATTGAATCAGCCAATCAGATTGAGCTCGCATTCTATTGGCTGATCGGAACAGCCAATAGAATGCGAGCTCAATCTGATTGGCTGATTGGATCAGCCAATCGGATTGAACTTCAATCTGATTGGCTGATTCAATCAGCCAATCAGATTTTTCCTACCTTAATTCCGATTGGCTGATAGAATCCTATCAGCCAATCGGAATTGAAGGGACGCCATCTTGGATGACGTCCCTTAAAGGAGCCTTCATTCATCGGTAGTCCGTCGGGGAAGAAGGATGTTCCGCGTCGGCTGGATGAAGATGGATCCTGAAGAAAGAAGATTGAAGACCCCGCTTGGAAGATGACATCGCCCAGATGGAAGACTTCTTCAGCGCCGCTTGGAAGATGACATCGCCCGGATGGAAGACTTCTTCAGCGCCGCCTGGAGGATCACTTCATCAGATGGAAGACTTCTTCAGCGCCCCTTGGAGGATCACTTCTGCCGCTCCAGATCTCCTCTTCGGTTCCATCGGTGGCTCGGCTGAGTGAAGACGACTCAAGGTAGGATGATCTTCAGGGGGGTAGTGTTAGGTTTTTTTAAGGGGGGTTTGGGTTAGATTAGGGGTATGTGGGTGGTGGGTTTTTTAATGTTGGGGGGGGGTTGTATTTTTCTTTTACAGGCAAAAGAGCAGTTTTCTTTGGGGCATGCCCCACAAAAGGCCCTTTTAAGGGCTGGTAAGGTAAAAGAGCTTTGAACTTTTTTAATGTAGAATAGGGTAGGGATTTTTTTTTATTTTGGGGGGCTTTGTTATTTTATTAGGGGGCATAGATTAGGTGTAATTAGCTTAAAATTTTTGTAATATAGCTTTTTTTATTTTTTGTACTTTAGTTAGTTTATGTAATTGTATTTAATTGTAGTTATTTGTAGTTAATTTATTTAATTAATTTAATGATAGTGTAGTGTTAGTTTTAATTGAAACTTAGGTTAGGATTTATTTTACAGGTAATTTTGTATTTCTTTTAGCTAGGTAGTTATTAAATAGTTAATAGCTAAAATAAATACAAAGTTACCTGTAAAATAAATATAAATCCTAAAATAGCTACAATGTAGTTATTAATTATATTGTAGCTATCTTAGGGTTTATTTTACAGGTAAGTATTTAGTTTTAAATAGGAATAATGTATTAAAGCAGAGCTCAAAATTTCCACTCTTTACTAGCCATTGGCGAGTGGAAATTTAATGGTGGCGAGTGAAAGTTAGTGAGTGAATGTTGAGAGATAAGGTAGAGGGTAAAAATAGAGATTGAAAAGAAGAGGGAGGGGGAAAGATAGTTAAGGGAGAGATTATAATTAATAAAATCCCCAGGTCTGCTATCACCTTTCATGACTGTCAGTCACTTTCTCTACTCTCTCACTTCAACAACTTCCTATTTCTATCCAGCTGTTGTCTTACCCAGAACCACCAAGTTGATGTTGCTAACTGCATTGCACTTATTTTTGATAATCTATTAGTGTATGTAGCATTATTTAATTTGTTAAGGTATAAAAAAAAAAATATTAAAAATGGCTACACAATAATGTGTTTCACAATGGCTAAAGTTTCACAATGGCTAAACATATGCAAAGAGGGGGTGGAGTAGTAGTTGTCTGGTGTGGGCAGGCAGTCGGCAGGATCAGAAGTGGCAAGTAAAATTTTGGTATGGCTAGTAGCTTACGACCTGAAATTTTGAGCCCTGATTAAAGTATAGTGTAGTGTTAGGTTTAATTATAACTTAGGTTAGTTTTTATTTTACAGGTACATTTCTCTTTATTTTAGCTAGGTAGCTATTGAATAGTTAATAACTATTTAATAGCTATTGTACCTAGTTAAAATAAATTGAAAGTTACCTGTAAAATAAAAATAAATCCTAAGATAGCTACAATATAATTATTATTTATATTGTAGCTATATTAGGGTTTATTTTAAAGGTAAGTATTTAGTTTTAAATAGGATTAATTTAGTTAATAATAGAAATATTATTTAGATTTATTTAATTAATTTTTAAGTTAGGGGGGGTGTTAGGGTTAGTGTTAGACTTAGGTTTAGGGGTTAATAAATTTATTACAGTGGCGGCGGTGTAGGGGAGGCAGGATAGGGGTTAATAAATGTATTATAGGTGGCAACGGTGAAGGGGGGGCAGGATAGGGGTTAATAAGTTTAATATAGGTTGCAGCGGGTCCGGGAGTGGCGGTTTAGGGGTTAATACATTTATTATAGTTGCGGCGGGGTCAGGGAGCAGGTTTTAGGAGTTAATATGTATAGAGTAGCTTGCGGTAGACTCGGGGTACATGTTAGGGTGTTAGGTGTAGACAGCTCCCATAGAAATCAATGGGATGTCTGGCAGCAGCGAACTTGTACTTTCGCTATGGTCAGACTCCCATTGATTCCTATGGGATCCGCCGCCTCCAGGGTATGCTGGGCCGGAAAAGTGCCGAGCGTACCTGCTAGTTTTTTGATAACTAGCAAAAGTAGTCAGATTGTTCCGCACTTGTGTGCGGAACATCTGGAGTGACGTAAGAATCGATCTGTGTCGGACTGAGTCCGGCGGATCGAAGCTTACGTCACAAAATTCTACTTTTGACGGTCTCTAGCTTTTGATAACTAAGGCGAATCAGCCTCGCCACAAATACGCTGCGGAATTCCAGCGTATTTGAGGTTGATGGCTTGATAACTACCCCCCATAGTCTGTATCGGCGATCTGCCTTCATATGGTAGATGAAGAATGATCAGTTCTTTCTTTCTTAGGGTGTAGTGAGAGGGTCAATCACTTTTCCCACCGCTCTGTGCCTTCATCACTCTGCTAGTGGTCATCATGCACTCAGGACTCGCTGCGGTGCTGTCTGCAGAAATTTTACACAAGGGCGTAAGATACCCTTTACCAAGAGTGTGGCAGGTATAAAAGGGTGTATCTAATCTTCCACTCATTTTTGTGCCATATTTTGATAATGTTTGGAATATTTAGCTGCCTGTTAGTGCCTGTTAAATTTCAGTTTGCTTCTTGTTGAATTACAGTCTTTTTACTGCTGTTCCATTTGTGTGCTATTTAGGGCTAGATTACAAGTGATGGCTAACAGTTATGTTCAAGCAATATCGGGTTTATCATGTCTGTTAACGTTTGTTGAGATAGCAAGACCTCAGAGCTCTGGTTAACTGTTTAGAAAAACAAAAAAGTGTCATAAAACACATCAAAAATACATTAAAAATTACAGTTACACTCATAATAGCATTAATAAAAATTATTTAAATACATTATTTCACAAAAAAAGTTATAAGGGCTTTAAAGATATGAGGTCTCAGGTGTTAGAAAATAAAAGGAATGCAAAGGGCTTTAACATAGAGATACATACATACACGTGTCTAAAGATGTATATATATGTATATACTGTATATATATATATATATATATATATATATATATATATATATATATATATATATATATATACATATATATACACACACAGTATATATATGTGTGTGTGCATATGTATTTATATATTTATAAACTTATAAATACATAAATAAATATATAGAAATGCATTGGGGTCCTTTACAGACAAGTAGATAAAAGCATGTAAAAGCAAATTAATGCAATATTCATATTTAATAAAGTGCTATACTGTGTATTTACAGTAAATATTTCACATTCCAATGTTCTTCACATAGGGGAATATGTTCTAAGTATTTTTAAATAGATATACTTATATATATATATATATATATATATATATATATATATATATATATATATATAAATCTATACCTATATATTATCATCAATATATACAGTAGGTATAGATATATATCGTACCAAAATAATATCAGCTATACAGTATATACAAATATGTATTTATGAATTAATAGAACTAATTCTGCTATGTTAAGAACATTGGAATGTGAAATATTCATATTTTCATTTTGGGTTAGTGCACTTGAGAATATGCAATCAGGTTTGCATGCGAGTAGGGTGTTAAGTTTTCCCCCCACTTTTTTTGCTCCATAGGCTTCTATGGGGAATACATTAATGCAGTCACCATACTCTAACCGGCTTTTTGTGTGCATTGGATTAGTGCACAAGCGAAAACATTTTCAACTTGTAAATAGGAGCACTACTCAATGTGAGGAGCTAGCATGAGAGAAGAAGCCATAAATACTGCACCTCTAGTAATCTGGCCCTTAGAGTATTGTTTCTCTCTTATTTGTGTTAATCTGTGCTGTGTATCTGATTTCAGTGAGATGGAGCAGACTAGAACTGTTCCTTTCTGAGTCTGACCCTTTAGAGCAGGGTGCAAAAGTTCCCCTAGGGGAGACTTTGGGCGTACCTGGGCCCTGCTTGATCCATAAGCATCCTTTGGACAGTTATAAATAATTGCCACCCTTTCAGTGAACCCGCTTACATAAAGCCACCTGTGTACTTGAGTTATCAAGCTGCTTATCCCCGCTTCATGGCTCCCACCCGCGGTAGTTGCTTGGTAGTTGCTTGGAAACCTTGAGTGTCCTCGCTCCCTGGTTACACCTGTCCTGGGGCTTTTACGGTTGGTACGTACTTGGAGTGACTCCTGGTCGACAAGCTTCTTTCCCATAGCCGAAGCGGATCCTCCGCTGCTTCCCTCAGGATAGGCCAAACTCCGCTCCGGGTGATGACGTCACTCCCGGTGGCTGACTTTAGGGGGTATGACATTCTCACTGGTTATCACTCTGGAAAATGTGGCAGTTCCCTGGTATAAGATTCTTGTCCGTGATAATACAAGGATGCTTCACTCCCATTCAAAAGCCATTATTAGAAAAAGAAGAAATGACTGGAGGAGCATCGATAAGTGGAAAAAAATAAAACTTCAGCTATGAGTAAGGCATGTTGCCGAAACGCGTAAGCTGTTCTTTTTGACATTATGGGCACATTTGTATGCTGTAAATTTTTAACTACGTGAAATAAAAGTCAAGTTTTATTTTTTTCCACATATCAATGCTCCTCCAGTCATTTCTTCTTTTTTCCTTTAGAGCAGGGGTCAGCAACCTTGGCATCCCAGATGTTTTGATACTAGATTTCCAATGATGCTCAGACACACTATAGGCTGGCTGAGAATCATGGGAAATGTAGTTCTGAAATAGCTGGGGTGCCAAGGTTGCTGACCCCTGCTTCAGAGGGTAGATCTACAGATTAGATTTTGTTTTTCAAGCCAAAAAATGTATGCTTTGAAAAATGGTTACTGTCTGCCATCCAGCTCAACTTTGCAGTGTCTATTTAAATTCAGTATTGAATTCTCAAATGTCTACTTCTTTTACCACAAAACCGATTTGTCCTCAGTCTGTGAATACTGCTCAGGGATGTAAGGCTTGTAGGATATTCCTCTATCAGACCGAACTCGGCCAGTAGTCTTGTTATCCCGGCGTCGAGCCAGAAAGAAAGGGAATATCCCAGAGCAGAGAAAGTTAGTAAGATGAGGAAGGCGGTCCAAGGACAAACCACTAGAATGGTCAGGCAGGCAGGGTTTGGCAACAGCAAAACAGTCCAAGGGCACACCACTAGAATGGTTAGGCAGGCAGGATTTGGCAACAGTAAAGCAGTCAAAGGGCAAACCACTAGAATGTTTAGGCAAGCAGGGTTCGGCAACAAAGAGGCAATCCAGAACAACAGGGGTTAATAAGCAGAGCAGTCAAACAGGCAGAGTTAAGCAGCAGTATATCAATCCAGCAATTTAGGGGTTAAGAGGCAGATAAGTCAGACAGGCAGGGTTCAGCAGCAGTATATCAATCCAGCAATTTAGGGGTTAAGAGGCACAGTAGTCAGACAGGCAGAGTTCAGCAGAAATAATCAATCCAGCAATTTAGGGGCTAAGAGGCAGAGTAGTCAGACAGGCAGAGTTCAGCATCGGTATAACAATAAGGCAGTAAGAGAAGTACGATCTATCACACCCAGGTGCACACAAAGTAACACCTATACTTGGGCAGTGATAGATCATAAAAGGAACACTTACATAGGCGTATGATTCAAAATGTCTAGAGCCACACCGCTCTAGCCATTGCTAGGGGCGCGGCGTCTACTTCCTGCTCGTTGCCTAGGGCTGTGTCAGGTCTGGAGGCGTGCGGCACTGACATCATTGCCGCATGCCTCCAGACCCAACACAGCCCTAGGCAACAAGCAGGAAGGAGACGCAGCGCCCCTAGAAATGGCTAAAGCGGTGTGGCGTGATAAGGGAGGTCCTACAGACTTCCATTAGTTTTAAGGACTATCTATGATCCACTATATCTGAAGTATTGTCAGCTTTGCTTCCTTCAAGTAAGCGTAAGCCCAAACATATTTTCTCTAGTTCTTCTGCTAGAGGTGATTATATGATTGTAAGCGATCACATTTACTTTTAACCTGTAATACACACGCTACTTTGTTCCATCTTGGTTCTTGGTTCCATCTTCTAAGTTAGAATTTGGGAAACCATTCTGTTAGTGGATGGGGGTATTTCTACTTTGGAGAAGAAAACCACAATTCCTTTGAAAGATAGCACTTCTTTCATAGATACTATAGATAGGAAGTTGTAAAGTTATCTCAGGAGAGCATTTCATCAGGGGGGTTTCAACCAGCTATATTTATTACTTGTGTTGCTGGTGCAGCATCTTTTTGGTTCTATTCCTTATCTAAATTGGTATCAGTCGAATCTTCCTCAGAAGATATTCAGGATTATACAATTCCTAATATTGGCTAACTCTTATTTGTGATGCTTTTATTGATATGATTCACATACATGAAGTGGAAGGGGAATTACACAAATCTTTCCCAGTTAATTCAGTTGGATCCTTCAGTCAGACAGTACATGTCCTGGTGAACATCTCCCAACCCGGTATCCATAGGAATGTATTTTTTTCATACGTCCTGGGAAATAATAACTACAGACACAAGACTCTCAGGTTAGGGGGTGGTCTGGGGTCCTCTGAAGTCTCAGGGAGTTTGGTCTCCTCAAAAGGTGAGGTTACCAATCAATATCAATTCCATGCTATTCAGACTTGGCCCCTTCTCCCGTTTGTTCAATTTTTTTTGTTTCAATCTGACAACATCTGCAGTAGCCTTTGTCGATCACCAAGGAGTTACTCACAGTCCTTTAGTAATGAAAGAGGTATCTCGCATTCTAGCCTTGGTGAAATCCCACCAGTCTATAATTTCGGCAATCCACATTCTCAGAGTCAATAATTGGGAGGTGGATTACTTGAATTGTCAGACTCTTCATTGAGGGAAATGGTCCCTCAATTAGGACATTTTAAACCAGTTGGTTAATCAGTGGGGCCTCCTGGAGATAGACTTGATGGCATCTCATCTGAATCACAAACCTCCAGATATGGAGCAAGGTCCAGGAATCCACAAATGGAACTAATAGATGCATTAGCAGTTCACTGGCCATTTCATCTAGTCTTTCTTTTTCCACCAATTGTGCTTCTTCAGAGGGTGATTGCTTGGATGAAACAGGAATGTACTTCAACAATCCTGGTTTATATATCCAGTGTCCCATGGTGGCATCTTCCTTAGCATTCAGATCTGTTATCTGAAGGGCTTTTCTTTTACCAAAATATTCAGTCTCTCAACTTGAATCTGTGATGGTATAAAACAAACACACAGAAGGGCGCCTCCTAGTGTAATAAAGTACAGATGGTGTACAAATATGTGATAAGAGATGTTCAGGTACTCACAAGTGTGGCAGCACTCACTCGTGCTTAGTAGTGCATACTGGAATCTCACAGTGTCCCAGCTCACTGTTCTTTTCCCACAGGTCTCAGTCTAGGCTGTAGCCTTCAACCGCAAACAAACATGGACAGGCTCTCAGTCAAGTGATAAGTTTTAAAATCACTTTTATTAAAACAATGGTCTTTAAAAGCACAGTGTATACATATATCACTGTGTATTAAAATGCAACTAGTTTCTCAGCTAGCTTGCTGTTTCCTCAGGCATCTGAGGTGTATATTTTATCACACTATGCAATGTGGTCTTTTCACATCAATTTCCATTGCGCAGGTATTACAAGTCTTGAAAAATCGCAATTACATGTGAACATTCCCCTTTTATGCAACAATCCTTTCCATGCTCGAAGAGCTGTAGTTAACAGTCTTGCGCAACATAAAAGTTTCCCGAAACATTTCAAAAATACATTACAAAGTACAGTTACACTCATATTAACACTGTCTATTAAAAATAATTTAAAAAAAATATTGCACACAAAAGTTATGTTATTAAAAAAAAAGGATTTTTCATTGACATACATACATATACATAGAGAAACATGGATTAATCTCTCTCTCTCTCTCTATATATATATATATATATATATATATATACAGCAAATTGTAGCAGATGCACTCTCACAAACAGTTCAGTTCAAATGCCAGGGTGCTAGAATAGGGTATAATCTATGGAAATCAGAAGACAGCACTCACTGGTCTTGACAATACTGGATTTATTCAGTGATGTTTCGGGGAATACACCCCTTCATCAGACCCTATATATATATATATATATATATATATATATATTGAGATATGTTTAACTATGGAGATAATGAAAAGATTTTACATTACAATCTTATGCACATTAAACAATATCTCCGAGGGATTTTCAAAGAAATATTCACATATAGATTTCGAGATATCTAGACATATGTCTATTCATATACATATCTCGCTATAAATAGATATCAGTCCATCACATATATAGAGAAATATTTATTTACAAGTAAACAGAACATATTCCATTGCAAAAACACTTTCGCAATATGAAATATATTCGCATTTTCATGTACACTTTTCAAGGAGAATATGTCATGGGCTTTGCGCAACATATTAGGGTTTTTGTTTGTGTTTTTTTTTTTATTTTTCTTCTCCATTGATTTTTATGGGGAATATGTGAAAACTCATGTGATTTGGCTGTTTGCATTACGCGGCTAAACACGCTTGCAAAATAAGTTATTTTGCAACCTTAATAGCTGCGCAACCCCAAATGCGAAAAAAAAAAACATAACACGTGCAGTGTTTTCGCAACTGATGTGCCGCGCAATTTGTAATCTTGCCCTTGGTGTGGAGAGCGTGGTTATGCTTTGGCATTCCTTTAGAATTTCTTGCTTTCTTCAATTTATCCAAGATGGCTTAGACAAGGCTTTGTCTACCAGTACTTTGATGGGTCACATTTCTGCACTTTCTGTCCTATTCCAAAAAAGCTTGCTAAGTTTCAGGAAATTCAAACTTTTGTGTAGGCTCTGGTTCAAATCAGACTGGTCATAAAAAAAAAAATATTCCTCCTTGGAATCTCAATGTAGTTTTGAATGTTTTGCAATCTCCTCCATTTAAATCTATGCACAACTTGGACCTTCAGTGATAATTGAGAAATTGTAGTGCCTTATGTTGTTACCCAATAAATTCTAAAGAAAGGTTGTTACACAATTTGGATTTGGTCAGGTCACTGAAATTCTTTCTACAAGCTACTAAATAATTTTATCTGTCCTCTAGCTTATTTTGTTTTGTTTTCTGGTAAACACAAAGGTCAAAAAGCAACATCTATTTCCTTAGCTTCCTGGTTGAAAAGTTTGATTGATAGGGCTTATTTGGAGGCAAGTCAGTTCCATTTCCCGCCTTTACATATTACAGCTTATTCAACTCAATCAGTGTCTACTGTCTGGGCCTTTAAAAATGAGGTGTCAGTAGATCCAAGTAGCAAGGTAGCAACTTGGTCACCTTTGCATACTTTTACTAAATGTTATCAATTTAATGTGTTTGACTCAGCTGAGGCAGCTTTTGGCAGAAAAGTTCTTCAGGCAGTTGTTTCAGCTAAATAGGTGACTGATTTTTTTGTTTTGTTTCACCCATTTTTTCCCTGGACTCTATAGCTTAGGTATTAGTTATCAACAGTTAGGAATTGTGGACTCTGACCATATTAAAAAAGAAAACATAATTTATTCTTACCTGATAAATTCATTTCTTTCTTGGTGGTGAAAGTCAACAAACCCACCCATTTTTCTTTTTCCTGGTTTGCCGGAAGTTCTAGTTTGCACCTTTTTACGCTACTGTCTTTCCTACTTGCTGTTTTTGCTGTTTCTGGGCTAAACAATAGACTGGGAGGTACAGGGAAGTGGAAGAGATATTAAAGTTCTTGGTGTCTTTGCCTCCTCTTGGTGGCCAGGTGATGAATGTCCAACAGTTAGGAATCATGGACTCTCACCACCAAGAATTAAATGAATTTATCACATAAGAATAAATTATGTTTCCTTACCATATGAGCGCAGATGCCTTCTGCCTCTGTCAAAGATGACAACAGGAACTGCAGCATGAGCAGAAAGTTTGACCTAGGTACTTCGTCAACAAGGGTACGCTAGGCAAAGTACTCTGTGACGTCCAAATGGCTTAAGGGGTTAAAGTAATATAAAAAAGTACAGATTGTGTTAAAAAAGCAAATAACTTACTTGTTTTCATGCATATAAATTCTCAGTGTAACCACTGCTTATAAGGGGTAGGGAACTGCCGTGATGAACATAAGCCCTCAGCTGAATTTCTGCCACATGATTTTTGCAGCCATAGGCCTCTAGTTATCAAGCTGTTAAGCGCAAATACGCTGGAATTCCGCAGCGTATTTGTGGCAAGCCTGATTCGCCGTAGTTATCAAACCCTACAGACCGGCAAAAATAGAATATGGTGACCTAATATATGATCCGGGGACTCAGTCCGACACAGATCGATGCTTACGTCACTACAGATGTTCCGAATGCAAGTTCGGCACAATCTGACTACTTTTGGTAGTTATCAAATACCTACCAGGTACGCTTGCCACTATTCCGGCCCAGCATACCTGGTTTTCAATCCGCCACCCTGGAGGCGGCGGATGCCATAGGAATCAATGGGAGTCTGACAGCAGCGAAAGCTCATGTTCACTGCTGCCCGATATCCCATTGATTCCTATGGTAGTTTCTACACCTAACACCCTAACATGTACCCCAAGTCTAAACACCCCTAATCTGCCCCCCCCTACACTGCTGCAACTAAATAAAGTGTTTAACCCCTAAACCGCCACTCCCGGAGCCCGCCGTCAACTACATTATACTTATTAACCCCTAATCTGCCCCCCCTATACCGCCGCAACTCTAATAAATGTATTAACCCCTAAACCGCCGTTCCCGGAGCCCACCGCAACTGTAATAAAGTGTTTCACCCCTAATATGCCCCCCCTACACCACCGCCACCTACATTTTACTTATTAACCCCTAAACCGCTGCTCCCGGACCCCGCCGCCACCTATATTAAATTTATTAACCCCTAAACCTAAGTCTAACCCTAACCCTAACACCCCGTAACTTAAAGATAATTTAAATAAATCTAAATAAATATTCCTAGCATTAAATAAATTATTCCTATTTAAAACTAAATACTTACCTATAAAATAAACTCTAAGCTAGCTACAATATAACTAATAGTTACATTGTAGCCATCTTAGTGTTAGATTTAATTGTAACTTAGGTTAGGATTTATTTTACAGGTACTTTTGTATTTATTTTAACTAGGTAGAATAGTTATTAAATAGTTATTAACTATTTAATAACTACCTAGCTAAAATAAATACAAAAGTACCTGTAAAATAAATCCTAACCTAAGTTACAATTAAATCTAACACTACACTATCATTAAATTAATTACCTAAATTAAAATAAATTAAATACAATTAAATAAAATTATCTAAAGTACAAAAACAAACAAACGCTAAATTACAGAAAATAATAAAATAATTACACCTAATCTAATCCCCCTAATAAAATAAAAAAAAAACCCAAAATAATAAAAATCCCTACCCTATACTAAATTACAAATAGCCCTTAAAAGGGCCTTTTGCGGGGCATTGCCCCAAAGGAATCAGCTCTATTACCTGTAAAAAAAAATACAATACCCCCCCAACATTAAAACCCACCACCCACACACCCAACCGTACTCTAAAACCCACCCAATCCCCCCTTAATAAAACCTAACACTACCCCCTTGAAGATCACCCTACCTTGAGACGTCTTCACCCAACCGGGCACAAGTGGTCCTTCAGAGGGGCAGAAGTCTTCATCCATTCCGGGCAGAAGAGGACCTCCAGACGGGCAGAAGTCTTCATCCAGACGGCATCTTCTATCTTCATCCATCCAGCGAGGAGCGGCTCCATCTTGAAGACATCCGACGTGGAGCATCCATCCAGACCGACGACTACCCGATGAATATTCCTTTAAATGACGTCATCCAAGATGGCGTCCCTTGAATTCCAATTGGCTGATAAAATTCTATCAGCCAATCGGAATTAAGGTAGGAAAAATCCTATTGGCTGATGCAATCAGCCAATAGGATTGAAGTTCAATCCTATTGGCTGATCCCATCAGCCAATAGGATTGAGCTTGCATTCTATTGGCTGATTGGAACAGCCAATAGAATGCGAGCTCAGTCCTATTGACTAATTGCATCAGCCAATAGGATTTTTCCTACCTTAATTTAAATAAAGTAAAAGGTAAATGATGAATAATACACATTACAGTGGCTTCTATTACGTATAATCCATTGCGTAGTGCTTTTTATTTTTTTTACAACATTGAAACATACGCTTTATATCCCTTTAAAGACCAGCTAAACACAAGCTGCCAAACAGAGAATAAGATAAAATATCTCATTTTTGAAAACACATCCTTATCATCACCTTGTCTTTATTTTAGAATCAGATAAATGATATAAGCTTTCAAGAGTTTTGCATTTGTTAATTTATATGCAAAAGAAGAAATAAACCCAGATGCCTTCAGAAGCTCCATTTAAAAGTAAAAAGATGTTACATTTTTTCAGTACCAGCTTACTAAACTTTCTTTTATTTTCATTTCCAGAGCAATAAACTAAAATAGCATACAGTGATCTTAAATAATATTGCAATCCATTGATAATGAAACAGATTTTGTTAATCTGCTCATTTTATAGTTTTGGCTCAGATAAATGTAGATGCTAATTCTTTCCAACGAATTTCCTCACACTTATAATGCTGAATTACATATTGTCCTCGGAATAATATTTCACAGATTGAATTCTTCAATCAATAGAATACACTGCAAAAGCCCCCATTTATAGAATATAGTTTTATTAAAAGAAGGTGTAATATTTAGATACAGTATTTAGCGTTGCTTAAAGGGACATGAAACACAAATTTTTTCTTTCATTATTTAGGTAGAACATACAATTTTAAACAGCTTTCCAGTTTACTTCTATTATTATTAAATTTGTTTAATTCTCTTGATATCATTTGTTGAAGGAGCAGCAATGCACTACTGGTTTCTAATTAAACTCATGGGTGAGCAAATGACTCCTTAGCTTACCTAGATAAACCTTTCAGCAAAGCCTAACACGAGAAATAGGAAATTAAATAATAGAAGTAAATTGAAAAGTTGTTTAAAATTGTATAGTCTATCTAAATCATGAATATCTAATTATGACTTTACTGTCCCTTTAAGTATGGGTTTATTACCAAAATAATTACCATTTTTTATTATGAAATTTCTGCTACTATTTTGATATACACTGAATTATTCTGCATTAATCTAACGATCTCTGAATACTGTCTGTTGTTTTCCAGCTAAAATGCTTCTCATTACTCACAACCTGTCCCTATTTTAATTTTAGTGTGGGACTACAGGATGAGAATGGTTTTACAAATTTTTATTCTCAGTTTACATTTTTAAGAATACCCTCCAGTCTTGACCAAAAACTTCTCAAAATATACAAGTCCCAGTACCAGAGTAGAAACGTTTTTGTCAATAAATATTGCTGCAGGAGAGAGATTCTAATGTTCAGCAACAATACCAGAACATTTCCATCACTTGATAACTATTTTACACAGCTCTTCAGCTGTTTGCTGGTTGAATCCCTGCCACGTTTAACTGCTTGCTGCCTGAATACGTCATTTGAAACAGCTTCTTCCAGCCTTGTAGTAACTCTTTGCTTAATCGGTACCTTTTTGACATTTTTAAAGACAAAGCTTATTCCTCTAGCATTGCTGTAGCTCTTTTTGAAGTTATTTGCCATTATTGCCTTTCACTGACTGCATTGACCTTTACAACCAGATTGCTCCAGCACTGCAGTATCTCTTGTCCCAGGTAGCATGTTAGTCATTTACTGGACTGAGTTCTGCTTCATCCTGAATATCATATTTTGGCCAGTTACTATCAAGTCTCCAGCTTATTTGCCTTCTATTATTTGTTGTATCTACTACTACATGTATTGCTCCCCTTATATATGGGTCCATTCTCTTTCAAAATATAACGTGTAGGTTAATATTTATGTGCACTAATGAGTTTTGTCAGGTACAGCTAGTACTTGAGATGCCCTGAGCATCACATGGGTGCAGTCTATAGCTCCCAGAATAGAGACAATTTATCCTCGTGTATACAGGGAGTGCAGAATTATTAGGCAAATGAGTATTTTGACCACATCATCCTCTTTATGCATGTTGTCTTACTCCAAGCTGTATAGGCTCAAAAGCCTACTACCAATTAAGCATATTAGGTGATGTGCATCTCTGTAATGAGAAGGGGTGTGGTCTAATGACATCAACACCCTATATCAGGTGTGCATAATTATTAGGCAACTTCCTTTCCTTTGGCAAAATGGGTCAAAAGAAGGACTTGACAGGCTCAGAAAAGTCAAAAATAGTGAGATATCTTGCAGAGGGATGCAGCACTCTTAAAATTGCAAAGCTTCTGAAGCGTGATCATCGAACAATCAAGTGTTTCATTCAAAATAGTCAACAGGGTCGCAAGAAGCGCGTGGAAAAACCAAGGCGCAAAATAACTGCCCATGAACTGAGAAAAGTCAAGCGTGCAGCTGCCAAGATGCCAATTGCCACCAGTTTGGCCATATTTCAGAGCTGCAACATCACTGGAGTGCCCAAAAGCACAAGGTGTGCAATACTCAGAGACATGGCCAAGGTAAGAAAGGCTGAAAGACGACCACCACTGAACAAGACACACAAGCTGAAACGTCAAGACTGGGCCAAGAAATATCTCAAGACTGATTTTTCTAAGGTTTTATGGACTGATGAAATGAGAGTGAGTCTTGATGGGCCAGATGGATGGGCCCGTGGCTGGATTGGTAAAGGGCAGAGAGCTCCAGTCCAACTCAGACGCCAGCAAGGTGGAGGTGGAGAACTGGTTTGGGCTGTTATCATCAAAGATGAGCTTGTGGGGCCTTTTCAGGTTGAGGATGGAGTCAAGCTCAACTCCCAGTCCTACTGCCAGTTTCTGGAAGACACCTTCTTCAAGCAGTGGTACAGGAAGAAGTCTGCATCCTTCAAGAAAAACATGATTTTCATGCAGGACAATGCTCCATCACACGCGTCCAAGTACTCCACAGCGTGGCGGGCAAGAAAGGGTATAAAAGAAGAAAATCTAATGACATGGCCTCCTTGTTCACCTGATCTGAACCCCATTGAGAACCTGTGGTCCATCATCAAATGTGAGATTTACAAGGAGGGAAAACAGTACACCTCTCTGAACAGTGTCAGGGAGGCTGTGGTTGCTGCTGCACGCAATGTTGATGGTGAACAGATCAAAACACTGACAGAATCCATGGATGGCAGGCTTTTGAGTGTCCTTGCAAAGAAAGGTGGCTATATTGGTCACTGATTTGTTTTTGTTTTGTTTTTGAATGTCAGAAATGTATATTTGTGAATGTTGAGATGTTATATTGGTTTCACTGGTAAAAATAAATAATTGAAATGGGTATATATTTGTTTTTTGTTAAGTTGCCTAATAATTATGCACAGTAATAGTCACCTGCACAAACAGATATCCCCCTAAAATAGCTATAACTAAAAACAAACTAAAAACTAGTTCCAAAACTATTCAGCTTTGATATTAATGAGTTTTTTGGGTTCATTGAGAACATGGTTGTTGTTCAATAATAAAATTAATCCTCAAAAATACAACTTGCCTTATAATTCTGCACTCCCTGTAGAAACCCCTCTATACACCATTTCACTGTTAGTACCTCAGAAAAAGTGGACCATATAATTCTACTAAAAAAAGCCGAAATCAACTGGAAACTCCCAGAGGTACTTAAGGATGCCCAGACCATCATCTTTGTCAACCTAGGAGAAGAAGACTTGGGGCTAGATTTATGGAATTATCTATAATAAAGACTCTAGTAACATCAGATTTTGATTAGCAGCTCCATAGATCATACTTGGAGGCCTATTTATCAAATGTCTGTCAGACCTGATCCAACAGTGCGGATCAGGTCCGACAGACATCGCTGAATGCGGAGAGCAATACGCTCTCCATATTCAGCATTGCACCAGCAGCTCTTGTGAGCTGCTGGTGCAATGCTGCCCCCTAGAGACTGGTGTCAATCAACCTGATCGTACTCGATCGGGTTGGATTTCTGGTGATCTCTGTCTGCCTCATCAGAGCAGGCGGACAGGTTATGGAGCAGCGGTCTTTAGACCACTGCTTCATAACTGCTGTTTGTGGCGAGTCTGAAGAATCACCAGAAACACGGGCTCACAAGCTCCATACGGAGCTTGATAAATGGGCCTCTTGAACTTAAAGGAATAGGAAAGTCAAAATTAGACTTGCATGATTCAGGTAGAGCACGTCATTTTAGACACGTTTATTCTATTTTCAAATTTACTTTATTCTCTTGGTATCCTTTGTTGAAAATATAATATGCAAATATCTTACATTAATGGGAGCTAACTGCTGATCAGTGGCTGCACATACATGACTCTTGCCATTGGCTCACCAGATAAGGTCAGTTAGCTTCTGATAGTGCACTGCTTCTCCATCAGCAAAAGATAGCGAGAGAATAAAACAGATTTTATAATGTAAGTAAATTGGAAAGTTGTATAAAATGTTATGCTTCATAAATATTTGGGGTTTCATGTCCCATTAATTAAAATAGCAATGTTTTGGTATTAGAGATATGAATGTTTAGCTACAGGCAATGAGAGTAGTTATTAGTGGTAAGTCTAAAATATAGATTTATAATTGGACCTTTAAATAGTTACTTCATTCTCACAATATACTATCCCCACCCTTATTACCAATAAACTACCCCAAACTCCCCACTGCAAAATTACAACCTGTGACTGTGCCCCTACTTTTACCCATCATTTCTAATGGTTCTCCTACCTCCCATTACCGCTATCCTTGTCATATCACATCCAGCATTAACTTAATAACCATAATAAGCATCTTGTTTCAGTTTGTCATTTAACTTGTTACGGTTTTCTTGGTTTGTTTTTTTAGACAGGTTTCTCTATAGTGATTTTTTTTTTTACTAGACCTTAGAATTTAGGAGAGAATGTGAAAGTAAAAAAAAAAGGCTAGAAATGGAAAGTTTAATAGAGAGAAGAAGTAGCAGAGAAGGAATGATAGGGTTAAAGAAATGGAGAAGTGGTGAGGAAATCAGAGGTCAGGGGGAAGAAAAATAAATTATGCCAGACGCTTTTTGCTGCCTCAGGAGAGACTGCTTCACCTCTAGGCAGTCACATATAAATTAAGGTGAGAGGGAATATTTGGTATTGTAGAGGACGGGGGGCCCTAGAAGTAACCATATCTCAGGACCAGGGTAGAGAGAGGGCTGGAGTCTGCTGCTCTTTCATCTGAGAAGGGTAGAGTCAGAGACATATTGTATGGTAGAGGCATATATTGAGAGTGGAAACCAGCATGAGGATGCTAGCTAAGTCCTATGCATGGTCCCCCCTGTAAGAAAAGATACTTCAAGCAGTATGTGGTTTTGCACTGAAAAGACCAGTAGTGTGAAACACAGCAGCCACAAATGTAGGATGGTGGTCAAAGAGAATGGGGGGTAGTTATCAAGCCGTCAACCTCAAATACGCTGGAATTCCGCAGCGTATTTGTCACGAGGCTGATTCGCCTTAGTTATCAAGCCCTAGATACCGGCAAAAGTAGAATTTTGTGACGTAAGGTTCGATCCGCCGGACTCAGTCTGACACAGATCGATTCTTACGTCACTCCAGATGTTCCGCACACAAGTGCGGCACAATCTGACTACTTTTGCTAGTTATCAAAAAACTTTTACGGCCCAGCGTACCTGGTTTTAAATCCGCTGCCCTGGAGGTGGCGGATCCCATAGGAATCAATGGGAGTCTGACCATAGCGAAAGTTCATGTTCGCTGCTGCCAGACATCTCATTGATTCCTATGGGAGATGTCTACACCTAACACCCTAACATGTACCCCGAGTCTAAACACCCCTAATCTGCCCCCCCTACACCGCCGCAACAAAATAAAGTTATTACCCCCTAAACCGCCGCTCCCGGAGCCCACCACAAGCTATACTAAATATGTTAACCCCTAAACCGCCGCTCCCGGTCCCCGCCGCAACTATAAAATATGTATTAACCCCTAAACCGCCGCTCCAAGACCCCGCCGCCACCTACATGATACCTATTAACCCCTATACTGCCCCCCCTATACCGTCGCCACCTATAATACATTTATTAACCCCTATCCTGCCTCCCACTACACCGCCGCCACTGTAATAAAACTATTAACCCCTAAACCTAAGTCTAACCATAACCCTAACACCCCCCCTAACTTAAATATTAATTAAATAAATCTAAATAATATTTCTCTTATTAACTAAATTAATCCTATTTAAAACTAAATACTTACTTAAAAAATAAACCCTAAGATAGCCACAATATAAATAATAATTATATTGTAGCTATCTTAGGATTTATTTTTATTTTACAGGCAACTTTCAATTTATTTTAACTAGGTACAATAGCTATTAAATAGTTATTAACTATTTAATAGCTACCTAGCTAAAATAAAGAGAAATTTACCTGTAAAATAAAAACTAACCTAAGTTACAATTATACCTAACACTACATTATACTTTAATAAATTATTCCTATTTAAAACTAAATACTTACCTGTAAAATAAACCTTAAGATAGCTGCAATGTAATTAATAATTACATTGTAGCTATTTTAGAATTTATACAGGGAGTGCAGAATTATTAGGCAAATGAGTATTTTGACCACATCATCCTCTTTATGCATGTTGTCTTACTCCAAGCTGTATAGGCTCGAAAGCCTACTACCAATTAAGCATATTAGGTGATGTGCATCTCTGTAATGAGAAGGGGTGTGGTCTAATGACATCAACACCCTATATCAGGTGTGCATAATTATTAGGCAACTTCCTTTCCTTTAGCAAAATGGGTCAAAAGAAGGACTTGACAGGCTCAGAAAAGTCAAAAATAGTGAGATATCTTGCAGAGGGATGCAGCACTCTTAAAATTGCAAAGCTTCTGAAGCGTGATCATCAAACAATCAAGCGTTTCATTCAAAATAGTCAACAGGGTCGCAAGAAGCGTGTGGAAAAACCAAGGCGCAAAATAACTGCCCATGAACTGAGAAAAGTCAAGTGTGCAGCTGCCAAGATGCCACTTGCCACCAGTTTGGCCATATTTCAGAGCTGCAACATCACTGGAGTGCCCAAAAGCACACGTTTTGCAATACTCAGAGACATGGCCAAGGTAAGAGAGGCTGAAAGACGACCACCACTGAACAAGACACACAAGCTGAAACATCAAGACTGGGCCAAGAAATATCTCAAGACTGATTTTTCTAAGGTTTTATGGACTGATGAAATGAGAGTGAGTCTTGATGGGCCAGATGGATGGGCCCGTGGCTGGATTGGTAAAGGGCAGAGAGCTCCAGTCCGACTCATACGCCAGCATGGTGGAGGTGGAGTACTGGTTTGGGCTGGTATCATCAAAGATGAGCTTGTGGGGCCTTTTCGGGTTGAGGATGGAGTCAAGCTCAACTCCCAGTCCTACTGCCAGTTTCTGGAAGACACCTTCTTCAAGCAGTGGTACAGGAAGAAGTCTGCATCCTTCAAGAAAAACATGATTTTCATGCAGGACAATGCTCCATCACACGCGTCCAAGTACTCCACAGCATGGCTGGCAAGAAAGGGTATAAAAGAAGAAAATCTAATGACATGGCCTCCTTGTTCACCTGATCTGAACCCCATTGAGAACCTGTGGTCCATCATCAAATGTGAGATTTACAAGGAGGGAAAACAGTACACCTCTCTGAACAGTGTCTGGGAGGCTGTGGTTGCTGCTGCACGCAATGTTGATGGTGAACAGATCAAAACACTGACAGAATCCATGGATGGCAGACTTTTGAGTGTCCTTGCAAAGAAAGGTGACTATATTGGTCACTAATTTGTTTTTGTTTTGTTTTTGAATGTCAGAAATGTATATTTGTGAATGTTGAGATGTTATATTGGTTTCACTGGTAAAAATAAATAATTGAAATGGGTATATATTTGTTTTTTGTTAAGTTGCCTATTAATTATGCACAGTAATAGTCACCTGCACACACAGATATCCCCCTAAAATAGCTATAACTAAAAACAAACTAAAAACTACTTCCAAAACTATTCAGCTTTGATATTAATGAGTTTTTTGGGTTCATTGAGAACATGGTTGTTGTTCAATAATAAAATTAATCCTCAAAAATACAACTTGCCTAATAATTCTGCACTCCCTGTATTTATTTTACAGGTAACTTTGTATTTATTTTAGCTAGTTAATATTTAATAACTACCTAGCTAAAAGAAATACAAAATTACCTGTAAAATAAATCCTAACCTAAATTACAATTAAACCTAACACTACACTATCATTAAATTAATTAAATAAATTACCTACAAATAACTACAATAAAATACAATTAAATAAACTAACTAAAGTAAAAAAAATAAAAAAAGTTAAGTTACAAAAAATAAAAAAAATAAGTTACAAACATTTAAAAAATATTACAACAATTTTAAGCTACTTACACCTAATCTAAGCCCCCTAATAAAATAACAAAGCCCCCCAAAATAAAAAAATGCCCTACCCTATTCTAAATTAAAAAGTTCAAAGCTCTTTGTCATCTTCCAAGCGGCGTCTTCAATCTTCATCCATCCGGAGCGGAGCGGAGCCATCTTCAGACGAGCCGACGCGGAGCCATCCTCTTCTTCCCGACGACTACCGATGAATGGATATTCCTTTAAGGGACGTCATCCAAGATGGCGTCCCTTCAATTCCGATTGGCTGATAGGATTCTATCAGCCAATCGGAATTAAGGTAGGAAAAATCTGATTGGCTGATTGAATCAGCCAATCAGATTGAAGTTCAATCCAATTGGCTGATTCAATCAGCAAATCAGATTTGTCCTACCTTAATTCCGATTGGCTGATAGAATCCCATCAGCCAATCGGAATTGAAGGGACGCCATCTTGGATGACGTCCCTTAAAGGAATATCCATTCGTCAGTAGTTGTTGGGAAGAAGAGGATGGCTCCGCGTCGGCTCGTCTGAAGATGGCTCCGCTCTGGATGGATGAAGATTGAAGACGCCGCTTGGAAGATGACATCGCCCGGATGGAAGAATTCTTCAGCGCCGCCTGGATGATGACTTCATCAGATGGAAGATTTCTTCAGCACCCCTTGGATGATGACTTCTGCTGCTCCGGATCTCCTCTTCGGTTCCATCGATGGTCGGCTGGCTGAAGACGACTCAAGGTAGGATGATCTTCAGGGGGGTAGTGTTAGGTTTTTTTAAGGGGGGTTTGGGTTAGATTAGGGGTATGTGGGTGGTGTGTTTTAATGTTGGGGGGGTTGTATTTTTCTTTTACAAGCAAAAGAGCTGAATTCTTTTTGGCATGCCCCGCAAAAGGCCCTTTTAAGGGCTGGTAAGGTAAAAGAGCTTTGAACTTTTTAATTTAGAATAGGGTAGGGCATGTTTTTATTTTGGGGGGCTTTGTTATTTTATTAGGGGGCTTAGATTAGGTTTAAGTAGCTTAAAATTGTTGTAATATTTTTTAAATGTTTGTAACTTATTTTTTTTATTTTTTGTACTTTAGTTAGTTTATTTAATTGTATTTTATTGTAGTTATTTGTAGGTAATTTATTTAATTAATTTAATGATAGTGTAGTGTTAGGTTTAATTGTAACTTAGGTTAGGATTTATTTTACAGGTAATTTTGTATTTCTTTTAGCTAGGTAGTTATTAAATAGTTAATAACTATTTAATAACTATTCTAACTAGCTAAAATAAATACAAAGTTACCTGTAAAATAAATATAAATCCTAAAATAGCTACAATGTAATTATTAATTATATTGTAGCTATCTTAGGGTTTATTTTACAGGTAAGTATTTAGTTTTAAATTGGAATAATTTATTTAATTATAGTGTAGTGTTAGGTGTAATTGTAGCTTAGGTTAGTTTTTATTTTACAGGTAAATTTCTCTTTATTTTAACTAGGTAGCTATTAAATAGTTAATAACTATTTAATAGCTATTGTACCTAGTTAAAATAAATTGAAAGTTACCTGTAAAATAAAAATAAATCCTATGATAGCTACAATATAATTATTATTTATATTGTAGCTATATTAGGGTTTATTTTAAAGGTAAGTATTTAGTTTTAAATAGGATTAATTTAGTTAATAAGAGTAATATTATTTAGATTTATTTAATTAATATTTAAGTTAGGGGGGTGTTAGGGTTAGTGTTAGACTTAGGTTTAGGGGTAATAATTTTATTACAGTGGCGGCGGTGTAGGGGGGGCAGGATAGGGGTTAATACATTTATTATAGGTGGCGACGGTGTAGAGGGGCAGATTAGGGGTTAATAAGTTTAATATAGGTTGCGGTGGGGTCCGGGAGTGGCGGTTTAGGGGTTAATGAACCCTAACACTACACCATTGAAGATCACCCTACCTTGAGCCGTCTTCACCCAGCAGGGCACCAGTGGTCATCCGATCCGGGCAAAAGTCTTCATCCTATCCGGGCAGAAGAGGACATCCGGACCAGCAGAAGGCTTCATCCAAGCAGCATCTTCTATCGTCTTCCATCCAACGAGGAGCGACTCCATCTTGAAGATATCCATCACGGAGCATCCTTCCAGCATGACGGACTAACGACGAATGACGGGTCCTTTAAATGACGTCATCCAAGATGGTGTCCCTCGAATTCCGATTGGCTGATAGGATTCTATCAGCCAATCGGAATTAAGGTAGGAAAAATCTGATTGGTTGATTTAATCAGCCAATCGGATTGAAGTTCAATCCGATTGGCTGATTGGATCAGCCAATAGAATTAACCTCACATTCTATTGGCTGATCCAATCAGCCAATCGGATTGAACTTCAATCCGATTGGCTGATTAAATCAACCAATCGGATTTTTCCTACCTTAATTCCGATTGGCTGATAGAATCCTATCAGCCAATCGGAATTCGAGGGACACCATCTTGAATGACGTCATTTAAAGGAACCGTCATTCATCGAGTAGTCGTCATGCTGGAAGGATGCTCTGCGCCGGATGTCTTCAAGATGGAGCCACACCTCGTTGGATGGAAGAAGATAGAAGATGCCGCTTGGATGAAGCCTTCTACCGGTCGGGATGTCCTCTTCTGCCCAGATAGGATGAAGACTTCTGCCGGTACAGATGTCCTCTTCTGCCCCATCGGATGAAGACTTCTGCCCAGATCGGATGACCACTGGTGCCCGGCTGGGTGAAGACGGCTCAAGTTAGGGTGATCTTCAATGGGGTAGTGTTAGGTTTTATTAAGGGGGGATTGGGTGGGTTTTAGAGTAGGGGTGTGTGGGTGGTGGGTTGTAATGTGGGGGGAATTGTCTTTTTTTTTTACAGGTAAAAGAGCTGACTACTTTGGGGCAATGCCCCGCAAAAAGCCCTTTTAAGGGCTATTTGTAATTTAGTATAGGGTAGGCCATTTTATTATTTTTGTGGGTTTTTTTATTTTTATTAGGGGGCTTAGATTAGGTGTAATTAGTTTAAACTTCTTGAAAAAAAAAATTCTGTAATTTAGTGGGGGGGGGGTGTTGTACTATAGTTTATTTAATTGTATTGTATTTTATTTTAGTTAATTGTAGTTAATTCATTTTAATTTATTTATTGATAGTGTAGTGTTAGGTGTATTTGTAACTTAGGTTAGGATTTATTTTACAGGTAATTTTGTAATTATTTTAACCAGGTAGCTATTAAATAGTTATTAACTATTTAATAGCTATTCTACCTAGTTAAAATAAATACAAAGTTGCCTGTAAAATAAAAATAAATCCTAAAATAGCTACAATGTAATTATTAATTATATTGTAACTATCTTAGGGTTTATTTTATAGGTACGTATTTAGTTTTAAATAGGAATAATTTAGTTAATAATAGTAATATTATTTAGATTTATTTAAATAATAATTAAGTTAGGGGGTTGTTAGGGTTAGACTTAGGTTTAGGCGTTAATAAATTTAATATAGTGGCAGCGACGTTGGGGGGGAGATTAGGGGTTAATAAATTTAATGCAGGTGTAGGGGGGTCAGATTAGGGGTTAATACATTTAATGTAGGCGGCGGCGGGTTTCCGGGATCGGCAGTTTAGGGGTTAAACACTTTATTTAGGTGCGGAAATTTAGGGGTTAATACATATAATGTTGGTGGCGGTGGACTCCGGGAGCAGTGGTTTAGGGGTTAAAAGACTTTATTAGTTATTGCGGTGGGGGATTGCGGTTGACAGGTAGATAGACATTACGCATGCGTTAGGTGTTAGGTTTTTTTTTAAAGTAATTTTAGGGAGTTACGGTGCTCCCATACTCAGTGCAAGGCCTGCTATGGCTGCATTTTATGGCGAGGTGAAAATGGAGTAAGATTTCTCCATTTTCGCCACGTAAGGCCTTGCGCTGGATATTGGATTTCGACTTACGACGCGGTCCTATGTTAGCCTATGGGAGTAAAAATTGTGGGCGACGGGTGAAATATACGGCGTAACTTGTATGCTACGCCATATATATGTGATACCAAAACAGCGCAAAAACCGGCATCGCCGGCTTTTGCGGGAGACACTGCATATCGGATCGGGCCCTAGGATTCAAAAGCACCACCTATAAACACACAACCACAAAAACATTCATATTTGAATTTGAAAACTCTGAAAATAAATGAATTAATTAAACTAGCCAAAACAAAATTATTTATTTAATTCATAAAAAAAGAAATGAAACAACATTTTTAGCGTTGCACATGTCTAGTAATAAAGGGATTATCTATCTTTTTAAACAACAAACATTCTAGTGTTGACTGTCCCTTTAATGTACTTTATAACATTTAAACCTCTAAATTTCTGCTTGTTACTTAGCCGCTACACTACAGACATCCTCTTATCACATTCTTTTTTATTAGCTTTTCACAACAGGAGACTGATAGTTCATGTGGGCCATGTAGATAACATTGTTCTTACGCCCGTTGAGTTATTTAAGAATCAGCACAACACAGCACTAATCGGCTAAAATGCAAGTCAATGAAAAATAAATAAAATGTCATGTGATCAGGGGGCTGTCAGAAGATGCTTATATATAAGGTAATCACAGAGGTAAAAGCTATATTAATATAATTGTGTTGGTTAGGCAAAACTTTGGAATGGGTGATAAAGGGATTATCTATATTTTAAAACAATAATCATTCTGGTGTAGACTGTCCCATTAAACAACTTTCAAATTTACTTTTATCACAAAATTTGCTTTATTCTCTTGGTATTCTTAATTGAAAGCTAAGCAAGGTTGGCTCATGTGCTAATTTCTAAGCCCTTGAAGGCTGCCTCTTATCTGAATGCATTTGACAGCTGACATTGTTCTCACGCCCGTGGAGTTATTTAAGAGTTAGCACATTTATTGCCTGAAGTCTGTCAAAAGATATGATATAAGGAGGCAGTCTGCAGAAGCTTAGATACAAGTTAATCACAGAGGTAAAAAGTATATTAATATAACAGTGTTGGTTATGCAAAACTGGGAAATGGATAATAAAGGGATTATCTACCTTTTTAAATAATACAAATTCTGGAGTAGAATTCTGGAGTAGACTCTCCCATTTTCTTAACAATGGATTTATCGATGGAGGATTGCACTTGGGTAGCGATGTTCACATTTTTTACAGAATGAGTATATGTATTGATGCAGCATACAAGTGTGCCAAAATTAGGTTGTCAGGAAATGGGTATTACTTTAGGTGATGTAATAAATTACAGCTAGTTTTAGTTGAAGAGGGGATTTGAAGATCAAGTAGTTAATCAAAGATATGCAGTTGTGAGAGATATTGACTTATTGCTTTGGTGGGTCGAGTCTAGAGATAAATATATATTGGGATAATGCTGATACAATATATATTGATTTTGAGAGGTCTTTAATTTACCTGGTGATGTGCACCTTCCACAGTATGTGGATATGTGGGCTTTTAAATGTTTATAATTTCATAACAGATATGGTAAGAGGAAATTGATATTATAAAAAAAATTAAATTTTGTCAGTTGTAGTAATTTTATCTCATGAAATTTTCACTACCTATTCCTCCTGAGGACTTGGATATTTTTTTTATTACATAACTGCATTTGAGAACAACATTAGTGAGTATTGTAATATATTTTATATATACAGGACTCCAGAATATAGTATAACAAATGTTTATTAAAACATAATATAAAACGAAATAGGATATATAAACCTCATGCTACCGATGGTAGTACTGTTCCCAGAGGAGTTGGCGGATATAGTCATCTGGCATTTGCCTTAGCCCCATCCAGTCACCACCATTATTATTTATGCATGATGCAGGGTCAGTCCCTCCCTGCCTTTCACTGTCTTGTGTCTGTGAAGCAGTCACAGAGAAGCAACTCCTGTTGATGATGCCTTTTGATGCCTTGTATGATTGTGGATGTCTGGGGTGTTTTGTCTGCATGTAGGTGTTTTTTCTCTCACATAGTAAAGCTTAAAGGATTACTTTCTGTTATAATTTTTAAGCTAAACAACTAACATATTAAAGTTAATAAACATTAATTAAAACCTACTGACCTATATTTTCTCCAAAACGAAGTTTCATAACTTTCTTAAAGTTATATCTTTTATTCGCCGATGATGTCACGTTATCCTGCCCACTATTTTCAGCACTGCGTGTTCAAAATACTTAAACCAATAACTTTGTGTTTAAAGCGCCATTTTGAAACCTAGGTATTGTAAACGGATTGGTACAGAGCAAAGGATACCCACGGAGTGGGTTTGGAAAACAATTAAATTTGCAGACAAGATTTCTGATATACGGTAGAGATATGTTAATGAAATGCTATTGGTAAAAAGCGTATTTGGGGTAGTTAGTTAGTAACAGGCATAGAAAATATTTACTTACAGTGGCCCTTTAAGTGTATTGACAAGTGCTGCTATTTTGAGCGATTGTGACTACACAGGCTAATGAGAAATAAGCACTTATTCTTTATTTAAATGTAAACTGTTCATTGTTTTTAATTACATTTCACGTTTTTGCTATTTAATGAATACCAATTTACAAAATGCAGTAACAGAAGGGTGTTACAAATATTTTTTTTTAAATCAAAGTAGTACATTTTATTTGTCAGTTATGGAGTATGGTTAAATAACAAAAAGGGGAGGGGAGTAGACTGCTCTGTCTTAAAATGCCTCAGGATTGTTATGGTCCCAGTCCATCACTGTATTTAATGCAGGGGGTGCAGCACTATTTAGGACTTAGGGTGCACTACAAGTGGAGAGGGGCGCAGCTGCAGTAGCACTAAACATAGCACAGTCAGTGAGGACTATAAGGAAGATAGCACTATTTGAGACCCAAAGTCCCATATGACATTGCTGAAGAAAGTTCACCAAAAGTGATGTGGGATGTTATAAAAGGCCTATTACTACAGTATTTAGCGCCTGGTTAATCAATATTAATGATCTTTTTTGGTGTGATGTTGGCTGTTTCCTGGATGTTGTCTTTTGCCTCCCCCTTCTTGTATCATTTGTTCTGGATGGATTACATGGCTGTTGACCTTTGTATTTATAGTGCTTGTGTGGTGTATGGGGTGTGTTTGTCTATGTGTAGATTGTGTTTGTGTAGTGTTTTTATAGTATGTGTAAACTAATTGTGTATGTGTAGTCTGAGTATATGTATTGTATCTCATTTTCTTATTGTGCTTTGTTTTACCTAAAAACACATACCGGACAACTTTTTTTTCAATCGTTAATAACTCCAAAACTAGTTTACATCAAATTTGCAGCATTTATAGTTTCTCAGGATGCCTATATTTTAAAGAAATACATTCAAACAATCAAAGCACCTTAAAAATGGAGCTTAACATTCCAGCGAGCTTAAACTCTAGCTGTATAATATATATATATATCTATATATATATATATATATATATATATATATATATATATATATATACACATACAGTATATAGTATAAAAAATGGAGCATTCAAGCAGAATCAAATACACTGTTCATAATTAAACTTAGCAATTTCTGATAAGTTACAAACAGATCAAGCTATTTACTGTTAATATATTGCCCTACTTGTCCAGAGCATTCTAATATATAATTTCCAGAACTGTTATCTTGTGGCTATATGAAAAATGTTATAACACAGAAAATTACTACTTCTCTTCATTTTCCTGTCTTACATGTTTTTTTAATGAATACATTTGAGCTAGAAAGTTTGCACCTTAACTTGCAAAATGTGCCTGGACAGTCAACAAAATTGCCAGGCTTCCAACCAGTCTAGTAAATCGAAATTTCAGAGCCGAATAATTGATGTTGACAATATAGTGTTCATCCATCCATGGCTACTGTGCCCTTGAATTAAATTATATGTTGGATCAGAAGTAAAAGAATTTCTTAACAATTTCTTAGAGCATAAATCAGTCATAGAAATTACAAAAGAACAATATGCACATTATTTTATAGTCATCATACTGCCCATGTGCCTAGTGTAGAGGATAATAAATGTAATCTGGGAAATTGAGGACACATCATTTAGAACATATTGCAACACACAAGCAGTCGTGTTAAATGGAATGCAATTTTACACTGGATAAATTGTTGTCAAATGCTCAATGCCATCATCTGTCTCACTTTTGTTAAGGTGATGATTTGCATTAAAATGATGTCAGCATTGACAAAATGAATTCAATAATGATTTTATAACAAAATGAATATTCACTGGAAGTTTACTAATCAAAAAATATCTAAATATAATTAAAGGGACATTAGACTCAAAACTAAATTTACTATAAAACATTGAAATATGTTTAGCAAGAAAATGTTATATACATGATTTCCAGCAACTTTGCAGATTAAAAAGGAAGTGGATCTTGCAGAATTTTGAATTATGATCTAAATTTGAATAGCTAAAGGAGTTTTATTGGGATAGATCTTTGTAATGCAGTGCTTAATTGTTTATATATACAATGTATATATACTAAACTTTTAATATATATTTAACTAGGCTGTTAGATTTAACTAGGCTGTTAGATTTAACTGGGCTGTTAGAAAAATTATGTGTATATTTATTATGCAAAAAGTGTTCCAGTTTCATATTAACAGATTTCACATACAAACATATTAAGGTTAAATAATGTATTACTAATTAACAAACTAAGGGCCAGATTACAAGTGGCATGCTATTGTTTGCGCAAGTTGCAATAACCAATATCATTACCATGCTAAAGGGACATGAAAGTCTATTTTTTTTTCTGATGCAATTTATAGATTAATATTATTAACATAAAACAACAAATACCTTCATTCAGCAAATATATGCCATTCCCTTGTATTTTTATTCTGAAATATGAAGAATTTCCAAGTCCTTATTTAGACTCTTTGGGGTAGACTTATCAAGCAGTGGATGCTGCAATATACCCCCAAAGTTTCAGGTCCGCCTGAAACTTAAGTCACGTTTGACACCCCTGCTAGTGGCCGATTGGCCACGAATGTGCAGGGAGCGGCATTGCACAAGCATTTTACCAGAAATGATTGTGCAATGATAAATGCTGACAGCGTATGCTGTCTGCATTTATCTATGTCGGGCGGACATGATCCGCTCGACGGATCATGTCCGTCCGACAGTTGATAAATCTACCACATTATATAGTCCCAGAATTTATGTCTATCCGGATAGGTACTATTGGGAGCCCCTTCTCCTGCACAAGCTCAATGTCATCCCTCTAACGGCAGGATTCTCCTGTGCAAGCTGTAATCTCACGAGCATAGGAGGGTTTTGTGTAGTGGCATTAGGATCAGTTCTGTCATCTTGTCAGGAATAGTTGATCCCACAACTTTATGCGCCTGTGTTAGAAATGCCATGTAGTTGCGCATGCGTTCAGAGACGCGCATTGAAGCAATTAATATGATTATTTTGGAGATAAGACACATTGTCATTGGCCGCATTTATAATAAGGGCTGTCGTAAAGGACAAAGGTTCAGCAAACAACTTTGATAATTTTAACTTAAAAAAAGCTTTGTTTTTAAAAAAAGGTGTGTGAAATGTAATACTGTAAACAGATACTATAAAGGAGAACCATTTAATTAATGGCAATTATACTTCTTTTCATGATCCTTAACTTACACATGTATTACAAGTTAAAAGTAAATACATTTGCAAAATTTACGCTCATTCAGTTAGCGGGATTGAAGACCTTGCATAAAGGCTAAGGGATCGATTTAACATGAGGCGAGCGGACATGAGTCGCTATAGCGAATCTTGTCCCCCTGACCTTGCTAAATGCCGACAGCATATGCTGTTGGCATTTAACATTGCACAAGCATTTCTTGTGAAATATATATATATATTATTTTATAGTCATCATACTGCCCATGTGAGGGAACTACATGAGGTATAAATAATACTTCTTTTCTCATTTTAGATGCAGTAAACAGATCAAGTTTATAGCCATAAATCAGTTGCTATGAAACATACTATTGAGGAAAAGTAATCAATTCGCAGCCTTTTGTTTGCCCAGCCAATAGGATAACGCCATGAAACTTAAGTTAGCAACTTGACACCTGATTGGTTAATAATTAAACCAGTTGAAGCCTGTGATTAAAGACAAGGTACACATAAAAAGACTGTGCATAATCAATAACTGCAGTAAACAGTTTTTTTAATTGCATGCTTTATCTGAATCAAGATGTATTGCTCTGCAAACATTTAAGCAGTCCATAAGAAGGTCTTTAATTAGAGCATGTGCACCCAAGAGGATAAGGAAAGGGTTGTTTTGGATTCATTGACATATGCTGAGGTGTGTGGTAAATACATATTTACATGAGTAGCTGTTAGTCCTGTACAAATGTTTTGAGAATTATATAGATCTAAAAGATATGAACAACATTGGTCCATAGTGGCATTTAGGACAATGTCCCCTTCTCACCCATAAGATTAATCATCTGCCCCACACAGCCACAATCAGTCACATGCATATTTTATTACATTAAAACATGTACAGCTGGCTCTCGGTTTACAATTGTTCAATTTTAGCAGTCTCAGAATAGCGCCTGTTTCTGTGAGTCATGTGACCGCTACTGTGAAGTCGCATGACCGCTAATTAAAAAGAATTTCACCTAGATTATGAGTTTTGAGTTAACAGGGGTGTGGTGCTAACGAGCAGTTTATGCTCACCATTCACTTACAGACAGCGCTGGTATTACGGGTTTTTACAAACCTGGCATTAACCACAAAAAAGTGAGCGAAAAGCAAAATTTTGCTCCACATTTCACCTCAATACCTGCGCTGCTTAAGTTAGCGGTGAGCTGACTGAACATGCTTGTGCACAATTTCCCCATAGGAATCAATGGGGGAGAGCCGGATATAAAAAAACCTTACACCTGCAAAAAAGCAGCGTAAAGCTCCTAACGCAGCCCCATTGATTGCTATGGGGAAATACTTTTTATGTCTACACCTAACACCCTACCATGAACCCTGAGTCTAAACACCCCTAATCTTACACTTATTAACCCCTAGGGCGAAATTTATAACTATGTGAATTATTACGCAATTACGATCTGCAATTATAACGCCATTATTCGCACACTCCGTATTAACTTGACTAGTACTTATTTATCAAATTTCAATCCGTAATTATTTGCGTCATATTTGAATCGAATATCATCGTATCTATGATAAATATCACTCCCTAATTGTTCTAATTTATGAAGCATTCAATATGATAAAGCGAACAACTTAGCGGACGTTACTTACATGTGATATTAAATGAATCTAATACGTCGTTACGGCGCGAATGTTAGCATACGCCTATTACTTTATTAGTCAGATTAATCTTTATTGCGACAAGATGGCAGTGATTGAAGCTGGAAGAACCAAAAGTGGACGTAATGTCCAATTTACTTTAGAACAAAATGAAGTTCTAGTAGAGAGTGTACTAGAGCATTATGATGTTCTTCTCGGCCATAAGCAGCGTGTTACCACACATAGCAGAAAAAAGTTTTTGTGGGAAGAGATTAGTCACGCTGTTTCAGCAGTATCACATTTTCCCAAAAATGTGGATAGTTGCAAAAAGCGTTTCTCTGACATTAAAAGAATCACAAAGTCAAAATATGCCAAAGAAAAAAAAGCAGCTAGGGCTACCGGCGGTGGCCCAGCAATGGATTCCGATCTTCTCAACTATGAACGACGTGTATTGTCTCGATTGGGGAGCGAAATAGTAGATGGTCTTGATGTCCCTTATGATTCCGATGATTTTCCAGGTTTGTATACAAATTACATGTTCAAACAGCGTATCTATAGACGCACAACAGTGATATGTGATACTGAATTATTGACCTTGTTAGTTTATAATTTCTTACTTATTTTAAAGTAAGATTAGGATAAATTACATTTACTTATATTCATGTGCACTTCAAATCATGGAGTATGGATTCACAAGTATACATCTTTCATACGTTGCAGGCTTTTTTAAGTTCCAAAAAGGCCATAAATATTATGATGAAAATAATAGACACTCAACCCTAAAAATTTATTTTCTGATTCATATACTATGTAATTGTAAACAACTATAATTTACAAACATTATACATTTTTCTTCATTCTCTTGCTATCTTGATTTTAAAATGAAGTTCTCTAAGCTAAGCCGACAGACCATTTTTTTTTCAGACCATGGACAGCAATTGTTAATTGTTTCTGTCCAATCAGCAAATACAATTTTACTTTTTCAACAAAAATGGTCCTGTTTCTAAAATTACAATCTTCCTTTTCGAATCAATATACCAAGATAATTGTCTATAACTTTTGACAATCATGAGCTAACAACCTATATTGTTAAAAAACAGAAAATAAGCCCTTATAGAAGAGGGTAGGTCTTCAAGGCCTTATAAATTAGTCTATGAACCTCCTAGGTTTATCTTTAAAATAAGAATAACAAGAGAATTAATAAAAAAATTAACAAAAAATAAGTTTTTAAGTTTTCAGAAATTATATTCTCAATCTGAAACATGAAATATTATTTTTGAGTAAAATGTCCCTCTAACACATATATGTATTCTTTTTAACTATTATAGCACAACCTTCTAGCCAATCTTCTCTACAAGCTACAGAGTCAATTGAGGAATTAGCTTCTACATTCCAAATGAGGCCTACAGAAAATGTTTGTCAAAGAACCCTTTCGTCATCTTCGATAACAACACATAGTTTAGGATCAGCGGATACATTGCCTGATGTTCCCTGCAGTACACCCGTTGACAATGCCAGAAATTCGAGAGGTATTTTTTTTTTTAAATTGTATTGTTGTATTTTTTTTCTTGTTAACAAATTAAAAGAACCATAAAAATTAAATGTTATTTTTTATTTTCAGAAGTCATGAATATCTTCAATCAAATTATATCCGGAGGTATAGAAGAAGGTAATTATATAGCTTTATGTACATTTATTCTATTGTTGACAAAATTTAAAGATATTTTTGTCCTTATTTAACTTTAATGTAGTATCATGTTTTGTAATGTGAAAAAAGATATGTTCCATGGTAAATCAATCTGCATATTAAATATCTTATTTTCAGTAATTGATTTTCCTGAAATGGCAGAGAACATTCACAATCGTTATTGATGTACTAATTTTCTTTTTGAAAAAATGATAATCATATACAAATCTTACATTTTTAGAAATTGATTTGAAAATCAAAATTAATTTTTTTTTCCAAATAAAATTTAGTAAGATCTGTATTGGCTATCTTTTAATAAAAATGAATATATATATATATATATATATATATATATTTTTTTTTTTTTTAATTTTAAATATTTTAGAATGTTTTTATTGTCAAATTTATATGTAAAACATAAATTACATACATATTCAATGTTTTATTTATATATTTATTTTCTATATTTATTTGTAGGTAATGAAGAAGAAAACACACAAGATGATATTAGTAGTGGGGAAATAATACTAAGGACTGTAGACCCTTTAGAAGAAGATTCACAAATGACTATAATTGAAGAGTCCTTGTCAGGGACAAATACATCTGCCCAATCAAGGTCCCATCAACAACCAGAGTCTACAATGTCTACACCAATACCTGAAATTGAAAATGCTGCTAATATAGCTAATAATCCAATTGAAGCTGCCCCCAAGACAGACGCATTACAGGAGATGGTGGGAATAGCACGCAATTTTAGGGATGAACAAAAAAAAGTAATTGAGATGTTTGGAAATTTTTTAAAGGATAGGATAAGAATAGAGGAGCAAAAAATAGAAATTGAAAGGGAAAGAAATTAGATATTTAGAGCTGGTTTTGAAAATTTAAGTAAATGCGTAGAATCAATAACAAACTTATTCTCCGCATCATCGTCACCAAACCCACAATTTCAAGAATAGCCATAATTTTACATTGCTATTTAAATTTTATAATAATAATGTTTGAATATAGTTTATTCTGTTCTCATTTAAATTGTTATAAACAAGTTATTTATTTAAATATAGAAATCTAGTAATTTAAAAAAAATTATTATATATATATATATATATATATATATATTGATACATACATACATATGTTTCTTTAGATAAATATATTTATATCACTCTCTATATATATATTTATATATATTTAGATTCAATATAATTATATATAATTTACAATCCAAATATGTATGTCTATATATATAAATATATCAAAATTATCTCTCTCTCAATGTCTATATATAAATTATAATTGTATGTATATATATATATATATATATATATATAGTGAGACAGAGAGAGAGTGAGTTATATACATAAACATAGATTGCAAGGTTTGTATATGTTGTATTTGTTTGTACATAATCAACCAAAACTATTAATATTTTAATAGTATTGATTGATAGAGTCATGGATAAAAAATTTTAAATATATATATATATATATATATATATATATTGATGAATATATATATATATATATATATATATATATATACTTTATATATATATATATATATATATATATATATAGATATATAGCTAGATAGATAGATAGATAGATAGATAGATAGATAGAAAAAGAGATCTTTGATCAATATATATATATATAGTTAGGTAACTATACATATATATATTTATTTAGATATTTTTAGTTCATTAATATAAATATAAATATTATTCAGTGTGTGTGTATATAGATATATATATATAGAGAGAACAATATATACATATATATATATATATATAATTTTCAAGATATATGCTAATGTGATCAATAATATATATGTTGGTCTTGAAATATTAAACCAAAATTATAAATTAATATATTGATCAGTATGTATTATAATCGTTGTTTGAATACAAGTTGTAGAACTTATATAACATTTGAACTACTAAGCCAAAAAATATATGTGAACGCTATTAAAAAAAAAAGATTAGAACGGTTGAAACAAAATATTTATTTTTTCTTTAATAATTAGTTTTAATCACTAATTTTTATCAAAATATTCAAAATTACTGAACATCAATAAGTCATATTTAAAAAATAAAAATGACATATATATTAGTCTTGACATAGAATATTAATAGAACATTCACAAATTATAATAAAGTCAAATTATTATTTTTTCAATCAACATTTTTCTAGTATTGAAATCATTTTATCAATCTCCTTGTTCATCTTCAATAATTTTTTCTTAAATTTTTTTAGTTTTTTTACAAAACTATTTTTGGTTGTTGTATCTTGCTTTTTTTTCAGGCACGGCTGTAATATAAGGAAGATAAATAAGAACAAAACAAAATTATTAATTTATATTGAAGAAAATGAATGGAATTAGAATTTAGAGATATACACATTTTGATGTATTTCGATTTTATAACATCTTTATCAACTAAAGAAAATTACTTATCTTTACTCTATTTTTATACAGTGAAAAAATGTATAATTAGATTGACACTCACATTCACTAGATCCAATTCCATCAATGACATTTTCCTGATCATTTTCAGCTGTCAAAGTTACTTCACATTCATATTGATTGTCCATATCAGTAGTTAATGGATCTTGAATTTCTGTGTTCAGATCATTATTTAAAGTTATAGGAAGTGGAGGAGATTGTGCATTACTGTTTGGGGTAAAAGCCATTATTGGTCTCAGGTATCGTGGAGCACTCTTATTCTTTTCCTTTCTTCTTTTGGTATCTGTAATCACATTTCCATTAATGAATAAAATCAGAATAAATACATATTTTGAACAAAGATTAATAAGAAAAGATAGAATGATATAGAGCTCTCTCTCTCTCTCTCTCTCTCTCTCTCTCTCTATATATATATATATATATATATATATATTTATAGATATATATATTTATATATATATATATATATATATATATATATATATATGTATTTATAATAATTATTATTTTTTGGAGTTGAATCTATTTTTCAATTATATTATTTATATCTATCTAAACTTTACTATTTATATATAAAGATAAATCTCTTGAACTCTTATCTTTCTCTATCTCTTATCCTTCTTTCTATTTCATATTTCTAGATTTATCATTTATTTTATATCATTTTTTTTATTTATATCTATCTTTGTATCTCTCTCTATTTTTCTTTTCATATCTCAACATTTACAAGTCTATATCTATCTATATCTATCTCTATCTATCTTTGTATTTCTCTCCCTCTCTCTTTCTCTCTCTCTATCTCTCTCTTTTGCTAGCTCTAACTCTCACTTTCTCTCCTATTTCTTATTATTTATATTTCTAATTGTAAATATTTTTATCTATTTATTTCTCTCTCGCTCCCCCTCGCACTATATTTCTCTCTATCTCTCTCTTCCAATATTGCTTTCTATTTCTGTCACTGTTATTATAAAAATTATTTTTAACAAAGTAATTTTATTACTTTCTATATGTGTCTCTCTTTCTCTTTTTTCTATTAATTGAACTCTCTGAGGGCTCCATGTACTAAGCCGTCAATTCATCCGTCATTTTAGTCGCGGCTAAACTCGCCGTTACTCGCCGCGGGCGAAATGGTGTCCGCTGTAGCTATGTACTAATAATCCCACAACAAATAGACACCTCTAGCCCGCCGCGAGCAGTGGCGGAATATTGATAAATTTGACGCCTCGCTCGCCGCGAATAAGCTGATGTACTTAACTTTCAGTTCAATTGTCTGGCCAATTGTTAACACGTGACATGTAAGGTGTCATGAACGTCATAGTAGAAGCGGGAATAGAATTTTGCTCCTATAAATGGACAAGTTTTCTAAACAACTTTATTATTGTTCCAAAATTTTTGGAGAGTAATTACAGAGCGCTCGTTTTTGAGATCTTTATTTACTATTTCGATATGGCTTCATCTGGATCTGAAACCGCTTCAAAATCCAAGAATCCTCACTTTTCTCATCAGCAAAACGTCGTTTTGATTGATATGATTATTGACTCTTATGATTATTTGTTTGGATGTCGTGTCAAACAGACAAATTTTTCTAGAAGGAAGCAGATCTGGCAAAGGATCAGCGACGCTGTTAGTGCCCCGGGTCCAGGAAAAAAGGATGTCGATCAGCTGAAGAAGCGTTACAACGACATTAAACGCTTCGCCAAAGCTAAATTGGCCAGAGAGAAAATTCGGCACGTGCTACCGGAGGTGGACCAGCATATGTGGCAGACCTCAATGACTATGAGCAGAAGCTTGTTCAGCGTCTGGGACCGGAGATCATCACTGCATAAACGGATGATTGTGACAGTGATTTAAGAGGTAAATGTACAACATAGTTGACGTAAATGTTCTTTTTAAAGTTATGATAGGTTATTGTCTCCAATATATATTTCTTTAAAATAACATTATCTGACTTCTTACGCTTCAGTATCCTATATGCCATCTAGGCCCCAAATACTGTAATCATTTATGTCGCATATATGTATTAAGGGATTGTACAAGCCATTTAGGCCCCAAATACTGTAATAATTTATCTCGCATATATGTATAAGGGATTGTACAAGCCATTTAGGCCCGAAATACTGTAATAATTTATCTCGCATATATGTATAAGGGATTGTACAAGCCATTTAGGCCCCAAATACTGTAATCATTTATGTCTCATATATGTATAAGGGATTGTACAATAATAGTATTGTTATACTGCCTTTTTTTTAATGGTCTAACGGAACTAAAGATTTGTTGATTATTACTATAGTGATCCCTAAAGATAACACCCATGTGTTTATTTTCAAACCAGTATTGCATAGAAACCTTAAAGAGATAATGACAATAGAAATAATGTAATTTGAAACTATTAAAATAATATTGTATGTCCGACATTAATCATGAGACTAACCCCAGATCACATGCCTTCTTAAATTTCTGATCTATTGACTTCCATGTTGCGTTATTTCACTATAGAATATTATTGTTAGCATCTTTCAAAATTGTTCTCCCGCTTTATAAACATACATTTTTCAGATATAGCTATGCACATAGTTGACGCAGTCACATGAACCATCTATGTGCATCAACCAATGATCATTTACTGTGCCTGTATAGATTTGCTTTTCCTCAAAGTATAAAAATCCAATGAATGCAAAAACATAATACATTTAAATATTTTTAAAAATGCATTTTCTTATGCAATTTGTAAAGGTAATTATTTTTTTTTCATGTCCCTTTAAAGGGCCACTAAACCCAAAATCTTTTATTAATGATTCGGATAGAGAATTGAAATTTAAACAACATATTACTTCAATTTTCTAGATATTCTTAGTTGAAGAAAAATAAATACACATGTTGAGCCAATCACACGAGGCTTCTTTGTTGCATCAATCAAATGCTTTTCAACAAAGAATATCTATAGAATAAAACAAATTAGATAATATAAGTAAATTATAAAGATGTTTATAACTGCATTCTCTTTCCAAATCATAAAAAAAGGTGGTTGGCATGTCCCTTTAATGATTGAGCCTGCATTCACTGCTGTAATTATTATTATTAACAGTTTTAACTTTCAGTTTCAAATATAAATAAAAATAAACCTAATTTTTTTTTTAATTTTTTTTTTTTTAAGCAATGCCAACAACAGCAGAGCCTGTGAGGAGTAACGAGGTGCCCACTTGTTCTAACTTCTTCTTCTGCGGTTTCGAGACCACCCGGTGCAGCTGTTTCAAGACCTCTCGGACAGTTTTACACATGGACAATTTATACGCTCATCATCTAATGTTACACCACACAACTTCCTCGGCGGACACACTTCCGGATCTAAGGACCAGCACTCCACAAACTGGTGTTGGTAGAGCAACTGGTAAGTACTTTACAAATGAATAATTTCAATGTTGTGTGTTTTATCTCTTTTATCTCTCAATTTTTTTTTTGTAATTTTTTTTTTAAATGTCAAATGTCATTATTGACATATTCTATTTCGAGATCTTGTACATATTTTTTTAAATGAGGATTCTTGTAGAGCATGCATGCTATTTTAATCAACTTTCAAATTTTTTTAAAATTTATCATTATTTTCTTTTTGAGAATTGATCATAGTATTACATAAGAAAGCTGATAGAAATTCCATGCAATATATCTTATTCTCAAAAAGATTATTTTTGCTTCAGTGTCCAGTTAATTGCAAAATACATTTCCATTAATAATTTCGAATATATCGTTACATTGACAAAAAAAGCATTTTATTTATTTATTTTTATGTTATTTATTTTTTTATAGGTGATTTGGGACGTCTTTTCCAGAGATTGACTGGACATTCATCTCCATTATTTGATGGTATGTATCACATATGTATATATATATATAATATAACTTAAATTGGTGTATGACGGTTGTATCTGCTCTCTCCTTCTATTCTATTTCTGCAAGTGTTTTTATAACATTTTATTTTTATTTACTAACAATTTGTTATGTCTTGATCTAGAAGAAGAAAACTCATCAAGGGAGATCACTATCAATCTCATGCCGATAGTGGAAAATCCCATTCAAGATGAACCACCAGGAGGGCATGATGGAAGTGAGACTCCGGATATTCTTGAAGATTTGGGAGATGCGCAACCGGATGAAATTCACACACCAGAAAACATTGAGGAACCTGTTGAAACACAGGCACCACCAATTGAACTGCAAACAGGTGGTGTAAATATTGACAATACACCGGCAGAAGGACAATTTGGCGATGTTGCATTGAGGGAAATGTTGACACTGGCAAGGCAATACAGAGAGGACCACAGAGAAATGCTGAATATTATTAACACTAATATTGAACGCTGGGCTGCTCTGTCAGAAAAAAATGTGGAAATCGAAAGGCAAAGGAATGAGATAGAGATACAGAAATTACAGCTGCAAAGAGAGATGTTCCAGTGGCAGAGGCAGATGGATGAAGAGAAAAACCATCAAATTAACAGATTTTTGAGCATCAGCGAAAGGACATTACAATCTCTGTTGGCTATTGTCAGTGAAAGGGAGGCGACAACAGACCCAAAGAGGCAACGTCTGGAGTGAACATTTTTTATTATCTAGTCACTGTTAATTTTTTTACTCTGTATATTGTGTACAAAGTTATTGTTTGTGTATTTTTAAGGGACACTGTACTCAAATTTTTTCTTTTGTGATTCAGATAGAGCATGCAAATTTGATCATAGGAGTACATTTGAAAGTTGCTTAAAATTGCATGCTCTATCTGAATCACAAAAGATAAAATTTGGATACAGTGTCCCTTTAAGTTTAAAATGTTAGTCACTGTTAATTTTTTTACTCTGTATATTGTGTACAAAGTTATTGTTTGTGTATTTTTAAGGGACACTGTACTCAAATTTTTTCTTTTGTGATTCAGATAGAGCATGCAAATTTGATCATAGGAGTACATTTGAAAGTTGCTTAAAATTGCATGCTCGATCTGAATCACAAAAGATAAAATTGGATACAGTGTCCCTTTAAGATTTAAAATGTTAGTCACTGTTAATTTTTTTACTCTGTATATTGTGTACAAAGTTATTGTTTGTGTATTTTTAAGGGACACTGTACTCAAATTTTTTCTTTTGTGATTCAGATAGAGCATGCAAATTTGATCATAGGAGTACATTTGAAAGTTGCTTAAAATTGCATGCTCGATCTGAATCACAAAAGATAAAATTTGGATACAGTGTCCCTTTAAGTTTAAAATGTTAGTCACTGTTAATTTTTTTACTCTGTATATTGTGTACAAAGTTATTGTTTGTGTATTTTTAAGGGACACTGTACTCAAATTTTTTCTTTTGTGATTCAGATAGAGCATGCAAATTTGATCATAGGAGTACATTTGAAAGTTGCTTAAAATTGCATGCTCTATCTGAATCACAAAAGATAAAATTTGGATACAGTGTCCCTTTAAGTTTAAAATGTTATTATTTAATAAAGACAAATTTTTTTATGGCCAAAAAAAAAGTTTATTTACATTAAATTCAAACTCACTTTTGATTCTTCAACACAAAACTTTTTCTCAGTTATTAATCATGACAAAACAAAAAATGAAATCAAATTACATATTTACGGTATAAAAAATCTACTTGCTCCATTAACATTGCCAAAGTTGCCCTAATTTTAGAAATTTTTTGTTTGACATGATCTTCTAGACAACTCTGAGTACTTTTGTCTGCAGTCTCAATAGTTGATGTTGAAGATAAATCTGTAGAAAAATAAATGAAAAGCAAAATTTAATTCAATTGTCATATACATATTCAATGTATGATAGGTTTTTTCATCACAAATATTACCTCCTGATGTGCTGTTATCCTACGTTATCTACTATATTAGCTTCTACACTTATGTCCACTCCTTTAAAGCTTTCATCTGAGCCAACTCCTATTTGAAATATACAATATATGTATTAGTTAAAACTTGTATTTTCTTAGATTTAAGATTACTGAGTATGAAACATACTTTATCTACCATCATTGTTGGTAAAACTTCTATCCTTGGTTGAGTATCATCTGAAGTTAATGCTTCAAATATTGTCACACTATCTGGATTTTGAAATTCTTCCATTTCCATACTAGTTTCCATTTCTTCCATGGTAATATCTATGAACGAAATTACAAAGATAGAAAACTATTAAATCAAAAACCTTGTATATATTATTTAAAACAATAATAATAATATCATTACAAGTGACATAGAAACCAATTTCTAAGTTTCATGATTCAGAATAGTGCATGCAATTTAAATAAACTTTATATTTTACTTCATTCTTTTTGTATCTTTATTTGAAAAGCAAGAATCTAAGTTTAGATGCCAGCCCCATTTTGGTGAACCAACTGTGTTGTACTTGATAATTGGACAGAACCAATCAAAGAGTGCTGTCCATGGTGCTCAACCAAAATTGGCTGGCTCCTTAGCTTAGATGCCCTCTTTTTCAAATAAAAATAGAAAGTAAATGAGGAAAAAAATGATAATAGAAGTAAATTAGCAACTTGATTAATATTGCATGCTAAAACTTTTTTAAGCCAAAACCTAAAATATATGATTTAAAATTTAAATAATAAGTCATTACCTGTCTGTGTCTCTTTATGACAAATTGCATATGGATTTGGAGATAATTCAATATCCAATAGTGTTATTGGCAAAGGTGGAGAAAGAGCTTCACTTCTGGGTGTTTGCACCAACATTGACCTTAAGTAGCGTGGGTGGGTGTGCACACTTCATTCTCCTACTTCTCATATCTATAAACATATATATAAGAAAAAAAATTTAATAAAAAAAAATTGAAATAATTATGCTGCATGCTTACTTTTCTAACATGTTTCAATGTTATATAGTAATATATTTATATTTTATTCTACTAACTCAGTTCTGCATGTTTCAATGTTATATACTAATATAGTTATATTTTACTCTACTAACTCATTTTTGTATGCTAAGTTTTCTAACCTTTTAAGTGTAATAGTTATATAGTTAAATTTTAATCTACTAACTCAGTTCTGCATGCTAACTTTTGTAACTTTTTTGCAATTGTATATACTAATATAGTCAAAGTAACAGTCAGGAAATATTATTTTCCTGGATTCGTCAATGATGACGCAGTTCAAAAATAAACCCTTTTTTTATATTATTAAAAATTATTTCATATATAATTTTGAAACTTACATGTCCTTATCAATCTTCAGAATCGATTTATAGTACTTCGGCTTCTCTTCTCTTCAAATCACTATAATTTTCTAAGACACTGTCGTCTTGTTCTTTTAATTTTTGAAATACGATGCATTCTTCTCAGCATCTCGTATATAATTTTGTCTCGGCATTCCTGTCTCACTCCCCTCACACCACCAATCCGTTTAGGGAAATATTTATGCCATGGCATAAACTAATATCACCAATTCTCCAGCACCAAAAGGTTCAGGACGCGGACATGTTTGACGATGACGTGATTAATCGTTATGTCAATCAATAGCGCATTGATCCAGATATGTATCCCCGAAAAATAGAGAAAAATATAATAATGTATATGTAGATTAATGTATTTTATGAAGGTTTGTAAATATCGATGTTTATAGTTATTACAAATGATATTTGTTTCATATACATTTTCTTTGTTTCAGATGTGGTTGATATGTATTAAAATTTACTTTGTTTTACAATTGTTATTTTGTTTCTAAACATTTTCTTTGTTTCAGATGTGTATGTATTAACATTTATACTTTGGTTTACAATAGTTATTGTTTTCTAAACATTTTTTTATTTGTTTCAGATGTGTTTTTATGTATTAAATTTAATTTGGTTTACAATTTTTATTTTGGTTTCTAAACATTTAATTTTTTTAAGATGTGTTTATATGTATTAAAATGTTGTTTGGTTTACAATTGTTATTTTGTTTCTAAACATTTTCTTTGTTTCATATGAGTTTATATGTATTAGAATTTATTTTGGTTTACAATTGTTATTTGGTTTCTAAACATTTCCTTTTTTTTCAGATGTGTTTATATGTATAACAAGTTACTTTGGTTTACAATTGTTAATATATAATGTTTAAAGATTATAATTTTGTAATAAAATAATTTATTTTGCCATTATTTTCTATATGCCACTATTCTTTTAACAAATCTTGAATGCAAAATATATTATAAAGGTTAAGAAAATAAGTGCTAAGAGTAAGCCCTTAAGGTAATTTATTTGAATATGGGAAAACCTAGTAGCTGTTAAAAATAGAGGTTAGAATAAAACAAATAAAATTAGCAAGTCTTTTTTACTCAAAAATCCCAATCTGATAAACATAAAGCACTGTTGAATATACTGTCGCTTGTTACAGCTACAATTCAATGACACAATAATGAATTAGCATCAGCTATGGAGGGATTACATTACAATAATCACATATGTAAAAGAGTGAGAGCAGCTGTAGACACTAGTGTGATGTCACAAAGACAATGTAATTACCTATAATATATTGTCTGTAATAACTTTGATCATAAACTTTATTTATTTGAAACCTTTGATAATTGAAGATCAACAACTGTTTATGTATTTAACTGTTTATCATGAGTGATTTTTAATAACCTTAACTCTTAAAAAAAAATGGAGACAAGTTAATAAAGAAAGTTTTTTATTGATCAACTGAAACTTTAATCCTCAAACACAAAATATTGTTCTGAAACCATGTCCCTTGTTGCATTTCCACGCCTATTAGCTTGTTCGACACATATTTCTTCTGGTAAATCATCAGTATCTATTGGATCTTCATCTTCTAATGGACAGGCCTCTTTTAATTGGCAATATTGTGCAGTATGCAGCCAAAACAATATAATTTTGGCAACTTTCTCTGGTGCATACTGCATAGCACCACCAGAACGATCAAGACATCGAAACCGCATTTTCAAAAGACCGAAAGTCCTCTCAATAATCCCCCTGGTAGATCGGTGAGCTTCATTGAAACGTACTTGACTTCTGGTCTGTGGGTTGTTATAGGGAGTCAACAGCCATTCTGTACATGAGTACCCCTCCATCTCCTAATAGAAGATATAATAAATATAAATATTAATATAAGAATAATTATAAAGATTCCGAACTATACAATACAATTAAACTATACAGATTACAGTCGACAAATTGGGCGCAATTTTGGTACATTGAAATGAGAGACATATTAGACGCCAGTTATGCTTACCTAGAAGCCATCCGTCAGGCAATTTCCCTCCTCGAACTTCCGGTATAACCCAGTCTGCCTTAAAATGTAAGAATCAATGACAGGATCCAGGAAAGTTAGAAACGGACACTGATAATCCTCATGTTGGGGTCACAGACCATCTGGACATTCAAGGAATGGAAATGCTTTCGATTCCTATAGATCTCCTCACGAGCTTGAAGTGTTCTTACAGCAACATGGGTACAGTCTATGGCACCTAGGACATTGGGCATCCCAGCCATCCTATAGAAATTTGACTTGATAGATTGTCATTCTTCAGGGGTAGATGGCAAACAAACATATCGATGAAAAATAACCATCATAGCCCCTATTACTTTGGATAAGTGGCGTGAAAAAGCAGATTGACTCATTCCAATAATGACGCTAGAAACTGCCTGAAAGGAGCATGTTGCAAAAAAAATGCAATGCCGCTAATAGTTTGAGAAGTCCCGGAATAGCTTGTGAACGAGCAGTCATCGGCTCAAATGATCTTCAATCTCTCGATACAGGTGTAATATCGATTCACGATCAAAGCCGGAATCTTTGTATGATTCTCTCGGTCAGAAAGGCCGTGCAAACCAACCCGTGGAAGGAATACACGGGGGACTCGAACTCTCCTCCTTCTTCTAACCAATCGATTAGCTTACATTTCCAGTATTCTGTCTTCTAGCCCGGATTCGCATCAAACGGAGAATAAACAAAAACAGAATTCTCTCCATAGCTGCAGAAATGAACAATGTAAGTACAATGCTGATATTACTGCCTTTTATATAGTCTAGACTGGCGTCTAGAGTGACTTTCCTATTGTTTTGTACCTTGCCCGCCACCTAAAAGGTGGCGAGGCAAAAATAACGAGGGTGGGAGCGGAAATTGACCGCGAGCGGACAAATAGATTTTTTAGTACATTCGTTTTTGGCGAGTTGGTGGTCAAATGTGTCTAATTACAGTAAAAAATGGAAGAGGTAGCGAGGTATGGCGGATAAGTACGCTTGCAATTTTAAAGATGCGAGTTTTTACATAATTGACGGCTTTTGTACATATCAGTTTGCGAGTTTGGGCGCGAGATTTGTTGCGGGTAGCTCGCTGACTGCTTAGTACATGGAGCCCTTAATCTGTCCTATTTCTTTGTATTTCTTTATTAATTTAGTTTACTCTTTAAAAACTATATTCTCTATCTATAACTTTGTATCTTTTTTTTCTGGGACTTAATTTTTCGTTGTGTTTTTATCTCTAGATGTATAGTTTTTCTATATCTATTTCGGTTTATCGCTATCAATTTGTAATTCAAATCTCTATAGCTCTTTTCTATTTCTCTTTGATTAAATTAACAACCATTAAGTCTATCACTATTTATCCCTTTATCTTTAGATCTATATTTTTCTATATTCTTTTTCTTTATATTTTTAGATCTATCTTTTTATCTCTCATTATAGTTCTATATATTGATTATTATTTATATATAGTATATCTGTCTATATCTATAAAGTTCTATCACTTTATTTATATCTATCTTTAAAATTAATAAAATGCGTCATAACAAACGCATAACATTATTTAACTAAACCGTTTTAAAACGTAGAAATTGAATCAAAATTACAATATCTATTAGAAATAGTGTATGTAGTCAACACTTACAAACTCTAATGAGACTTCTAATCCTAGTATGGTACTCCTTTTCACGTCTACGTAGATCCGAATAGCGTTGAAGGCACTGTCTTCTTGTTCTTTTTATTCCCGATACCCGATACATCCTGCGTATTATCTCATAAACAAGATAATCGCGTTGATCTTGTTTGACAGATCTAACACCTCCTATTCTTTTTGGAAAATATTTCTCCATCCCATAAACTAAAATAATTAGCTCTCCAGCAGTGAACGGAGAACGTTGCAACATCTTGCTAACGAGTTTCTAATCTTGAAGGAAATGACGTAATATGTCAATCATTTGAGTAAATTCAGGAAAACTTTTTTTTTTATAAATCAATGTTTGAGTTTATATTATTTTATGATAAATGTGTTAAGAGACAGATAGTTTGTTAAAACTTATTCGGTTCACATAATTTGCATCCTCATTAGATTAGAATGTTATTCAATACATGTATATTAAATTCTGTTTCAATTGTTATTCTTGCATCTTATTATTAGCGAAAGTTTCATATATGTTTAAATAAGTTTATTAGTTATTTAAATTGCATTGTTATATTATATATTGATGGTTATCTAGTTATTAGAAAATTTTAATAAAATGTTTTTATATGTTGCCTTCTTGTTTTGATAAAATTTTAATATATTATGATGTTCATATAGTTATGGAAAGGTTACTATTGAATGCAATAAAATGTAATTCGACTGTTTCAATTTTTAAAACATCTCTCCTGTCAAGGTTTGTTTTCTTGCAGTGTGTAGCATCAACACTATAGCTAGGGGGTTGATATGTTTTATGCATTTTATACTTGACTAGCTTACATTTTATTCCAATTGCATTGCCATACGTCTAGGCAAGGTTTGTTCTTAATTTATAGGTTCCAAAAGCTGTATCTGGCTTGCAAATATATACAAAGCTAGTGCTTGTTTTAAACAATAATAAAAAGTTTAGAATCACAGAAACCTGTTTTCTTAATTGCACACTGTTCAAGGATACAACTTATTTTCAACAACTATATTGTAAGTCAGTAAAAAAAAAAATTAAAAAAAAATTTGATTTTATTTTAATTTTTTTAAACAAATAACAAATAGAAGAAAAGACAACATAGACAAATAATTTTTTTTTTCAACTGTTTCAATCAGAACATATTTATTTTTGAATTACACATCACTCTCATCATCTAAAGTGTGAATAATTTTGTGGAGAACGTTTTTCATTTTGAATTATAGATTTTCATGCTTGAACTTAACCTGTGAATATAAGAAGAGATTGTTTATAAATAATTATTGCTAAAAATTATGGAATCAATACATAAATAATAACATAATTTTTATTTTATTCACCTACGAAATGAGTTTGTATCAACTGGTTACATGCATGTGTACCCCCCTTCGACTACATCTTGAGGAACAGATTCAACACCATCTTCACCTGGTGTTATTATTTCCAGTTCCTCTATGTTTGATTGTCGCAAAGCGATGTTATGCAACATGCAACAGACCAACACCATAACAGCCACTTTCTCAGGAACGTATTGAAGAGTGCCTCCGGATTCATCTAGACAACGAAAACAGCTTTTGAGCATTCCAAAGGTCCTCTCAATCACACATCGAGTTGTTTTGTGTGCATCATTGTACCGCATTTCAGATCTTGTGCGTGGAATATTTACAGGAGTAAGTAGCCAGTTCCTACAGGAATATCCTGCCATCTCCTTTTGAAAAATAAAAAGAGTTATACAAATTGAAATGTGTTCAGATACACTTTTTTACTTGTAACCATTTTTATGTTTTTAAATTGCACATATATATTGGTAATAATTAAAAGTTAATTATATATATATATATATATAAATATATATATATATATATATATATATATATATATAGAGAGAGAGAGAGAGAGAGAGAGAGATAGATAGATAGATAGATAGATAGATAGATAGATATTTTAAAAAAAGGTATGGAACTAAAAATCCATTGACCTTGGTGCTGCAGCAAACAGAATAAATAAATAAAAACAGGGTATATACTGTATTTTAAAATCTATTGATATTATACACTGCACAAAAATTTACAATATTTTGAGTTAATATTAACGCATATTAGAAGGTTTCGTTTTTAATTTTCATAATCATACCTAGTAGCCATCCTTCAGGCATTTGTCCTTCCTCAAATTTATTATACAGGGCAGACTGTTTGAGAATATATGAATCATGACATGATCCTGGAAATCCTGAACGGACACTCATGCACTCATGATTTTCAAACCAGCATCACAAACCATCTGGATGTTCAAAGAATGATAAAACTTGCGGTTGCGATACATTTCTTCTTTTAGATGTGGTGGCCTTACTCTGACATGAGTACAATCAATTGCACCCAACACATTTGGGATTCCAGCAAGTCTAAAAAAAATTAAGCTTTACAGAATGCCATTCTTCAGCAGTATTTGGTAAAAAAACATACCGTTTGAAAACTGACAAAAGAGCATCAATCACTGTAGTTAGGTGGCGTGAAAAAGAAGGCTGGCTCATGCCAACAACTACACTAGTAACTGATTGAAAGGAACCAGTTGCTAGAAAATGTAAAACAGCCAACAGCTTCAACATTCCGGGCAGAGCATGTGTCCGAAAAGTAATGGGTTCAAGTTGACCAGATATTTGATTGTATAGCCTTTCAATTGATTCTCTACTCAATCTGAAACGCCTGATGATGTCAATGTCAGAAAGTGCATCAAGTCCTGATCTGGGACGAAAAAACCTTGGAATCCTTCTGCGCCTTCTTTGAAGCCTATCTATCTTCTATTGAACAGCTTGAACATCTATTCTTCGTTCCATTCGACGCATATAAATAGTATGAAACATTGCAATAACAATTTCCATAACTGATTAATATATGCGTTATAAATGCTGCTTGAAGATATATTTCGCGACCACAGAATATGCGTATAGAAAAGCGCATACGTGAGGAAATACGATGCCCGGATAGAATTGTTGACAGGATGATAAATTGAATAATAGCGTAGATTACATCGAATACTGTAGAAAAATAATTGTATAGATGTTCGAACGTATCTCTGTGTTAGAGCTGCGGACATATTGACGGATTTAGAAATATATCGTTTCTAAGCACCAATTACTGTTTCATAAATTAGATTAATAATTCGGAAGTGAATTTAGATGCGGATAATATTGAGAATACAGTGTTGAATGCTTGATAAATTTCCCCTCTAATCTGCAGCCTCCAACATCGCTGACACATACATTATAATATTAACTTACACAAATACATAGAGAGAGAGAACTGTACCAAAATAAGGTGCCGCACTAAAGACCAGTATTCAAAATACCCACCTAGTAATAATAATAAATAGAGTACAAAAATAGCAAAAAATATATACAGTTTAATGTAACATGATTTCATATAGAATGAAAGACATTAAATGACTAATGACTTCCATAAAATACAGAATACATGAATGCAACACTTATAACATTAGAACACACACAGAAGACAAACAGACAAATCACATGGGCCCCTCATACCACTCTAAATAACATTCTAAGCCGGCAAAAGAGTCCAGTATGTAAGGATTACAGTTTCCAATGATGGCGAAAAACCACTGGAGGATGAAATTTGTACTCTCAATGATGACACAAACCACTCATAGATGAAATGAAAAATGAATAAGACACATAAATGTATCAAATGAATGGATATGGTATATGGTATGATGATGAGAGGTATTTCCAATGTCACAGCAGAAATTATGTTTGAATAGACAAATGACAATGATAACGATGGATGACAAACATTACTGAGACTGAATTTGCCAGATAATCAACATGCACAGCAACCAGTATAATGGATAAATCCAGATGGTGAGTGTGGGGGATTTATGTGAGACAGGTTGTCAGTGGGGCGAGTGTACTCGGTGTAGAGGAATCCAATTAGAATGCAACACTGATGCAAGGCATTTCATACCACACTCAAAAGCCCCTAAGTTATGATCACCCTTCCCAGATGTACTCACTACCACCTCACACTTGAATCGGCTCTCTAATCGGCACTTGGCGGATATTACCACTGGCCATGCTTCTCCAAAAGATAGAGTGGGGGGATCCCACGGACAAAAGGCGCTGCTCACCGACGCGTCCTGTTGCGCGTTTCACTCCTGACTTGCAGCATGGAGCTTCTTCCGGGTTGTGACGTACCACATAAAAAACGTCTTTATTTATTGGTGAAAGGCAAGTCATCTGATGATTTCGTCATAGCTCCTTAAAGTGGCACATCACATAGTGCCGTATTTGTAAATCCTTTAAAGGGGAAATGCATGAAGCTAAAAATAAAGGCTTAAGCTGAAATTGACTATGCCTAAAACAATCAATCATCACAAAATACACAGAAAAACAAAAACCCGAGGACAAACATATATCAAAATATATAGTTACACAATACCTATTATTTACAAATCTACCTTAAATAGGAACTATCCACGTATATAAACCGTGAAAAATTACAGTTACATTAGCTCAATTTAGCATTTAGTTTAACTTTCTGTGTGCGTGCTACAATAGAATGTTTCTTACTCTTTTCATAAATAGGTAAGATACTTTTTGCTCATTTAGTAAACTTCTTAAACATATAAATATATAAATAAATACGATATTAATTGATTTTTAAATTCAAGATTGTGCGTGAAGAGCCAGATTGGTGCACTGGGAGGATCCCAGCCACTGAGAAGCAGGGAAGAGAAACATATGAGTAAAATATATATACTCAAATGCTTTTAATTTTTCGGAAGGAACAAAACAAATTCAAGTTTTTTATTTAGTCCAACAGGGGACAGTGTTTTGAGATGGTAAATCCATCGTGTTTCATTTTGGAGAAGTGTAGTGTCAATATTTCCACCACTTCTATGTGGATTTACTTTTTCAATACATATGAACTCCAAACCATCTAGCTTGGAATTATGGTATTGGGTGAAATGCCTAGCAATTGCAATGGGCTATCCACCTCCACTTTCTTGATATCATCTCGGTGCTCATAGATTCTGGACCTAAATTCCCTATAGGTTTTCCCTATATAGAAACAAGGGCAAGGGCAGGACAGCAAATAGATCAGAGCTTTCCAAACTTTTCATGTTGTGACACACTTTTTAGACCTACATCATTTCGCGACACAGTAATTCAATTGTACTAGCAAACAGGAGGTTAAACTAACTTGTTTTAAGAGATACGGACACATACATAAATAATATAATAATGAAATGTATTTACAAGTAACAGTATGTATGTGCAAGAAGTAAAAAAAAGTTTAATAACACCAATAGCTACTTACTATTTAATGGGATGTATGAGGTTAATGGGATGAACACAGTTTCTGAATATTTGGTGTAATATTAGATAAAGACACTCGCATTTTTAAGCTTCCACTTCCTATCCATATATCAAGACCAGGAGCAGCAATGCACTACTGGGAGCTAGTTGCAAAAAAAAAAAACCCACTGACTTCAGCTCAGCATTTAAGCTGCCACCCTCAGAGCTCGGTGAGTCCGATTGACTACTTCCTGCGCTGCAAACACACTGCTGTCCCACTCACTGACTACACATGCAGTCACGAGCCAATTAAGGAGACTACACGTGCAGTCAGGAGCCAATGTGCCGCCAATGGGAATAGTTTCAGTTCCCACTGAGCTGCGCCAATAGGTTAAGATGATCTGTGTCCCCGTAGGTATCAATCACTTGTCAACCATGTGATATGCCTAGCAGGCAGGCGAAAAGTCAGAAACCAAAAAAAAAAATTTTTAAAAATTTGTGCTGAAGCAGGGACACACCTACACACTGCTGCCGACACACTAGTGTGTCCCGACACACAGTTTGGAAAGCACTGAAATAGATAATACCTATACTGGAGCAATTAATAAACGATTTAATTTGATATCCTCTACCTGTACTGGTCTCAAAAGTTTTTGTTCATTTTACAAATGTACATGCTGCACAATGACCACAGGGAGAGCAGCCCACAATATTTTGTGAGTGATTTGTTAACCAATTCTTTGGGGTTGTTTTCACAAATTCACTTTTGACTAGTAAATCCTTAAGATTGCTAGCTCTCTGTGCAGTCATTGATGGGTATTGGTCAATACACCCAGAGAGATCCTCACCCTGAGCCAACAAGTACCAATTATTTTGAAGAATCATTCTAAGCTTTCGCCAGTGAGAATTATATTTAGTTATAAAGCGCACTTTGTTGTCAACAGGAGGCTGTTCTCTCTGCCCATATAAGAGATTGGCTCTTTCTTGTGTTAAGGCACAGTATTTTGCCTTTTTCAAGGTCCTTTTAGAGTACCCGCGTTGCAGGAATCGTTCTGTCATTTTTGAGGCTTGTTTATTGAATGTATATGTGTCAGAACATGTTCGGCGCAACCGTAAAAATTGGCCATATGGGATACCTTTCTTCAGACTTTCAGGGTGGTGGCTGCTACCTAGCAAGATGCTGTTAGAGGCAGTGGGTTTTCTATACACTTCTGTATGGATTAGATTGCCTTTTTTGCTTATAAGCAAATCAAGAAAACAGATTTTTAGTATAACTACTTGTGCATGTGAGGAAGATGTTAAAGTCATTCTTATTCAGAATTGCTACGAATTCTTGTAATTCCTCAGTCGTACCTTCCCACAATATCAGTATATCGTCCACGTACCTAATCCATAGGGTCACATGTGCCTCCACCCATGTGGCCAGATCTCCAAACACAACCTGTTCTCCCAGAACCCCAGGTGTAGGCAGGCATAGGTGGGGGCACACGTGGCCCCCATGGCGGTACCATGAAGTTGTCTATAGTATTTACCATTAAACATAAATACATTGTTTTTGAGTACAAAGTCCAAAAGTTGGATTAAAAAATTTAGTATGCATATTGTAATCAGTACCTCTTGTTTTTAAAAAGTTTTCACATGCTTGGATCCCTACAATATGTGGAATCAACGAATATAACGATTTCACATTGAGAGATACAAACAAGGTTTTTTCCGATATAGTAATTCCATCCAATTTGCTAATGACGTCTATTGAGTCTTGAGTAAATGTTCTTAATTCTGGTAAGAAGGGTTTCAAGAAAGAGTCTACGTATTGACTAATACCCTCTGTGGGGCCCCCTATGCCTGATATAATCGGGCGTCCGGGGGTCTAGTGGTAGATTATAATATTAACCCCTAATCTGCCGCTCCGGACACCGCCGCCACCTACATTATACTTAAGAACCCCTAATCTGCTGCCCCCAACATCGCCAAACCCTGCATTATATTGATTAACCCCTAATCTGCTGCCCCCAATGTCACCGCAACCTAACTACATTTATTAACCACTAATCTGCTGCCCACAACGTCGCCACCACTATAATAAAGTTATTAACCGCTAAACCTAAGTCTAACCCTAACACCCCCTAACTGAAATATAATTTTAATAAATCTAAATAAAATTACTACAATTACCTAAATTATTCCTATTTAAAACTAAATACTTACCTATAAAATCACCCCTAAGATAGTTACAATATAACTAATAGTTACATTGTAGCTATCTTAGGGTTTATTTTTATTTTACAGGCAACTTTGTATTTATTTTAACTAGGTACAATAGTTATTAAATAGTTATAAATAAAGACAAATTTACATGTAAAATAAAACCTAACCTATGTTACAATTACACCTAACACTACACTATAATTAAATAAATTCCCTAAACTAAATACAATTAATTACAATTTAAAAAAATCATCTAAAGTACGAAAAAATACAAACACTAAATTACATAAAATAATAAAATAATTACAAGATTTTTAAACTAATTACACCTACTCTAATCCCCCTAACAAAATTAAAAAGCCCCCCAAAATAAAAAAGCCCTACCCTACACTAAATTACAAATAGCCCTTAAAAGGGCCTTTTGCGGGGCATTGTCCCAAAGTAATCAGCTCTTTTAAATGTAAAAAAAATTACAACACCCCCCAACATTAAAACCCACCACCCACACAACCAACCCTACTCTAAAATGCACCCAATCCCCCCTTAAAAATTCTAACACTAACCCCTTGAAGATCACCCTACCATGAGACGTCTTCATCCAACCGGGCAGAAGTGGTCCTCCAGACAGGCAGATGTCTTCATCCAAGCTGGGCAGAAGAGGTCCTCTTCTGCCAATTGGAATTAAGGTAGAAAAAATCCTATTGGCTGATGTAATCAGCCAATAGGACTGAGCTTGCATTCTATTGGCTGATTGGAACAGCCAATAGAATGCCAGCTCAATCCTATTGGCTGATTGGATTTTTTCTACCTTAATTCCGATTGGCTGATAGAATTCTATCAGCCAATCGGAATTGAAGGGACTCCATCTTGGATGACATCATTTAAAGGAACATTCATTCTTCAGTCGGCCGTCATTTGAAGAGGATGCTCTGCGTTGGATGTCTTGAAGATACACCCGCTCCGCGCCGGATGGATGAAGATAGAAGATGCCGTCTGGATGAAGACTTCTGCCCGTCTGGAGGACCACTTCTGCCCGGTTGGGTGAAGACGTCTCACGGTAGGGTGATCTTCAAGGGGTTAGTGTTAGGTTTTTTTAAGGGCGGATTGGGTGGGTTTTAGATTAGGGTTGGTTGTGTGGGTGGTGGGTTTTAATGTTAGGGGGGTTGTAATTTTTTTTTACAGGTAAAAGAGCTGATTACTTTGGGGCAATGCCCCGCAAAAAGGCCCTTTTAAGGGCTATTTGTAATTTAGTGTAGGGTAGGGCTTTTTTATTTTGTTAGGGTGATTAGAGAAGGTGTAATTAGTTTAAAAATCTTTTAATTATTTTATTATTTTATGTAATTTAGTGGGGGGTTTTTTCGTACTTTAGATATTTTTTTTAAATTGTAATTAATTGTATTTAGTTTAGGGAATTTATTTAATTATAGTGTAGTGTTAGGTGTAATTGTAACATAGGTTAGGTTTTATTTACAGGTAAATGTGTTTTTATTTTAACTAGGTAGTTATTAAATAGTTAATAACTATTTAATAACTATTGTACCTAGTTAAAATAAATACAAAGTTGCCTGTAAAATAAAAATAAACCCTAAGATAGCTACAATGTAACTATTAGTTATATTGTAGCTAGCTTAGGGTTTATTTTATCGGTAAGTATTTCGTTTTAAATAGGAATAATTTAGTGAATTGTAGTAATTTTATTTTGATTTATTTAAATTATATTTAAGTTAGGGGGGGTTAGGGTTAGACTTAGGTTTAGGGGTTAATAACTTTATTATAGTGGCAGCGACGTTGGGGGTGGCAGATTAGGGGTTAATAAATGTAGGTAGGTGTCAGCGAAGTTAGGGCCGGCAGAGTAGGGGTTAATAATATTTAACTAGTGTTTGCAATGCGGGAGTGCAGCGGTTTAGGGGTTAATATATTTAGTATAGTGGCGGTGATGTCCGGTTCGGCAGATTAGGGGTTAAAATATTTATTTTAGTGTTTGCGATGTGGGGGGCCTCAGTTTAGGGGTTAATAGGTAGTTTATGGGTGTTAGTGTACTTTTTAGCACTTTAGTTAAGAGTTTTATGCTACGGCGTTGTAGTGTAAAACTCTTAACTACTGACTTTAAAATGCGGTATCAGTCTTGACAGGAGTGGGTCTACCGCTCACTTTTGGTCAGACTCCCATTGAAAATATAGGGTAAGTGGATTTGCGGTATTTCCGAGTCTGGCCAAAAAAGTGAGCAGTACACCTGTCGTAATACCAGCGGGCGTTAAAAAGCAGCGTTGGGACCTCTCAACTCTGCTGTTTAACCCTTACGAAAGACTCATAATCTAGTCAATAGTTTGTAAAAAAAAAAAAAAAAGACATTTCCAGGTACTGTCTGTTTGTCAGTCAGCTTATATTTGGGGCAGGAGTACAAGAGGGCAACCTGGAATAGAGCCACTCAGCCCATACAGCATCCTGAAGCAGAGTTGCTTTTGCTTACAGCCCAGCGCTTCACATGATAGCTATGGCACACAGGGAGCAGGCGTTTGGAGCAGCAGGCTAGAGCAGAGTTGCCTTTAGTGGTTTCACATCCTACAAGAGAGGACCATCCCCACAGCTCAGCTCATATGTAGACATTTCTTACAGTGATACCCAGGCACTTTCCATGCAGTATAGTCTGCCTGTGGGTCTTTCTCCAGTGTCCCCATTGACTGTATGGCTTCACAATCTGACTAGCACAGTCACACACTCACAAACACACTCTTACAGAAACACATACATGCAAACACTCACACACAGACACACACACAAGGTTTTATTTGTGCCCAAATTTCATTTAAAAAATAAAATAAAAAAACTATGGAAAAATGTTATGTCCATAGTGTCCCCATTGACTGCCTACCTTCACAATCCAGTTGTAACACAGCAATGTGTAGTTTATTCCATTGTTGTCAATGCAAAGGGTTTACAGACCTAGATTACAAGTCCTGTGGTATGGCTTTTCTGCGCATGATATGGTCTTTGCGCCTGTAATGGTCAAAGATTTGATATTACAAGTTGTGCGTTCTGTCTTCCCCGCAAGTGATATGGTCTTTTCAGCATACAATCCATTCCGCACTCGAAGAGCTGTAGTTATGTGTTTTGCGAAACAAAAAAGTTTCACAAAACACATCATAAATACCTTACAAAGTGCACTTACACCCATAAACTACAATTTTAAACCCTAAACCGCCACCCCCACATCACAAACACTAAATAAAGCTATTAACCCCTAAACCGCCACCCCCCATATTGCAAAGTATCTAAACTCACTATTAACCCCTAAACCGCCATTCTCCCACATCACAAACACTAAATAAAACTATTAACCCATAAACCGCCATTGCAGTTGATACATGCCCACTGTGCACTCAGAGCGCTCTGTAATAGCGCACAAATAGTCACTCACTGTCACTCCTCATAAAAGAACCAACCCTCACACACTTACTCTCAGGCTGCTCTGTCCGCATTCACTGGAGAACTCTGACTGTACAATCTGTCATTTTGGTTTCAACAGCCGCTGCAGCTGATACATGCCCACCGTGCACTCAGAGCGCTCTGTAATAGCGCACAAATAGTCACTCACTGTCACTCCCCATAAAAGAACCAACCCTCACACACTTACTCTCAGGCTGCTCTGTCCACATTCACTGGAGAACTCTGACTGTACAATCTGTCATTTTGATTTTTACTGCCGCTGCAGCTGATTCATGCCTACTGTGCCCATAAAAGAACCAACCCCCACACACTTACTCTAATGCCACTCTAGCTGCTCTGTTCGTATTCACTGGAGAAATGCACCGAACCGGCAAGTGTGGCAGCCATCTTTATTTAGGGCAAAGTTATTATCTACTATGGTGAGTGAGGTCAGAGCAGCAGAGGTGTGCAGAAAAGGCATGTGTAGCAAAGAGACAGGCACCCCTCTATGGAAGGCACCTGTAGGCACATGTCTACTCTGCCTAATGGTAAATACAGCCCTGCAGGCAAGCGGCATGCAGTGTGTGCAACAGCCAGCCACTAAAAAATTATTTTTATAGATTTATTTAAAAAAAATCGTGAAATATACTGCTAGGTGACTAAGTCTAGCCTATAGGGCAAAGTTAAAGGCAGGCCTCAGGCATGAGATTTATCAGTCCAGCAATTCCTCTAATGCAATATTATTATTTAATGCTACAACTATTTTACACTTAACTATTACGGAAAAATAAATCCCTGCTCTACAGAGTAAAAAAAGTAATGCCCTTAGATTCCCTGCACTGCAAGAAAAAATCAGAATCTGCATAAGAAGGGCTAGATTACAGATGGCGCGTTAAAGTTGAAAGTTGAAAGTAAATGCCTTAGCTTTAACGCAATCAAATTTAACGTGCATTGGTTTATCAAGAGTAAAGACCTTAGGCGCATATGTGGTGTTGCCCACAAAATTTGGCATTGCCAGTTTTTATTCGGATATTGCTATCACATATACGTTTATTTCACCCGTCGCCCGCTAATTTTACTCCCATAAACTAACATAGAACTGTGTTGCAAGTTGGTATCACATATTCAGCACAAGGACTTATGCGGCGAAAATGGAGACATTTTACTCCATTTTCACCTTGCCACACATAGGCAGGTGCAGCAAGCCTTGCACTGAAAATGTGAGCACTGTAACTCCCTGGAAGTATTAACAAATACCTAACGCATGAACAGTATATATCTACCTGTTAACCGCCATCCCCCACTGAAATAACTAATAAAGTATGTTAACCCCTAATCCGCCATCCCCACATCGCAGTACAGCTAATAAACATATTAACCCCTATTCCGTCATCTCCCCACATCGCAAAGTACCTAATTAACATATTACCCCTAATCCGCCAAACCCCCACATCGTAAAGTATCTAATTAACATATTAACCCTAAGCCGCCAACCCTCACATAGCAATAAACCTAATTAAGCTATTAACTCCAAAACCGCCAACCCCCCCCCCACAATGCAAATAACTATTTAATTACTAGGCCCCCTAACCTAACACCCCCTAAATTGACCACAATTACATTAATTACAAAAATACTAAGTTGCAATTAAAATAAAAAACTAACATTACTTAAAAAAAACTAAGATTAAATTAAATTAATCTAAAATTACAAAAAATAAAAAAGTCTAACATTACAAAAAAATAAACCAAATTATCAAAAATAAAAAATTAAACCTAATCCCTATAAAAATAAAAAAGCCCCCCCCCCAAAATAAAAACAACCCCTTATTTAAACTAAACTACCAATAGCCCTAGAAAAGGGCCTTTTGTAGGGCAGTGCCCTAAGTTAAACAGATCTTTTACATTTAAAAAAAAATAAGTCCCCCTTAACAGTAACAGTAAAATCCCCCACCCACCAAACCCCCCAAAATAAAAAAAACACTAAAAAAAAGCATTGCTCTAAAAATGCATTCAACTATTTTACTGCCCTTAAAAGGGCATTCAGCTCTTTTACCAAAAAACCCTAATCTAAAAAAAATCCTATTGGCTGATTTGAAAATGTCAGACAATAGGAATGCAAGGTACCCATTTTAAAAGGGTACCTTAAATTCAATCCTCAGTGTGCAATGGTGATCGTGCAAAGAGGATCCCCATGTTGAATAGCTCCGCGGTCGCCAGTCCTGTTCCGTGGTCACCTCCACTTCACATCGCCTTGAACCTGGATGAAGCTAGAAGAGGTCCCCGCACTGGAAGAAGATGTCGCCACCTCCAAGAAGACTTCACCGCCTAGAAGAGGACCTTCTGTGCTGGACTTCAGGAATGGTGAGTGCCTATTAGACTTAGGCTTTTTTTTGGGGGGGGTTGGCTTTTTTTTTAGATTAAGTTTTTTTTGGGCTGTAAAAGAGCTGAATGCCCTGTTTTTTTTTTATAAGAGTTTAAAGGTATATGGCCATGTATTTATATGGTATATGGTATATTTATTTATTTATTTATATATATATATGTCTAAATATGTGTATGGGCGTGTGTATATATATATATATATATATTAATAAAATATCAATAAATATGAGGGGGAAAAAGGTCATGCTAAATTATTCCACCACAAATATATGAACGCATGTTTATGCAGGTTCTCCCTTATATCGTCAATAAGGTCTGGTTGCACCTCCTCATCAGAATATGTAGATGAATATTAACACCTCCCAGGGTGTTCCTCTACTCCATTGACCCTGTAGACGAAGTCCAAAACCTCTTAGCCCCAAGAAATCCAATTTTTGCGCTCTTCTCCATTACAGTTTTAAATATATCTTGTGGAGTGGCAAAACTGGGTGACCGATATCCATTAAGGTCCCTAATTAGCAAAGTATATGACAATGTAATGAATGAGGTTCTCTATCTGCTAAGCATTGAGCTTTGTTAGTGTACTCCATGGGTGGTGCTTAAAGAGTGCATAGAGAAATTAAAAGTAATAAGGGACCCAGAGTGTTCTTTTTCTCCTCAATTGCCCTAAATGGTTTCTGTATTTTACATTGCACAAGCGGCTACTTTTGTAACGCAGTCTCCTACTCGAACATGGCCAATCATGCATGAGCAGGGATTGTCAATCACCCAATTTGGACTAGTCCAGGGTAATTGCAAACTACCAGCTCAGAACTGGCATATAGATTAGGAAGCAGTAGCCTGCACCAAAGTCACTCCACAGCTTGATAAATGGAGCCCTATAAATACAATTTAAGCATGCTGCTTAACCAAATGTTCTACATTACAATGTTCTAACAAAAAAACACCTACACAAATTTCACACCTTTAGATAAAACACAATATTGTATTCTGCTTATTGTCAAAAGGTGGTTAATGTGCCAAAAATGCCTAAACATCGGTTCCCTCAAAATTTTGCACAAGCTAAGTTCATCACTATACTAACTTATTCTAGATGTTTTGATGAGTTTTGTTTTCACTCACTGCAAATAACTACTTAAAGTAGATTTTTGGGGTGCTCAATGTGGATTAACTCATTTTGTGGTAGATACTTGCCTAATTCCAAGTTTTCTGCACTTTGTTGCTTAGCCAGCCTTTATGGAAGATATAGTCCAAAACTAGTGCCAGATGTTAGCATTTAAAGTGTAAGGGTAAAAAAAATTCATAAAACGCATCTAAAACATATTGAAATATTGTATTTCACTAATATATACTTTTTAATAAAAATATAATTTTAGTATTGGAAAAAATGTTTAAAAAGTCTTATATGGCAAGGTGTTTCACTGGAAAGGGCTCCAAATAATGTCTAAATATGTATGTATACATATCTATATATGTGTATACTTGTGTTTATATGTTTAAATATGTATGGGCACACATACATACTGTACATACAAACAAACACATATATACACATATATACACTTTTAAGGCCTTCTAAGTCAAATACATTGAAATATGAAGCATTGCTGACTGTTTGTGGACCCTATTTTTAATAAAGGTCTGTTTTTAAATATAGCAGCTGGAGGATTTGTATCGCTAGACTTTGTGGTTTTGGGCTTAGTCAACCTCCTTCAAGTACTGTTGCTTTACAGGGCTGCTCCCAGATTACCATTTGTGTAAAGACCTTTAAATATATAATATATATTGGCTCTTTGCGTGCATCAGAAAAAGTATGCGTATTACGAAATGAAAGTAAAAACATTTGCTTGAGTGCAATTGAATTTAAGCGCATTGAGTTCTAGTTAACTGTTACTCGAGACAAAAATCATCAAACATACATTTAAAAGAACAGTTACATTCATAATAACAATGTATGATAAGTAAGTTGAAAGTAAAAAGTTTGAGCTCTAACATTCGCAAAGTCGCGGGAAAAAATAGACTTTGAAAAGTCATCAATGCAAATTCACATTCCACTTCAGTGGAGCCAAAAAAGTTAAAAAAAACTAACATCAACACGTTGCACAAATACGATCAAAGTGATTTAAAAGCACCACATAAAAAGAAAATGCACATAGAGAGAATCACATTCTAAAGAACGAACAACCAGACGTAGACTCCTTGCCTAGTGTGCTTATAGGAACATGGTTGTACATCACTAATGAGGCCCACAGAAGGCTGAAATGATCATCTGGGATGTCATGTTCCTTGTTCAGAGGAGAATTGCCTGGTATTTCAAGGCTAGACTGACCTTATTCGGCAGGATCAGACTGGTATTCTTCAGGAAAGTTTTCCTATGTGAAAAGCACAACTGGGCTAAAAGAGGCTGCTCCTGGGTGGTAACTCATCATAGAACAAACTACTAAGCTGTTGTTCATTCCTGAAGAGCGCTTATCTCTTTGTATTCATTTGTATTATGACCCTGGCAAGTTCCCCCTAAGGGTGATGGGGGAAACTAGATGTGGACTCCTTGCCCAGTGTGCTTAAAGGAATGTGGGGGCACCTTACTGACAAGGCCCACAGAAGGCCAAAACAATCATCTGGGGTTATCATGTTTCTTGTTCAGAGGAGACTTTCCTGGTATTTCAGGGCTGGACTGACCTTACTTGGCGGGATCAGACTGATATAATTCAGGAAAATTTTCCTCCGTGAAAAGCACATCTTGGCTAAAAGAGGCTGCTCCTGGGTGGTAACTCTCCATAGAACGAGTTTCTGAGCTGTTGTTCGTTCCTGGTAGAGCGTTTCTATCTTTGTATGCATTTTTATGATGACCATGGGGAGGTCTCCCTAAGGGTGATGGCGGACACCAGACAGACATGGACTCCTTGCCCAGTGTGCTTAGAGGAACATGGCTGCACCTCATTGACGAGACCCACAGAAGATCAAAACAATCATCTGGGGTTGTCATGTTCCTTGCTCAGAGTATAATTGCCTGGTATTTTGGGGCTGGACTGACCTCAGGGGGATCAGACTGATATACTTCAGGAAAGTTTTCCTCTGTGAAAAGCACAACTGGGCTAAAAGATGCTGCTCAGGGATGGTGTATATATATATATATATATATATATATATATATATATATAAACTGTATATAGGAATAGCTATTTAAAAATAAGAAGAACATATTCCCCTATGTGCAGAACATTGGAATGTAAAAAAATGTATTAAATTATTATTATTATTATTATTATTATTATTTGTTATTTGTAGGGCGCCAACAGATTCTGCAGGGCTATTAACATAGGCAGTATACAAGGTGACATTTATAGGGATTTAATGAGTAAAGGGCCCTGCCGAGAGTCGCACTGTTGTAGTCAGCTCTTAAGAAGTTGATCTGAAAACAGTTTGGCTCTTAGGCTTACATGCTAAGGGGGTTCAATGGGATAGCAATGGAGGAGAGGAACTGGTATAAGGAAATGTTATTGAAGGTTGTTTGCATCCCTGAACAGTAGAGTCTTTAGGGAGCACTTGAAGCTTTCAAAACTAGGGGAGAGTCTTTTGGAGTGAGGCAGAGAGTTTCACAAGATGGGAGCCAGTCTGGATAATTCCTGTAAACGGGAATGTGAAGAAGTAACAAGAGAGGAGGAGAGTAGGAGTTCATGAGCAGAGCGAAGGGGACAGGAGGGTGAGTATCTGGAGACAAGGTCTGAGATATAGGGGGGAGCAGTGCATTTGAGGGCCTTGTATGTCAGAGTCAGAATTTTTTGTTTAATCCTGGAGGCAAGAAAAAAACAGTGAAGGGATTGGCAAAGATATGCAGCAGATGAAGAGCAATGTGTAAGGAAGATGAGCCTGGCAGAGGCATTTATTATGGATTGTAAAGGAGCTAGGTGGCAGCTAGGGAGACCAGAGAGGACAGAGTTGCAGTAGTTAAGGTGGGAAAGGATGAGAGAGTAGATTAAAATCTTAGTTGTGTCTTTTGTAAGGAAATGTCTAATTTTAGAGATGTTTTTAAGGTGGAAGCGGCAGGATTTAGCCAAGAACTGAATGTGAGGAGTGAAAGAAAGATCTGAGTCAAATGTGACCCAATACATTGGGCATGTGTGGTAGGGGTAATATGGATTTCTTGACAGTTATAGAGATATTGGGGGTGGAGGTTTTATAAGAAGGGGAAAATAAGGAGCTCAGTTTTGGAGAGATTTAGCTTAAGCTAGTGAGAGGACATCCAGGAGGAGACGTGAGAAAGACAGTTAGTGACACCGGTTAGCAAGGAAGGAGATAGGTCTGGTGCAGAGAGGTAGATTTGGGTGTCGTCTGCATACAAATGATATTGAAACTCGTGGGACTTTATTGTACACCATCCCTTGGAGCTTTTGTAGATTAAGAAGAGAAGAGGACTGAGGACAGAGGACTGAGGACAGAGCCTTGTGGTACCCCAAAAGAAAGTGGTAATGGGGCAGAGGAAGCCCCAGAGAAGGCTACACTAAAGGTATGTTTAGACAGGGAGGACGAGAACCGCAAGAGAGCTGTATCACAAATGCTGAAGGATTGGACGGTTTGGAGCAAAAGAGGTAGGTCAACATTATCAAAGGCTGCAGACAGATCAAGGTGAATAAGCAGAGAGAACTGGCCTTTGGATTTTGCTGTAAGTAGGTCATTGGTAACCTTAACGAGTGCTGTCTCTGTGGAGTGATGGGGACGAAATCCAGATTGCAGTGGATCAAGGAGGGAGTTTAATTTAAGGAAATGGGATAGGCATACATATACTAGCATTTCGAGAAGCTTTGAGGCAAGAGGGAGTAGGGAAATAGGGCGGTAGTTGGATGGGGAGGTTGGATTGAGAAGTTTAATGAGGATAGGTGTGACCAGTGCATGTTTTAGAGATGAGGGAAATATACTGGTCCTGAGGGAGAGGTTGAAAATGTGTGTGAGACTGTGGACATCAATCCACCCGGATAGGGGTAAGGGTAGAAGAGAGGGAGGGGAGTAGCTGTGAGGGTATGGGGTCAAGGGGACAGGTAGTGAGGTGAGAGCGCAGTATAAGTGCAGAAACCTCTTCCTCATAATAACACATAATTAAATATGAAAATTACATAAATAGGATCTTTCATGTTTTCATCTACTCGACTATATATATATATATATATATATATATATATATATATATATATATATAATGCTCAAAAAACAAAGTATTGCAGTATGCAGTGATACCTTTGTTATTGGACTAACATAATATTTCAAAGACAAGCTTTTCGAGAGTTTTCCTCTCTTCCTCAGCAATACTGATCAATCTGATATAGATATACATCACATACAACAAATGGAAGGGAGGGAGGAAGGGGGGTGAGAGGGGTGTCATAAAAAGCAGAGAATGTGTCTGAAGGAGAAAATAGCTGAGAATAGCCAGAAAGAGTAAATAAACAGAGGAGAACAAATAGGCCAGGTGAGAGGAAAAACAAAAGGAAAAAGAAACCAATATAGGACAATAAGATGAGAGATAATAGAAAGTTATGGTAGTGTGTGAGAAAGCCAGAGTCTACATTAAGTCCTTCATTTCTGGTATTGAAATGTGTGATCATTTTCATCTCAAACGTCTTTCGTTCATGAGAGTCTTTGAAATTCCCTTTAAGAATTTTAATCCTGAGATTAAGGATGGAGTGATCAGTCTGGGTGAAGTGATGACCAACAGGGGTACAATATTAATTTTCCTTGTGGTTTTTGATCGAGTGTCTGTGTAGATTCATTCTGAGATGCAGCTTTAGGCCAGTTTCTCCAATGTAGCAACCTCTGTCACACGCTGTACACTGTATTATGTACACCACATTAGCAGATGAGCACGATTAGGATCCTTTAATATTATATGATGTGTTGTTGTGTCTGGCTGTGTTGTTGTCACATATATGTTGACAGAGTTTGCAGAGTGATTTGTTGCATCGTGCAGTGCCATTCTGTGTAAGCTTCTGTTCTGTGGTTAATTTGCTGCGGACCAATCTCTGTCTCAGGTTAGGCGGTTGTTTGAATGCTAGTATGGGGGGTTCAGGAAATATTTTTTTGAGTGTGGGGTCCTCTGAAATTAGTGGTTGTAGCTCTTTAATAATTTTGCGTACTCCTTCCAGAGTAGGGTTGTAAGTGACTACTAGAGGGGTTCTTGTTTTGTTTTCCTTTTCTTTGTATTGTAGGAGCCTTTCCCGTGGTGTTTTTAAGGCAGATTTGATTTTCTTAGATATTGTCCTTTCCTTGTAGCCCTTTTGCCTAAATGACTCTGACAGTGTACTCAGCTGCTGATCTCTGTCTTTTGTGTCAGAGCAAATGCAGTGATATCTGATAGCTTGGCTGTAGATGATACCTTGTTTGGTGTGATTGGGATGGAAGCTGGAATTGTGGAGGTAGCTGTATCTGTCTGTGGGTTTTCTGTATACAGATGAATGAAGGATGCCATTGATGACAGTTATTGTGCAGTCCAAGAAGTTCACACTATGATTTGAAAAGTCCATTTTAAGGTTTATTGACGGGTGAAATGAATTAAATGATTTGTGGAAATCTAAAAGGCTTTCTTCTCCTTCTGTCCATATTATGAAAATATCATCGATGTAATGATAATATGTAAATGGTTTGTGGGGCTGAGTACATAAGAATCTGTATTCTAGGTACGCCATGAAAAGATTAGCGTATTGGGGTGACATTTTTGTGCCCATCGCTGTCCCTGTCATTTGTAGGTAGCAATTGTTGTTAAAACTGTATATGTATACATGTGTGTACGTATATGTTTATATGTGTATAAATGTCTGTAAATAAATACATATGTACACACACACACACACATATATATATGTATATATATATATATATATATATATATATATATATACAGTACAACAGCAATTTAAAATATATACAAAGTATATATACATATATACATATACATCTTTAGACATGTATATGTGTATGTCTCTATGTTAAAGCCCTTTCAAAACAACTGAAACCTCATACCTTTGAGCCCTTTTTTTGAACATTTAAAAAAAATATTTTTTTTATTAGATTGTGTTATTATGAGTGTAACTGTACTTTTAAATGAATTTTTGATGTTTTTGGTGACACTTTTTTGCCTTGCATAACTGTTAACCAGAGATTTGAGGTCTCTGCAATCATTCTAGTGTAAATAGCAATTATGCTCATGTGTTCATATTTACTTTCAAAAATTTAACTTGCATACAAACAGCCACAAAAGCCTAATAACGCATGCATACAAACAATAGCATCACAATATTAAAACATAGGTTTCATTTATCTTATAACTATGCAGAGATTAATTAGGGACAGCTATAAATGGTTTTCTAGAATGAGCAAACAATGGATGCATGGAAGTTAGCATTGTTAGGCTTGTGCAGCCCACTCTTCAGAAGTGCTATGCCTGTGTCTCTCCAAGGGCCCGATATTCAAAACCTCGCTGGAGTAGAGAGAAATCATCCAAAATCTTTGGGATTTTTTTTAGATCTTGTATTGTATTATAGGAGTCTCTGTTTCACATAAGGAACACTACATAGCAACATAAACATTTATCAATATCAAATTTGTGTTTCTAATTTTTTTTTAAGGGTCTCGCCATACCTACGAGATTTCTTAGAAATATTTCATCTGAATGGCGAGGTTTTGAATATCAGGCCCCTAGGCAGGTATCACTAATCAGCTAGGAGAATATTTCAGGTATGTGACAGGTAACTTTAGTGATTACCCAGATCTCCCCATCTGATTGATCCCTGATACCAGGTAGAAAGAGATATTGGCACAGACACTTAATTTTCCTGTAACTCTTCATTACAAAGCACTTCCAGGAGGTAGAGTGGCTCACAATCTCCCCCTCCTACACCATCCTTCAGAAATGGAGTAGGTGCCTGTTTCTTCAGGTTTCCAAAAAGGAAGCTGAATAATATTTAGAGTACATTGATAATAGCTATTTTGATAATTTTATTATGCATCTAAATGTATTTTTATAATTGCCATATAAATCTAACGCCTAGATTTAGAGTTCTGCGGCCAAAGGAGTGCGTAGCTAACGCTGGCTTTTTTCTGGCCGGACCTTTTAAATACCGCTGGTATTGAGAGTTCACAGAATGGCTGCGTTAGGCACCAAAAAAGGAGCGTAGAGCATATTTAACGCAACTTAAACTCTCGATACCAGCGGTGCTTACGGACGCGGCCAGCTTCAAAAACGTGCTCTGCACGATTCCCCCATAGGAAACAATGGGGCTGTTTGAGCTGAAAAAAAAAACAAACACCTGCAAAAAAGCCGCGTTCAGCTCCTAACGCAGCCCCATTGTTTGCTATGGGGAAACACTTCCTACGTCTGCACCTAACACTCTAGCATGTACCCCGAGTCTAAACACCCCTAACCTTACACTTATTAACCCCTATTCTGCCGCCCCCGCTATCGCTGACCCCTGCATATTATTATTAACCCCTAATCTGCCGCTCCGTAAACCGCCGCTACTTACATTATCCCTATGTACCCCTAATCTGCTGCCCCTAACACCGCCGACCCCTATATTATATTTATTAACCCCTAATCTGCCCCCCCACAACGTCGCCTCCACCTGCCTACACTTATTAACCCCTAATCTGCCGAGCGGACTGCACCGCTATTCTAATAAATGTATTAACCCCTAAAGCTAAGTCTAACCCTAACACTAACACCCCCCTAAGTTAAATATAATTTAAATCTAACGAAATTAATTAACTCTTATTAAATAAATTATTCCTATTTAAAGCTAAATACTTACCTGTAAAATAAATCCTAATATAGCTACAATATAAATTATAATTATATTATAAATATTTTAGGAATTATATTTATTTTGCAGGTAACTTTGTATTTATTTTAACCAGGTACAATAGCTATTAAATAGTTAAGAACTATTTAATAGCTAAAATAGTTAAAATAATTACAAAATTACCTGTAAAAAAAATCGTAACCTAAGTTACAATTAAACCTAACACTACACTATCAATAAATTAATTAAATACAATATCTACAAATAAATACAATGAAATAAACTAACTAAAGTGCAAAAAATAAAAAAGAACTAAGTTACAAAAAATAAAAAAATATTTACAAACATCAGAAAAATATTACAACAATTTTAAACTAATTACACCTACTCTAAGCCCCCTAATAAAATAACAAAGACCCCCAAAATAAAAAAAATGCCCTACCCTATTCTAAATTACTAAAGTTCAAAGCTCTTTTACCTTACCAGCCCTGAACAGGGCCCTTTGCGGGGCATGCCCCAAAGAATTCAGCTCTTTTGCCTGTAAAAAAACATATACAATACCCCCCCAACATTACAACCCACCACCCACATACCCCTAATCTAACCCAAACCCCCCTTAAATAAACCTAACACTAAGCCCCTGAAGATCTTCCTACCTTATCTTCACCATACCAGGTTCACCGATCGATCCAGAAGAGCTCCTCCGATGTCTTGATCCAAGCCCAAGCGGGGGGCTGAAGATGTCCATGATCCGGCTGAAGTCTTCATCCAAGCGGGAGCTGAAGAGGTCCATGATCCGGCTGAAGTCTTCATCCAAGCGGGAGCTGAAGAGGTCCATGATCCGGCTGAAGTCTTCTATCAACGGCATCTTCAATCTTCTTTCTTCCGGATCCATGTTCATCCCGCTGACGTGGAACATCTATCTTCACCGACGACTTCCTGACAAATGACGGTTCCTTTAAGGGACGTCATCCAAGATGGCGTCCCTCGAATTCCGATTGGCTGATAGGATTCTATCAGCCAATCGGAATTAAGGTAGGAAAATTCTGATTGGCTGATGGAATCAGCCAATCAGAATCAAGTTCAATCCAATTGTGTGATTCAATCAGCCAATCAGATTGAGCTCGCATTCTATTGGCTGTTCCGATCAGGGGCTTAGTGTTAGGTTTATTTAAGGGGGGTTTGGGTTAGATTAGGGGTATGTGGGTGGTGGGTTGTAATGTGGGGGGGGGTATTGTATGTGGTTTTTTTACAGGCAAAAGAGCTGAATTCTTTGGGGCATGCCCCGCAAAGGGCCCTTTTCAGGGCTGGTAAGGTAAAAGAGCTTTGAACTTTTAGTAATTTAGAATAGGGTAGGGCATTTTTTTATTTTGGGGGTCTTTGTTATTTTATTAGGGGGCTTAGAGTAGGTGTAATTAGTTTAAAATTGTTGTAATATTTTTCTGATGTTTGTAAATATTTTTTTATTTTTTGTAACTTAGTTCTTTTTTATTTTTTGTACTTTAGTTAGTTTATTTCATTATATTTATTTGTAGATATTGTATTTAATTAATTTATTGATAGTGTAGTGTTAGGTTTAATTGTAACTTAGGTTAGGATTTATTTTACAGGTAATTATATTTAATTTAGGGAGGTGTTAGTGTTAGGGTTAGACTTAGCTTTAGGGGTTAATACATTTATTAGAATAGCGGTGAGCTCCAGTCGGCAGATTAGGGGTTAATGTTTGAAGTTAGGTGTCGGCGATGTTAGGGAGGGCAGATTAGGGGTTAATACTATTTATTATAGGGTTAGTGAGGCGGATTAGGGGTTAATAACTTTATTATAATAGCGGTGTGGTCCACTCGGCAGATTAGGGGTTAATAAGTGTAGGCAGGTGGAGGCGACGTTGTGGGGGGCAGATTTGGGGTTAATAAATATAATATAGGGGTCGGCAGTGTTAGGGGCAGCAGATTAGGGGTACATAAGTATAACATAGGTGGCGGTCGGCAGATTAGGGGTTAATTATTGTAGGTAGCTGGCGGCGACGTTGTGGGGGGCAGGTTAGGGGTTAATAAATATAATATAGGGGTCGGCAGTGTTAGGGGCAGCAGATTAGGGGTACATAAGTATAACATAGGTGGCGGTCGGCAGATTAGGGGTTAAAAAAATTTAATCGAGTGGCGGCGATGTGGGGGGACCTCGGTTTAGGGGTACATAGGTAGTTTATGGGTGTTAGTGTACTTTAGAGCACAGTAGTTAAGAGCTTTATAAACCGGCGTTAGCCCAGAAAGCTCTTAACTACTGACTTTTTTCTGCGACTGGAGTTTTGTCGTTAGATTTCTAACGCTCACTTCAGCCACGATTCTAAATACCGGAGTTAGAAAGATCCCATTGAAAAGATAGGATACGCAATTGACGTAAGGGGATCTGCGGTATGGAAAAGTCGCGGCTGAAAAGTGAGCGTTAGACCCTTTAATGACTGACTCCAAATACCAGAGGGCGTTAAAAAACCAGCGTTAGGAGCCTCTAACGCTGGTTTTTGACGGCTACCGCCCAACTCTAAATCTAGGCCTGAATAAGGCCTAGATTTAGAGTTGGGCGGTAGCCGTGAAAACCAGCGTTAGAGGCTCCTAATGCTGGTTTTTACCGCCCTCTCGCCTAGATTTAGAGTTCTGCGGCCAAAGGGGTGCATAGCCAACGCTGGCTTTTTTCTGGCCGCACCTTTTAAATACCGCTGGTATTGAGAGTTCACAGAATGGCTGCGTTAGGCTCCAAAAAAGGAGCGTAGAGCATATTTAACGCAACTTCAACTCTCGATACCAGCGGTGCTTACGGACGCGGCCAGCTTCAAAAACGTGCTCGTGCACGATTCCAGCATAGAAAACAATGGGGCTGTTTGAGCTGAAAAAAAACCTAACACCTGCAAAAAAGCCGTGTTCAGCTCCTAACGCAGCCCCATTGTTTGCTATGGGGAAACACTTCCTATGTCTGCACCTAACACTCTAACATGTACCCCGAGTCTAAACACCCCTAACCTTACACTTATTAACCCCTAATCTGCCGCCCCCGCTATCGCTGACCCCTGCATATTTTTTTTAACCCCTAATCTGCCGCTCCGTAAACCGCCGCTACTTACATTATCCCTATGTACCCCTAATCTGCTGCCCCTAACACTGCCGACCCCTATATTATATTTATTAACCCCTAATCTGCCCCCCACAACATCGCCTCCACCTGCCTACACTTATTAACCCCTAATCTGCCGAGCGGACCGCACCGCTATTATAATAAAGTTATTAACCCCTAATCTGCCTCACTAACCCTATAATAAATAGTATTAACCCCTAATCTGCCATCCCTAACATCGCCGACACCTAACTTCAAACATTAACCCCTAATCTGCTGACTGGAGCTCACCGCTATTCTAATAAATGTATTAACCCCTAAAGCTAAGTCTAACCCTAACACTAACACCCCCCTAAGTTAAATATAATTTAAATCTAACGAAATTAATTAACTCTTATTAAATAAATTATTCCTATTTAAAGCTAAATACTTACCTGTAAAATAAATCCTAATATAGCTACAATATAAATTATAATTATATTATAAATATTTTAGGATTTATATTTATTTTGCAGGCAACTTTGTATTTATTTTAACCAGGTACAATAGCTATTAAATAGTTAAGAACTATTTAATAGCTAAAATAGTTAAAATAATTACAAAATTACCTGTAAAATAAATCCTAACCTAAGTTACAATTAAACCTAACACTACACTATCAATAAATTAATTAAATACAATATCTACAAATAAATACAATGAAATAAACTAACTAAAGTACAAAAAATAAAAAAGAACTAAGTTGCAAAAAATAAAAAAATATTTACAAACATCAGAAAAATATTACAACAATTTTAAACTAATTACACCTACTCTAAGCCCCCTAATAAAATAACAAAGACCCCCAAAATAAAAAAAATGCCCTACCCTATTCTAAATTACAAAAGTTCAAAGCTCTTTTACCTTACCAGCCCTGAACAGGGCCCTTTGCGGGGCATGCCCCAAAGAATTCAGCTCTTTTGCCTTTAAAAAAAACATATACAATACCCCCCCCAACATTACAACCCATCACCCACATACCCCTAATCTAACCCAAACCCCCCTTAAATAAACCTAACACTAAGCCCCTGAAGATCTTCCTACCTTATCTTCACCATACCAGGTTCACCGATCGATCCAGAAGAGCTCCTCCGATGTCTTGATCCAAGCCCAAGCGGGTCGCTGAAGATGTCCATGATCCGGCTGAAGTCTTCATCCAAGCGGGAGCTGAAGAGGTCCATGATCCGGCTGAGGTCTTCATCCAAGCGGGAGCTGAAGAGGTCCATGATCCGGCTGAAGTCTTCTATCAACGGCATCTTCAATCTTCTTTCTTCCCGATCCATGTTCATCCCGCTGACGCGGAACATCCATCTTCACCGACGACTTCCCGACAAATGACGGTTCCTTTAAGGGACGTCATCCAAGATGGCGTCCCTCGAATTCCGATTGGCTGATAGGATCAGCCAATCGGAATTAAGGTAGGAAAATTCTGATTGGCTGATGGAATCAGCCAATCAGAATCAAGTTCAATCCGATTGGCTGATTCAATCAGCCAATCAGATTGAGCTCGCATTCTATTGGCTGTTCCGATCAGCCAATAGAATGCAAGCTCAATCTGATTGGCTGATGGGATCAGCCAATTGGATTGAACTTGATTCTGATTGGCTGATTCCATCAGCCAATCAGAATTTTCTTACCTTAATTCCGATTGGCTGATAGAATCCTATCAGCCAATCGGAATTCGAGGGACGCCATCTTGGATGACGTCCCTTAAAGGAACCGTCATTCATCGGGAAGTACTCGGTGAAGATGGATGTTCCGCATCGGCGGGGATGAACATGGATCCGGAAGAAAGAAGATTGAAGATGCCGTTGATAGAAGACTTCAGCCGGATCATGGACCTCTTCAGCTCCCGCTTGGATGAAGACTTCAGCCGGATCATGGACCTCTTCAGCTCCCGCTTGGATGAAGACTTCAGACGGATCATGGACATCTTCAGCCCCCCGCTTGGGCTTGGATCAAGACATCGGAGGAGCTCTTCTGGATCGATCAGTGAACCTGGTATGGTGAAGATAAGGTAGGAAGGTTAGATTAGGGGTATGTGGGTGGTGGGTTGTAATGTGGGGGGGGTATTGTATGTGTTTTTTTTACAGGCAAAAGAGCTGAATTCTTTGGGGCATGCCCCGCAAAGGGCCCTTTTCAGGGCTGGTAAGGTAAAAGAGCTTTGAACTTTAGTAATTTAGAATAGTGTAGGGCATTTTTTTATTTTGGGGGTCTTTGTTATTTTATTAGGGGGCTTAGAGTAGGTGTAATTAGTTTAAAATTGTTGTAATATTTTTCTGATGTTTGTAAATATTTTTTTATTTTTTGTAACTTAGTTCTTTTTTATTTTTTGTACTTTAGTTAGTTTATTTCATTGTATTTATTTGTAGATATTGTATTTAATTAATTTATTGATAGTGTAGTGTTAGGTTTAATTATAACTTAGGTTAGGATTTATTTTACAGGTAATTTTGTAATTATTTTAACTATTTTAGCTATTAAATAGTTCTTAACTATTTAATAGCTATTGTACCTGGTTAAAATAAATACAAAGTTACCTGTAAAATAAATATAAATCCTAAAATAGCTATAATATAAATATAATTTATATTGTAGCTATATTAGGATTTATTTTACAGGTAAGTATTTAGCTTTAAATAGGAATAATTTATTTAATAAGAGTTAATTAATTTCGTTAGATTTAAATTATATTTAACTTAGGGGGGTGTTAGTGTTAGGGTCAGACTTAGCTTTAGGGGTTAATACATTTATTAGAATAGCGGTGAGCTCCAGTCGGCAGATTAGGGGTTAATGTTTGAAGTTAGGTGTCGGCGATGTTAGGGAGGGCAGATTAGGGGTTAATACTATTTATAATAGGGTTAGTGAGGCGGATTAGGGGTTAATAATAATATTATAATAGCGGTGCGGTCCGCTCGGCTGATTAGGGGTTAATAAGTGTAGGTAGGTGGCGGCGACGTTGAGGGGGGCAGGTTAGGGGTTAATAAATATAATATAGGGGTCGGCGGTGTTAGGGGCAGCAGATTAGGGGTACATAGGGATAATGTAAGTAGCGGCGGTTTATGGAGCGGCAGATTAGGGGTTAATAATAATATGCAGGGGTCAGCGATAGCGGGGGCGGCAGAATAGGGGTTAATAAGTGTAAGGTTAGGGGTGTTTTGACTCGGGGTACATGTTAGAGTGTTAGGTGCAGACGTAGGAAGTGTTTCCCCATAGCAAACAATGGGGCTGCGTTAGGAGCTGAACGCGGCTTTTTTTGCAGGTGTTAGGTTTTTTTCAGCTCAAATAGCCCCATTGTTTTCTATGGGGGAATCGTGCACGAGCACGTTTTTGAAGCTGGCCGCGTCCGTAAGCACCGCTGGTATCGAGAGTTGAAGTTGCGTTAAATATGCTCTACGCTCCTTTTTTGGAGCCTAACGCAGCCATTCTGTGAACTCTCAATACCAGCGGTATTTAAAAGGTGCGGCCAGAAAAAAGCCAGCGTTAGCTACGCACCCCTTTGGCCGCAGAACTCTAAATCTAGGCGTATGCTATTTAGTGCACCTTTTCTAAATCAGCTATTTTATTATTATAAATTATTATTATATATATTTACTATGTATTAAATTTGTTTCTTTTCTACAAACATTCTTGAATCCAGCAGTATGAGTGATGCCCTTAAATTAACTTTACATTAAATATAAATTATACATTTTTGAACATATGCCAAAAATGATAAGAAAACATTATGTGTGTCTGTTTTTTTGTTTTGTTTTTTTGTTTTTCTTCAAATGAGCAGCCGAGCAGACATGAGCATAAAGACAATAAAACCTTAGTCAATAAATTAGTTTTGAAAAGTATGTATATCTTTCTTACTAGTGCTTACTGTTGGCATACTTGGTCTGCCATCTGCTAACATTTCATTCGCAATGCACTAAATTTCACGCCAGCAGATTTTGGCCTGTTTTATAATGCCTGTAGATTTTATTTAGGATGATGATTTTATTTAGGATCCCTGCCCAGATGGCTTTTTTTGTTGCACCATTGGCTTGTCTAGAAACAATGCAATTAACATCTCTAAATATCTTGCGTTCCTTCTTGGAGGAATGAGACAAAGCCTTTAAAATAGAGGCCTTCTGTTTCACATTTATTCATGATATCCAAATTGTTTATTGCTCGTGCAACTATCCTGCATAGCAAGTTTTTAACAAACGTAAAAAAACCTGGATTCTTTTAAACTATATGTTGATCCCGGATACATTCTATTTGCTTTCAAATTAACAAGTGAATGAATAGATGGCTTATTGATCATCAAGGTGTGGGGCGCGATCCGATATACGGCCTAGGTTTCGAAGCAAACGAGGGAACCAGCGCCGCCTGTAATTTCACCTCGCACATCGAGCTATCCAATATACGGCGCTGTCATATGCTAAAGTGGCGTAAGTAGGACAAACTGGCGTTGTTCCGAAAAGTGTACAAATACACTTACGCCAGTGTTTTGTTAACGGAAAGTCTCAATAAAGTGTAGTTTTATGCAAATTTGGCTAAGACTCGTAAAAATGACCCGATACTCCATCTAAAACTGCGCAACGTAATTATGCTATTCAAAAGTCATATATAAACCCATGCGCAGCTGCCATTTTCTTCAGTGTGTTTGGATGGTTCGTTGAGCTACAGCACACTACAGTGAGTTTAGGATTAGTAAGAGTAGTGAGAGAGGCGCAGCATAATAGTCGGATTTTTGTTTGGATTTTTGTTTGGGTAAGCTTGTACATTTACTTACACTTATTTTTACATATTGCACACATATTGCATACATACATATACAAAATACACAACAATTTTTTTTCTAACACCTCACACATTTTATTTCAATTTTACAGTGTGATAGGCTGAGTGTTTGGTTGTGATTGTGTGTGATTGAACTGGGAGTGAGTGTGAGTGTGTGAGTGTGTGTAGTTTGAGGATGGCAGGGAGAGGTAGGGCAGAGGGGAGGAGGGGAGCGGAGTTGCAGGGAGAGGAGTATTGTAGCGGACAGGAGGAGCAGCAGGGTCCCCATCAGGGAGTTAGTGGAGTTGGGAGAGGGAGAGTTAGAAGGGATGATGGGAGGGGAGATGCCCAGAGACCAGGCACACTTAGAAGAGGGACAGAGGGTGCACATGGGGACAGAGGGGGGGAGGAGGGAGAGGATAGGGAGGAACCCACACCAGGGACATCCCAGGGAGGAAGCCAAGGTGGCCACAGATGAGGAGCGCATGAGATGCCCAAACTTCTCATTTGATGAGAATGTTGCGCTAGTCCAGGCCATCATGGACAACCACAGTGCCCTCTTTGGCCAGGAGAAGGGCAAAGGCGTTGCCCGAAGGCGTAAGGCAGCATGGTTGGTAGAGGATGCTGTAAACAGTGTGGCCCCGCAGAGGAGGACTGTTGAGGGACTCAAAAAAAGGTGGAACGATTGCAAGAGGCAGGTGAAAGAGAAGATGGGCCAGGAAGCCATGCACCAGAGGGGAACAGGCGGTGGTCCACCCTTGGAAGCAGAATACAACGTCTGGCAGGAGATGATACGCAGGTCCCTGAGTATCACAGCAGTCCGTGGACTTCCAGGGGCTCGTGACTCAGGGATTGCAACCACAGCATCTCATGCTGGTGAGTAACATCCCACACACCAGTATCATATGTATTTGAGATATAACATCCTTTAATGTCACACATTCATGTACACAATGAGGAGCATGGTATTTGGCCTACTAACAAAAACATCTACAATTATATTTCCCATTAATGCTACTTAACACAATGTAATTCATGATATGAGGTGGAATAGTGCAATACTAACATGTCTCAGAGTAACACAGGCCACAAGCCACATGTAGAGTTTTCAGTAAATGGACTCTATAGCCATCACAATACTTTTAGCTCAGAAAGCAGGTTCTGTGCCTACATCAGGCTAAAGTAAATTATGTGACCATAGTGTCACTTAAAGAACACATTTTCTCCATCACTGACATGTACACATAACTATTGTATGAAACACATACCTGTATACTGTGCAGATTAAAATCCCTCATATCACAAATCACATTGTGCACATGCATGTTATACAGTTTGACATGAGAATGAGTATTGTCCCTAGTATGTATCAATGTATATTGTATGCCCACATGGACATATATATGACTGTACTAATCCCTATCATCATTTGACTCCTCCTCAGAACCTCCTGTCACCAGGCTGCAAACAGGCATGCCACCACCTCCACCACCACCACCAGTCACAGGCATGCAGCCACCTCCACCACCAGTCACAGCCATGCAGCCACCTCCACCACCAGTCTTCAGGCAGCAACATGGACAGTATTCTCCCAGGCATCAGCAGGGTTGGATTGCCTCCGTTGAGGACCCAGAAGTGACGCCACCACCATTGGCATACGACCCCTAGCAAGATACCTGGCCTGAGGAATATCCTTTTGGCTTTGAGGGGGAGCCAAGTCAGCCACGAAGGGTCGATGTCTTAACCCCCCCAACACAACCCAACAGGCCAGTCATGGCTTTTCCACACAGGAGATGTCGCAAGATATGCAAACTGGACAGGCTGAGTGGTCACACACTAGTCATCAATGGGACTACAATCCAGCCTGAGAGTTCCACCATCCACTTCCCTTGGGAGAGCTCCACCATCCGCTTCCCTTGGGACTCCACCATCCGCTTTCCTTGGGAGAGCTCCACCATCTGCTTCCCTTGGGAGAGCTCCACCATCCTCAGATGAGCATATAGCTGAGGTTGTCCCTGAAGCACCAGCAGCTGAAGTTGTCCCTGAAGCACCAGTAGCTGAAGTTGTCCCTGAAGCACCAGCAGCTGAAGTTATCCATGAAGCAGATGCAGCTGAAGTTGTCCATGAAGCAGATGCAGCTGAAGTTGTCAATGATGCACCAGCAGCTGAAGTTGTCCATGAAGCACCAGCAAAACCTGCACCTAGAATCACTGCTGCTCAACAGCCTGTAGATCCACTGTATTCTCCCCTGGGCGAGGAATACATTTCACTCCAGAGGAGGCTCATAACAAGCTGTGAGAGCATTCAAAGAGGCCAACAGAGGTTTCATAGGAGGCAAGAGAGGTTACTCAAGCGTAGCATTGAGCTGCAGAGGGACATTGCAGCCTCATTAAATGGAATTGTCCAAAATCAGTCTCAGATGATGAGAATCCAGTCTGATATGCAGATGCAGATGGACAATAGATGGCAGGAACAAAACCAACTCTTGGGTGTGTTGGTTGAGCACTTCACACACCAGCAGGACACTGCCTCCAGCCTTTCATCTGTGGCCAGTAGAATCATCTGAAGCTTCCCAAACCAGGAGAACCAGGAAATCCACTCCAGTCACCTCTGACCCCTCATCCAAGAAGCCGAAAAAAAAAAATATTCTTATAGTTCACCATAAATCTTGTCCTCTGTTATTTACCATATAATTGTCATCCACATCCATGTGAGGGGTGTTTTAGTACACTAATATTGTTAAAACATATAATAAGACCTGTGTGGAAATGGCCCAAAAAAGGTAATATTATCCTGTTTCTGACATATTCTTGTACTATAACTCCCATCCACAATAGTTGTTTCTGAAGGGTACATATAGTAATATTCACTCACATATCTCACATCCAATATAAATTGACCCATTGGTATATAAAGTAGTGATGTTACTGATAGGGTGGGCATTATCAGGTGTTTTAAGTCTGCAGGTGAGAGGTTGTGGTGTGTGTGATTGGTTTAACACAATTGCAAAGAGGCAGCCTTCAAGAAGGTGTTAGAAATGATCATATGAGCCATCCTAGGTTTTGCTTTAAACTAAGAATGCCAAGAGAACAAAGCAAGTGTTCTTATTAAATCTGAAATTAGTTTGAAATAACATGCCCTATTTAAAAGAAGAAGGTTTTCTTTGGACTTGACTGTCACTTTATATATTTTGGCATCAGTGCCAAGCTGTGTTAGCATTAGAATAAATTACACTCCAGTGGGTTCTAAAGAGATGAAGGTAATCCAATTGAAAGTAAATAAGCAAGTATATGTCCACATTGTGATAAAGTACCTACAAGCTCAATCCATTTGATTATGTTGTGGCTTCAAACTATTTCAAATATACAAATAAACCTTAAAAAAGCAATATCATAGTATACTGTCCCTTTAATCTTGAGATGCTGCTTAAATGTATGTGTTTGTTAAGGCTTCCAGGGAGTTACGTTGGTTTTTTAGTCAGTGCAAAGGCTCCTGCGCCTGCAATTTGTGGCGAGATGAGAATGGAGTAGATTTTCTGAAATCTGCGCGCGTACGTACTTACGCTGTATATTGGATACCAAATTGCGCGTCTGTTCTATGTTAGTCTATGGTTAAAAAAAATACGGGCGAAGGGTGAAATATACGCACGTAACTTGTATGCTACGCCGTATATGTAATACCAAAATCGCGTAAAATCTGTCGCCGGCTTTTGCGGGTGACACTCTATATGTAATGGAGGCCTATATGTTGTTTCCGGATCTATTCTATTTACTTTCAAATTAACAAGTGAATGAATAGATGGCTTATTGATCATCAAGGTGTGGTATCTTAGTATTTTATAGATATCTAAATTGGGTTTATAAAGCACTATTTATGCTTTATAATTCTGAATGTATTGTATGGTATTGTTATTTTAATGTGGAAGCAGTGATTCTATGATACACATAAAAATCATATACATCATGACATATACTTTAAAACAATAGACCAGTTGACTTTAAAAATGTGAGGCCAGTTGTAATCATTTTGTCACTGAAATAAATGTAACAGCTGCAACAGTCAATAATATCATTTGAAAGAACCCATATCACTAAACGAAAATATAGCAGTTCTCTTTAAGACTATGGGGCTGATTTACCAATGTCTGGCAGACATGATACACTGTAGCGTATCATGTCCATCAGACATCGCTGAATGCCGACAGCATACGCTTTTAACATTGCACAAGCAGTTCTGGTGAACTGCTTGTGCAATGCCACCCCCTGGCCGCTAGCAGGGGTGTCTATCAACCCGATCGTATAGGATTAGGTGGATTGATGTCCGCAGCCTCAGAGGCAGCAGACCAGTTAAGGAGCAGCCGTCTTTAAAAGCAGGGACCATTTGGCCCTTGATAAATCGGCCCCCTATATGTTTTCACCTCTAGTTGTTTAGTGAAAGATTTATTAATGAAGATCACCTACATATAATCATTTTAGGGTACTAATCCTGGAGAGTAGACACAAACGCATGTACACAGTAGAGGCTGCTGACATTTTGTCTTAATGGGGCACCTAGGTTCCAAACTTAACCATGTTTGTGATCTCACCCCATGCCTCAAACATAAAGAAACATACCATTGCTCATGCACACCGAGGTACAAACATACGCAATAACATGAACACACACAATATCACATACACACATTCTCATATGTACACACACATATCACATACACACACTCTCATATGTACACACACATATCACATACACACACTCTCATATGTACACACACAAATATCACATACACACATACACACACTCTCATATGTACACACACAAATATCACATACACACATACACACACTCTCATATGTACACACACAAATATCACATACACACATACACACACTCTCATATGTACACACACAAATATCACATACACACATACACACACTCTCATATGTACACACACAAATATCACATACACACATACACACACTCTCATATGTACACACACAATATCACATACACACACTCTCATATGTACACACACAAATATCACATACACACATACACACACTCTCATATGTACACACACAATATCACATACACACACTCTCATATGTACACACACAATATCACATACACACACTCTCATATGTACACACACAATATCACATACACACACTCTCATATGTACACACACAATATCACATACACACATACACACACTCTCATATGTACACACACAAATATCACATACACACATACACACACTCTCATATGTACACACACAAATATCACATACACACACTCTCATATGTACACACACAATATCACATACACACACTCTCATATGTACACACACAATATCACATACACACACTCTCATATGTACACACACAATATCACATACACACATACACACACTCTCATATGTACACACACAATATCACATACACACACTCTCATATGTACACACACAATATCACATACACACATACACACACTCTCATATGTACACACACAAATATCACATACACACATACACACACTCTCATATGTACACACACAAATATCACATTCACACATACACACACTCTCATATGTACACACAAATATCACATACACACATACACACACTCTCATATGTACACACACAAATATTACGTACACACATACACACACTCTCATATGTATACACACAATATCACATACACACATGCGCACACTTTCATATGTACACACAAATATCACATACACACACTCTCATATGTACACACAAATATCACATACACACATACACACACTCTCATATGTACACACACAATATCACATACACACACTCTCATATGTACACACACAAATATCACATACACACATACACACACTCTCATATGTACACACAAATATCACATACACACATACACACACTCTCATATGTACACACACACATACAGTTACATACTCACACACATGTGCACCTTCTTATGCACACACATACAAAGTCTCACATGCAGATATGTTCTCGCTCAGTCATACATGCTCATACTCACACACACACAATATCACATACGCACACTCTCATATGTACACACACACATACAGTTACGCACTCACACACATGTACACCTTCTTATGCACACACATACACAGTCTCACATGCAGACATGCTCTCGCTCAGTCATACATGCTCACACTCACACACACACACATATATATTGAAATATGAAACACACAAAACATTATACCTTTATTATACTAATAGTAAACAATTTTAAGTGAATAAAATACTACTCATACTATGTGGGAGGAAATATTTTCTTCTTAAGTTTTAATAATACGTTCAATTCCATATAAATAAATATCACTGTCAGGGCATCCAATCAAAGCTGTTCCTCATTCTCTGGTTCATGTTACAGGGTGGGTCAGACAAGGCACCCTCCTGAAGGAATTTGTAATCTGTTACTGTTTATCTATGCTGCACAATTTTTTTTTCAATTAGGAAATGTAACATAGCTAGGTGCTTATACAGTGCACCTGGTTAATCCCACTATCATTCACCCCTGGTCCCTCGCTGCCCTGTACTACCCTACCTAGCTGGCTATCTCAACCACACATTGCCCTTTCTAAATAAAAAAAAGTGCAATGATAAATGTATATTTGATTTATTTTCATAGTATTACTTTTTGTAAATTTGCAATAAAATCACAACTGTGTTGCAAATATGCCAGATTTTCAGAATGAAGTATGAAAATACAACATATCAATAGATGTAACTTGATTTAAACCCCTAATCTGACGTAACTTGAATTATTAACCCCTAATCTGCCACCCCTAACATCGCCGCCACCTACCTAAATTTATTAACCCCTAATCTGTCACCCCCAACATCGCCGCCACTGTACTAAATTTATTAACCCCTAAACCTAAGTCTAACCCTAACACCCCCTAACTTAAATATAATTAAAATAAATCTAAATAAAACCTACTATTAATAACTAAATAAATTCCTATTTAAAACTAAATACTTACCTGTAAAATGAATCCTAAGCTTGCTACAATATAACTAATAGTTATATTGTATCTATCTTAGGTTTTGTTTTTATTTCACAGGGAAGTTTATATTTATTTTAACTAGGTAGAATAGTTACTAAATAGTTATTAACTATTTACTAACTATCTAGCTAAAATAAATACAAATTTACCTGTGAAATAAAACCTAACTTGTCTTATACTAACACCTAACCTTACACTACAATTAAATCAATTACCTAAATTAAATACAATTACCTAAATTACAAAAAACAAACAAACACTAAATTACATAAAATAAAAAAAGAAATTATCAGATATTTAAAATAATTACACCTAATCTAATAGCCCTATCAAAATAAAAAAAAGCTCCCCCCAAAATAAAAAAAAAACCTAGCCTAAACTAAACTACCAATAGCCCTTAAAAGGGCCTTTTGCGGGGCATTGCCCCAAAGAAATCAGCACTTTTACCTGTAAAAAAAAATACAAACAACTCCCCAACAGTAAAACCCACCACCCACACAATCAACCCCCCAAATAAAATCTTAACTAAAAAAACCTAAGCTCCCCATTGCCCTGAAAAGGGCATTTGGATGGGCATTGCCCTTAAAAGGGCATTTAGCTATTTTTCAAGTGCCCAAATCCCAAATCTAAAAATAAAACCCACCCAATAAACCCTTAAAAAAGCCTAACACTAACCCCCAAAGATCCACTTACAGTTTTTGAAGACCAGACATCCATCCTGAACGAAGCGGCAGAAGTCCTCATCGAAGCCTGCAGAAGTCTTCATCCAAGTGGCCGAAGTCTTCATCCAAGCCCGCAGAAGTCTTCATCCAGACGGCATCTTCTATCTTCATCCATCCGAAGCGGAGCGGCTCCATCTTCAAGACATTCGGTGCGGAGCATCCTCTTCAATCGAAGTCTTCTTGGATCTTTGATGACGTCACTTAAAGGAACCTTCATTCTGCAAGAAGACTGTGATTAAAGAGGATGCTCCGTGCCGGATGTCTTGAAGATGGAGCCGCTCCACGCCGGATGGATGAAGATAGAAGATGCTGTCTGGATGAAGATTTCTGCGGGCTTGGATGAAGACTTCGGCCGCTTGGATAAAGACTTCTGCCGGCTTCAATGAGGACTTCTGCCGCTTCATTGAGGATGGATGTCCTGTCTTCAAAAACTGTAAGTGGATCTTCAGGGCATTTTTAAGGGTTTATTGGGTGGGTTTTATTTTTAGATTAGGGGTTTGGGCACTTGAAAAAGAGCTAAATGCCCTTTTAAGGGCAATGGCCATCCAAATGCCCTTTTCAGGGCAATGGGGAGCTTAGGTTTTTTTTTTTTTTTACAGGTAAAAGAGCTGATTTCTTTGGGGCAATGCCCCGCAAAAGGCCCTTTTGAGGGATATTGGTAGTTTAGTTTAGGCTAGGGTTTTTTTTTATTTTGGCGGGAGCCTTTTTATTTTGATAGGGCTATTAGATTAGGTTAATTAGTTTAAATATCTGATAATTTCTTTTTTATTTTGTGTAATTTAGTGTTTGTTTGTTTTTTGTAATTTAGGTAATTGTATTTAATTTAGGTAATTGATTTAATTGTAGTGTATGGTTAGGTAGCTAGTAAATAGTTAATAACTATTTACTAACTAGTCTACCTAGTTAAAATAAATACAAACTTAGCTGTGAAATAAAAATAAAACCTAAGCTAGATACAATGTAATTATATGTTATATTGTAGCTAGCGTAGGGTTTATTTTACAGGTAAGTATTTAGTTTTAAATAGGAATTATTTAGTTATTAATAGTAGGTTTTATTTAGATTTATTTGAATTATATTTAATTTAGGGGGTGTAAGGGTTAGGGTTAGTCTTAGGTTTAGGGGTTAATAAATTTAGTATAGTGACGGCGACGTTGGGGATGGCAGATTAGGGGTTAATAAATGTAGGTAGGTGGCGGTGATGTTTGGGGCGGCAGATTAGGGGTTAATAATCTTTAACTAGTGTTTGCGATCCGGGAGTACGGCAATTTAGGGGTTAATATGTTTATTATAGTGGCGGTGATGTTGGGGGCGGCATATTAGGGGTTAACAAATGTAGGTATGTTGCGGTGACATTGGGGGCGGGAGATTAGGGATTAATAAATATAATGTAGGTGTCGGCGATGTTGGGGGCAGCAGATTAGGGGTTAATAAGTATAATGTAGGTGTCGGCGATGTCGGGACGGCAGATTAGGGGTTAACAAGTATAATGTAGGTGTCTGCGATGTCGGGGCGGCAGATTAGGGGTTAATAAGTGTAAGATTGGGGGTGTTTAGACTCAGGGTTTATGTTAGGGTGTTAGGTATAAACATACATTTTGTTTCCCCATCGGAATCAATGGGGCTGCATTACGGAGCTTTTACGCTGCTTTTTTGCAGGTGTTAGACTTTTTTTCAGCTGGCTCTCCCCATTGATGTCTATGGGGAAATCGTGTACGAGTACGTAAAACCAGCTCACCGCAGCTTTCAGCAGCGCTGGTATTGGAGTGCGGTATGGAGCTCAATTTTGCTTTATGCTCACTTCTTGCCTGTTAACGCCGGGTTTTTGTAAACCTGTAATACCAGCTCTGTAGGGAAGTGAGCTTTAACAATAACTTGCAAGTTAGCACCGCACCGCTCATACCGAAAAACTCAAACATTGAAAAACATGGAAATTCTGAAATTAAACTCACCCATTAAAGAATATATTTATAACATTATATAATACAATAAAGTAAACATAATATAATATTACTAAATTCAGTGTAGTGCAGAGGTGTAATTTCTGGCATTAAGATATTTTTGCCACTGCATTTCTACTGAATTTCCTATATTTTATAGTAAAAAAAATGTAAGTGTGTATATTCTAGTAGCTCTCAAGTGTTAAACATCCTATAGTGAATATTATATTTCTCTCGCTATCTACAACACGAGGGATAACAAAGTTCAATAAAAAGCTCACTTCAGATGAGATGTTTGCTTCAGGAACACTCTTTATTTCTGACAAGAACAACTCTCAAACACAAAATTCTGATATTCAGAACACATAGGCCTAGATTCAAGTAAACCCATCAATTAAACTAATAATGCTCGCACAACAACATATTTGCAACTTGAAATTAACAAAGACAATTCACAGGAGCGATAAATAAATAATAAATTCTGCATGCTGGGCTGAAGTGTAGGTGAAAAATCCCAGGCACACCTCTACTGAGAGACCCTAAGGACACTTTTTCTTCTACGCAGTGAGAGTACTTTATATAACGGAACAGACCTATGAATATTTTATATTCACAAAGATTGACATAAGTTATTTTGTAAGTGTGTTTTCTAAGTATTACAGTTAATTAATGTGTTTCCGTGTTGCTAGAGGTTCTCTTTTGGTGTGAGATAAGATGCTGAAAAATGCTGAATTGATTTTCAACATGATCAACATTACAATGAGATCCATTGGCAAACTTACAAGTGTCTATAAATGTATCAAGACAGAAACATTTGCTACAATACTGGCTGGAAAATGTTTACATTTTCTTGGTTGAAAAATCCAAAGGGGTGCGTTAGCTACGCGTGTTTTTTTCCCCCCGCACCTTTTAAATAACGCTGGTATTTAGAGTTGTCTGAATGGCTGCGTTAGGCTCCAAAAAGGGAGCGTAGAGCATAATTTTCCGCCACTTCAACTCTAAATACCAGCGTTGCTTACGGTAGTGGCCAGCTTGAAAAACGTGCTTGTGCACGATTCCCCCATAGGAAACAATGGGGCAGTTTCTATGGGGCTCCTAACGCAGCCCTATTGTTTCCTATGGGGAAACAATTTCTAAGTCTGCACCTAACACCCTAACATGAACCCCGAGTCTAAACACCCCTAACCTTACACTTATTAATCCCTAATCTGCCGACCCCGCTATCGTTGACCCCTGCATATTATTATTAACCCCTAATCTTCCGCTCCGGACACTGCCGCAACCTACATTATCCCTATGAACCCCTAATCTGCTGCCCCTAACACCACTGACCCCTATATTATATTTATTAGCCCCTAATCTGCCCCCCCAATGTCGCCGCTACCTTACCTACACTTATTAACCCCTAATCTGCCGACCGGATCTCGCCGCCACTATAATAAATTTATTAACTCCTAAACCGCCGCACTCCCGTCTCTCAACCCCTATAATAAATTGTATTAACCCCTAATCTGCCCTCCCTAACTTCTTTGACAAATAACTTCAAGTATTAACCCCTAATCTGCCGACCGGACCTCGCTGCTACTCTAATAAATGTATTAACCCTTAAAGCTAAGTCTAACCCTAACACTAACACCCCCCTAAGTTAAATATAATTTAAATCTAACGAAATAAATTAAATCTTATTAAATAAATTAATCCTATTTAAAGCTAAATACTTACCTGTAAAATAAATCCTAATATAGCTACAATATAACAAATAATTATATTGTAGCTATTTTAGGATTTATATTTATTTTACAGGCAACTTTGTATTTATTTTAACTAGGTACAATAGCTATTAAATAGTTATTAACTATTTAATAGCTACCTAGTTAAAATAATCACAAAATTACCTGTAAAATAAATCCTAACCTAAGTTACAATTAAACCTAACACTACACTATCAATAAATAAATTAACTAAACTACATACAATTACCTACAATTAAATCAACAACACTAAATTACAAAAAATAAAAAAAATTACAAGAATTTTAAACTAATTACACCTACTCTAAGCCCCCTAAAAAAATAACAAAGCCCCCCAAAATAAAAAAATGCCCTACCCTATTCTAAAATAAAAAGTTAACAGCTCTATTACCTTACCAGCCCTTAAAAGGGCTTTTTGCGGGGCATGCCCCAAAGAAATCAGCTCTTTTGCCTGTAAAAATACCCATACAATACCCCCCCAACATTACAACCCACCACCCACATACCCCTAATCTAACCCACCCAAACCCCCCTTTAAAAACCTAACACTAAGCCCCTGAAGATCTCCCTACCTTGTATTCACCCAGCCGGGTATCACCGATTCGTCCAGAAGAGGATCCGAAGTCTTCATCCTATCTGGCAATAAGATGTCCTCCAGAGGGTCCGAAGTCTTCATCCTATCCGGCAAGAAGAGGTCCTCCAGAGGGTCCAAAGTCTTCATCCAGGCGGCATCTTCTATCTTCTTCCATTCGGAGCGGAGACAATAAAAACAAGATCCTGTTTGCAAAATGACTATTAAGTTAATCTCTTAAGATATTATCAGTAGTAAGTATATATATTTATATATATATTTATAATATTTAATATTATGACCATGTCTAATATTTACATTAATATACAAGAATCCATACTCTTCAGTATACTCATGTCTAGTCTTAAAATATACATGCTCAGTTAAATTATATAATAACATATATATTAACCAAATGATTAATCAAAGCTGCGAAATAATAAGTATCTTGAATGTACATTTATGAAAATATATATATTCCTGGATTTAAAGAACCTTCCACTTTATAGAGAAATAAAACCACATCTCAATTATTGTTGCCCTAGCCCCCAGTGTTCGATACTAGGCAATGCAGCCAAAGGCCGTGGCAACATTAATATAAATACACCAACATTTTACTTTCTACAAAAGAAGATTATTTCTATTACACTAGTGCTTAATAATTAACTTCAACGGTAAAGATTAAAACAGAATGTTGATAACTCAAGTACAATTTTTGTAAATTAAGTCAATCCGCCTGTCTTTTTTTGAGGCAAATAAATCAATAACATTTTCGGTGAATGTAGGCATGTCATTGATCAATTGTTTTTCAATTGTGAGCATGGCTAGAGCAGTCAGTCTTTCCTCAGTCATGGTGCTCCTTAGAAATGTCTTAACTTGTTTTAAAGCTGAGAAACATCTCTCAGCCTCAGCAGTTGTCACGGGAATAGTCAAAATAATTTGCAACAGTTTGTAGGTCTCCGAGAAAGTACTGTCCAAGTTATTTTCTATTACAAACTGTAGAAGACTGATGGCACCATTCATATTTCGGAAATCTGGTCTTCTGTAAATTACTCCTAGTTCAGTTTTCAGGCGATCTTTCTGTAATGTGTGATAAACCGCTGATGTTTGTTCAAGAGCTGATTTGGAAAAATGTTCTCGTAATCCACAAATTTTTCCGCTTGGAGGAGAGAAACAGCCAAGTAGTGAGTTATAAAAGAAAATCTATCTTTTACTTGATTTGTGATAACATTGCATATCTCTTTAGCTGCCACAGTCTGAGCAATGTGAATATTTTCTCTCTTCCTTTTCCTAGACGTTTCCTCTGTTTCTGATATCGTCATGGTCACTGTGTCCATTCTATTCCTTTCGTTTTCCATTGTCTGCTGGAAAGTGTTAATATGTTTTTGAATAAGTGCCGCATCTGTTTGTGTTTTCTGAAGTTGGTTGTATAACACATCTACATGTGGCATATTATTGTGAAAAACTGTAAGCCAAAACACGAATACCGAGTCTTGTAACATACGCCGAATAGCCCCTGCTTGATTTATAGCTATTTCTTTTTTCGATGTTGACCCTATCTCCCTACCTTGTATTCACCCAGCCGGGTATCACCGATTCGTCCAGAAGAGGATCCGAAGTCTTCATCCTATCTGGCAAGAAGATGTCCTCCAGAGGGTCCGAAGTCTTCATCCTATCCGGCAAGAAGCGGTCCTCCAGAGGGTCCAAAGTCTTCATCCAGGCGGCATCTTCTATCTTCTTCCATTCGGAGCGGAGCGGGTCCATCTTGAAGCAGCCGACGCGGAGCCATCCTTCCTCACCGACGGACTAACGACGAATGAAGGTTCCTTTAAATGACGTCATCCAAGATGGCGTCCCTCGAATTCCAATTGGCTGATAGGATTCTATCAGCCAATGGGAATTAAGGTAGGAAAAATCTGATTGGCTGATTGAATCAGCCAATCAGATTCAAGATCAATTCGATTTGCTGATTTGATCAGCCAATCAGATTGAGCTTGCATTCTATTGGCTGTTCCAATCAGTCCGTTAGTCCGTCGGTGAGGAAGCATGGCTCCGTGTCGGCTGCTTCAAGATGGACCCGCTCCGCTGCAGATGGAAGAAGATAGAAAATGCCGTCTGGATGAAGACTTTGGACCCTCTGGAGGACCTCTTCTTGCCAGATAGGATGAAGACTTCGGACCCTCTGGAGGACCTCTTCTGCCGGATAGGATGAAGACTTCGGACCCTCTTCTGGACGGATCGGTGATACCCGGCTGGTGAATACAAGGTAGGGAGATCTTCAGGGGCTTAGTGTTAGGTTTATTTAAGGGGGGGTTTGGGTTAGATTCAGTGGCGGCTGGTGAATTTTTAGATGGGGGGTGCACAAGACCCTGCCCCTTTTAGAAAACCACGCCCCTTTAAAAACACGCCCCATTTTTTAAAAACACGCCCTTTTAACAAGCCACCCCCCATTAAAAAGCCACGCCCCTTTGCCACGCCCATGAAATGGCCCCACCCATTTGAACCAGCAGTGTTTTTGGTCATTGTCTTCTTGAAATATCCAGCCCCGGCCTGGGGGTAACTTCAACTGAAGTTTGTGACTGATTCCTCAACATTATTCTCAAGTATCTGCGGATATTGAGTGGAATGAGACCCTCAACAATACTTCCAGTAGTACAGGTCTTTGGAGGTGGCCTGTGGGCTGTTTTTGACCGTTCTTATCATCCTTTGCCTATCCTATATTTTACTTGGCCTGCCACTTCTGGCCTTAACAAGAACTGTGCCTGTGGTCTTCCATATCCTCACCATGCTGACTATGTTCCCTCACAGTGGACACTGACATCTTAAATCTATGCAATAGCTTTTTGTAGCCTTCCTCTAAACATGATGTTGAATAATCTTTGTTTTTAGGTCATTGAGAGTTGTTTTGTGGCCCCCATGTTGGCACTCTTCAGAGGAGAGTCATAGAGAACAACTTGGCAATTGGCCACCTAAAACTTTTTCTCATGATTGGATACACCTGTCTATGAAGTTTAAGGCTTAATGGGCTCACCAAACCAATTTTGTCTTCCAATTAATCAGTGCTAGGTAGTTACAGGTATTCAAATCAACAAAATAACAAGGGTGCACAAATATATGCACCTGTCTAATTTGTTTTGATGCAATTTGCACATTTTCTGTTAATCAAATAAACCTAATTTCACTACTGAATTTTTACTGTGTCCTTCATTTATTTGATAGATCAAAATGAAATTACTGATCCAAACAGTCAATTATTTATAACTGAAAATCATGGAAATTGTCAGAGGTGCCTAAACTTTTGCATACAACTGTATATGATTTCATGCACTCAAACTGTATTAAAGTAATGTACTCAGATATTAAATATATTTTTATGAAATGTAACATCAATTATATATAAATACTATGCTCCAATACAGCTCACAGGCACGATATCTAAAAAATATACAAAGGGACCATTTGTTAAAGTTTAAGCTTCAAAATATTCTTTACTTCATTGCTTAGAGATTAGATCTCTACAAACAAGATAACCATGTTACCTCTCTGGGGTGACAGAGAAACAATTCTGTACTTTAGCTCAGATATGCTCAATCTTCAGGAAAGTAAGTAATTATCCCTTGTATGATATACAAATGATGAGACTAACAATACTTTTGAAGGTGTGAATCCACATATACGTCTGGAAAGGTTTTCTAGGTCAGAATCGATGCAAGCATATAGAAGACAAAATTTCATATGAAATGACTTGTACCTAATTTTCATATAGTTTTATATACTCCTATACTTTATTAAGCAATGACTTCAAATATGGAATATATTTATATTAAAGTGGGATAATAAGGAAATATAAATATCGTTACAATAAATTAATCACTACAGAATTCTAATTAAATGCAATGTAATATCAGAATATGAAATGATTAATCAATTGATTTCAAATAGTTAAAGGGACACTAAATCCAAATTTTTTCTTTCATGATTCAGATAGAGCATGTAATTTTAAGCAACTTTCTAATTTACTCCTATTATCAAATTTTCTTTGTTCTCTTGCTATCTTTATTTAAAAAGCAGGAATATGATGCATAGGAGCCGGCCCATTTTTGGTTGAGAACCTGGGTTATGCTTGCATATTGGTGGGTAAATGAAAGCATCAAATAAACAAGTGCTGAAACTAAAATGGGCTGGCTGCTAAGATTTACAGTAGTGCTTTCAAAATAAAGATAGCAAGAGAATGAAGAAAAATTCATAATAGGAGTAAATTAGAAAGTTGCTTAAAATTTCATGCTCTATCTGAATCACGAAAAAAAAATTGTGGGTTTAGTGTCCCTTTAATAGTATAGCTGATTATTATTATCATACTAACTAAGTATTAAATTACAATCCTTTTAAGTCTAACAATATGTAATGAATCATTGCGTTCATCATGTCCTCGAAGTGAAAGCTCAAATGCGCCGGAAAATAGAATACAATTCATAATTTTGGAAAGAACATAACGATTTGTGGTTACTTGATCATTGTGTTTTTTAACATTCAAACAATATGCACTGACAAGTTGTTGGCGAATATCAATCCTTCATAGCAAATTAAACTCTAATGGGGAGTATAAATGTGATTGGTAGCAATTATTATTTTTTTTTTGAGTAAATGTGATAAAATCGGTGACACCATAACTCACCCAACTTGAATCACCACTTTGTTTTTCAAACAGGAGACAATAAAAACAAGATCCTGTTTGCAAAATGACTATTAAGTTAATCTCTTAAGATATTATCAGTAGTAAGTATATATATTTATATATATATATTTGTAATATTTAATATTATGACCATGTCTAATATTTACATTAATATACTCTTCAGTATACTCATGTCTAGTCCTTAAAATATACATGCTCAGTTTAAATTATATAATTAACATATATATTAACCAAATGATTAATCAAATCTGCGAAATAATAAGTATCTTGAATGTACATTTATGAAAATATATATATTCCTGGATTTAAAGAACCTTCCACTTTATAGAGAAATAAAACCACATCTCAATTATTGTTGCCCTAGCCCCAAGTGTTCGATACTAGGCAATGCAGCCAAAGGCCGTGGCAACATTAATATAAATACACCAACATTTTACTTTCTACAAAAGAAGATTATTTCTATTACACTAGTGCTTAATAATTAACTTCAACGGTAAAGATTAAAACAGAATGTTGATAACTCAAGTACAATTTTTGTAAATTAAGTCAATCCGCCTGTCTTTTTTTGAGGCAAATAAATCAATAACATTTTCGGTGAATGTAGGCATGTTCATTGATCAATTGTTTTTTCAATTGTGAGCATGGCTAGAGCAGTCAGTCTTTCCTCAGTCATGGTGCTCCTTAGAATGTCTTAACTTGTTTTAAAGCTGAGAAACATCTCTCAGCCTCAGCAGTTGTCACGGGAATAGTCAAAATAATTTGCAACAGTTTGTAGGTCTCCGAGAAAGTACTGTCCAAGTTATTTTCTATTACAAACTGTAGAAAACTGATGGCACCATTCATATTTCGGAAATCTGGTCTTCTGTAAATTACTCCTAGTTCAGTTTTCAGGCGATCTTTCTGTAATGTGTGATAAACCGCTGATGTTTGTTCAAGAAGCTGATTTGGAAAAATGTTCTCGTAATCCACAAATTTTTCCGCTTGGAGGAGAGAAACAGCCAAGTAGTGAGTTATAAAAGAAAATCTATCTTTTACTTGATTTGTGATAACATTGCATATCTCTTTAGCTGCCACAGTCTGAGCAATGTGAATATTTTCTCTCTTCCTTTTCCTAGATGTTTCCTCTGTTTCTGATATCGTCATGGTCACTGTGTCCATTCTATTCCTTCGTTTCCATTGTCTGCTGGAAAGTGTTTAATATGTTTTGAATAAGTGCCGCATCTGTTTGTGTTTTCTGAAGTTGGTTGTATAACACATCTACATGTGGCATATTATTGTGAAAAACTGTAAGCCAAAACACGAATACCGAGTCTTGTAACATACGCCGAATAGCCCCTGCTTGATTTATAGCTATTTCTTTTTCGATGTTGGACCCTATTTTTTCCATGCATTCAATTAACTGTTCCCTGTTTTCAAAAACTGTATTGACGGTTCGACTCTTGAAATTCCACCTGGTGGCTGAACCATGAGGTATCCTTCCTCTAACAGTTTCATCTAGAATAGCTATCATTTGTGGCGAGTTACTAAAAAAATTAGTAATGTCACTTAGATTTGAAAAAAATACTCGAACTTGTTGATTTCGACTGCTTGCTTGGCTGACAATTAAATTGAGCTGATGTGCATAGCAATGCACAAAATGTGCATTCTTGTAGGTATGTTTAATTATAGCCTGAACACCTGCGTGCTGACCACTCATCACACTTGCACCGTCGTAACTCTGCGATATCAGTTTCTCTGGGTTGTCTATAACTTTTTCCAAAGTAGCTTGAATACACGTAGCTAAAGATTCTGCATCATGTCCAGCTGGATTAGTGAATTCCCAGAATCTCTCAACTGGTTGTCCGTTACCTATAATGTATCTAAAAAACAACAACCAATTGGAAGGCAGATGAAACATCAGTAGTTTCATCTGCTATCACTGCTACAAAACTTGCATTTGAGATTTCCTTCTTTATTTGGTTCTGGCAAACAGTAAGCATACAGTCTAAAAAATCGTTTTGAATTTCTTTTGACGTTCCTTTAAAAACAGTGGCACTAGCGAGATGTTCTTTTAGAGATGCATCAAGCTCTGCTGAGAAGTTTATAAGACCTCTGAAAATGCCTGGATTAAATGAATCATCGCGTTCGTCATGTCCTCGAAGTGCAAGCTCAAATGCGCCGCAAAATAAAATACAATTAATTATTTTGGAAAGAACATAGCGATTTTTTGTTACTTGGTCATTATGTCTTTTAATATTCAAACGATATGCACTGTCAAGTTGTTGCCGAATATCAACCCTTCCTAGCAAATTAAACTCTAATGTGGAGTTTAAATGTGATTGGGAGCAATTATGTTTATTGTTTTTTTGACTTAAATGTGATAAATCGGCGACATCATAACTCACCCAGCTTGAATCCCCACTTTGTTTTGCAAACAGGAGACAATAAAAACAAAAGAGCCTTTTAGATAATTCACAACCACAAATCCTTGGATATTTATCATATACCTCGGGTTTGAATTCTCTTTTGTAATCTCTAGTTTTACATTTTGTCACTTGGGTAAGGTTAAGCATAGGTGTTGGCCTGAGCATTTTAATTTCCATTTTTCTTTCAATGGGCAACGTTGAAAAATGTAATTGCTTTAGCTCAGACACACTAATTTTACTAAGTTCCATCTACTTTACACACAAAGAACAGTCCTTTGCTCTTATCTAATATATAACTTGTAGGTAGGTAGCTCTGCAGCTGTTAGAAAATATACAACTCAACTTAAAGTAATAGTTTAATAGTTTGGCGGTTATTATGTAATATATAACTTGTAGGTAGGTAGCTCTGCAGCTGTTTGAAAATATATTAAAAGTTTAATAGGTTTGTGGTTGTTATGTAATATATAACTTGTAGGTAGGTAGCTCTGCTGCTCTGCAGCTGTTAGAAAATATACAACTCAACTTGAAATAATAGTTTAATAGTTTGGCGGTTGTTATGTAATATATAACTTGTAGGTAGGTAGCTCTGCAGCTATTAGAAAATATACAACTCAACTTGCAGTAATAGTTTAATAGTTTGGCGGTTGTTATGTAATATATAACTTGTAGGTAGGTAGCTCTGCAGCTGTTAGAAAATATACAACTCAACTCAAATTAATAGTTTAATAGTTTGGCGGTTGTTATGTAATATATAATTTGTAGGTAGGTAGCTCTGCAGCTGTTAGAAAATATACAACTCAACTTGCAGTAATAGTTTAATAGTTTGGCGGTTGTTATGTAATATATAACTTGTAGGTAGGTAGCTCTGCAGCTGTTAGAAAATATACAACTCAACTCAAATTAATAGTTTAATAGTTTGGCGGTTGTTATGTAATATATAACTTGTAGGTAGGTAGCTCTGCAGCTATTAGAAAATATACAACTCAACTTGCAGTAATAGTTTAATAGTTTGGCGGTTGTTATGTAATATATAACTTGTAGGTAGGTAGCTCTGCAGCTGTTAGAAAATATACAACTCAACTCAAATTAATAGTTTAATAGTTTGGCGGTTGTTATGTAATATATAACTTGTAGGTAGGTAGCTCTGCAGCTGTTAGAAAATCTACAACACTAGTAGGCAACGCCAAGTAGTTTTGCAGTGCTGGTTGTTATAAAATATATTGCAGGCAGCTGTTAGAAAATATCAACTACAACTAATAGGTAATATCTTATAATAATTATAATAATATAGCTCACTATATATAAAATATAAAATGTTAAATATGCCGGTTTACTGCCTAATTTTAGTATAAGCAGCAGCACAGCAGTTTTTGTTTTTTTTTAAAAATGTTTACCTTTTTTTGCAAAACTGCTAATTGCAATCTGATAATTAATTAATCTGCTAAAATACTTAAATGTATTAATGGTAAGCAACCGTGACAGCCGTCAACGGTCAACAACTAGTAGTATCAACAGCAGCACAGCAGTTAACTTCTTTTTTTGTGAAAAAAACTTTGTTCTTTTTTTGCAAAACTTCTAATTGCAATCTGCTAATTAATCTGCTAAAATACTTAAATTAAATGTATTAATGTTTAATGGTAAACAACCATGACAGCTATCAACGGTCAACAACTAGTAGTATCAACAGCAGCACAGCAGTTAACTGCTTTTTTTGTGAAAAAAAACTTTGTTCTTTTTTTGCAAAACTTCTAATTGCAATCTGCTAATTAATCTGCTAAAATACTTAAATTAAATGTATTAATGGTAAGCAACCGTGACAGCCGTCAACGGTCAACAACTAGTAGTATCAACAGCACAGCAGCCCAGCAGTTAACTGCTTTTTTTGTGAAAAAAAACTTTGTTCTTTTTTTGCAAAACTTCTAATTGCAATCTGCTAATTAATCTGCTAAAATACTTAAATTAAATGTATTAATGTATTAATGGTAAGCAACCGTGACAGCCGTCAACGGTCAACAACTAGTAGTATCAACAGCAGCACAGCAGTTAACTGCTTTTTTTGTGAAAAAAAACTTTGTTCTTTTTTTACAAAACTTCTAATTGCAATCTGCTAATTAATCTGCTAAAATACTTAAATTAAATGTATTAATGTTTAATGGTAAGCAACCGTGACAGCCGTCAACGGTCAACAACTAGTAGTATCAACAGCAGCACAGTAGTTAACTACTTTTTTTGTGAAAAAAAACTTTGTTCTTTTTTTGCAAAACTTCTAATTGCAATCTGCTAATTAATCTGCTAAAATACTTAAATTAAATGTATTAATGTATTAATAGTAAGCAACCGTGACAGCCATCAACGGTCAACAACTAGTAGTATCAACAGCAGCACAGCAGTTAACTGCTTTTTTTGTGAAAAAAAACTTAGTTCTTTTTTTGCAAAACTTCTAATTGCAATCTGCTAAAATACTTAAATTAAATGTATTAATGTTTAATGGTAAACAACCGTGACAGCCGTCAACGGTCAACAACTAGTAGTATCAACAGCAGCACAGCAGTTAACTGCTTTTTTTGTGAAAAAAAACTTTGTTCTTTTTTTGCCCAACTTCTAATTGCAATCTGCTAATTAATCTGCTAAAATACTTAAATTAAATGTATTAATGTTTAATGGTAAACAACCGTGACAGCCGTCAATGGTCAACAACTAGTAGTATCAACAGCAGCACAGCAGTTAACTGCTTCTTTTGTCAAAAAAAACTTTGTTCTTTTTTTGCAAAACTTCTAATTGCAATCTGCTAATTAATCTGCTAAAATACTTAAATTAAATGTACTAATGTTTAATGGTAAGCAACCGTGACAGCCGTCAACGGTCAACAACTAGTAGTATCAACAGCAGCACAGCAGTTAACTGCTTTTTTTGTGAAAAAAAAACTTTGTTCTTTTTTTGTAAAACGTTTAATTACAATCTGCTAATTAATCTGCTAAAATACTTAAATTAAATGTATTAATGGTAAGCAACCGTGACAGCCGTCAACGGTCAACAACTAGTAGTATCAACAGCACAGCAGCACAGCAGTAGACTGCTTTTTTTGTGAAAAAAAACTTTGTTCTTTTTTTGCAAAACTTCTAATTGCAATCTGCTAATTAATCTGCTAAAATACTTAAATTAAATGTATTAATGTATTAATGGTAAGCAACCGTGACAGCCGTCAACGGTCAACAACTAGTAGTATCAACAGCAGCACAGCAGTTAACTGCTTTTTTGTGAAAAAAAACTTTGTTCTTTATTTGCAAAACTTCTAATTGCAATCTGCTAATTAATCTGCTAAAATACTTAAATTAAATGTATTAATATTTAATGGTAAACAACCGTGACAGCCGTCAACGGTTAACAACTAGTAGTATCAACAGCAGCACAGCAGTTAACTGCTTTTTTTGTGAAAAAAAAACTTTGTTCTTTTTTTACAAAACTTCTAATTGCAATCTGCTAATTAATCTGCTAAAATACTTAAAATACTTAAATTAAATGTATTAACTAGTAGTATCAACAGCAGCACAGCAGTTAACTGCTTTCTGTATTTGTAAAAAAAATAAAAAAATATATATATATATATTTTTTTTGCAAAACTTCTAATTGCAATCTGCTGACAAAAATATTATTTTATTATTCCCAAATTACTCCACTAAACTTAATGACTAAAGCCAATTGTTTTAAGAGAGAACACCCACTCTACCTAAGTACTCTAAATGTTAAGTTAAAACACAAAATGAACTTTTTTTTCTCACACACACTGGTGTCTGTCTCACTGACTCTCTAGTCTCTACTAGTACTAAGTAAACTGTAATCTCAACTCTGTTGTGTAAATTTAATTTAGTAAACTAACTACAGTTAGTTTAAAAGTTTAAACTAAACTAATAAGCTCAGGCTCAGCAGCTGCAGGCCTGCAGCAAAATAAGGCCCACTGCCCAGTGCCCACCCACTACTAAGGCAGCTTAAGCTAACTATTCGTAAAATTATTATATAAGTAAAGTAAGTCTGTAATTTCTGTCAGGAGTCCTGGACTCACTGTCAGCACTCAGTAGCCACACTACGTCTGCAGCCAGCAAGGGCTAAAGCGTTTTTTTGAGGCAAGTTGAACAAAACAGGTCAGACTCAGAGCTAACAAGGCTCCTATCCGCTCAACGGCTATCTCCTCAATGAGATTTTCACGTCATTGAGGGGGAGGAGCCTTGTGGGGGCGGTCACGTGATGCTAGTAGCATATCATAGTCGAGACTCACCCATGACAGGCAGACTGGGAGGAGCCAGAGCACAGACTGAAGTCATCTCGCACACTTCAGACTGTGCGAATAGGGCTCAATTACCAGTGCCGGGCTGGGAGAAGCAACACCTGCACAGTGATGCATAGAGATCACTGTGCAGGATAGGGTTTTGCTTGATCGCACATGCGATCAGTGTGACAGTGTCTGGTGTGCACAGTGCGCACACTCGCGCAGTGAGCTGAGTGAGAGCAGCCCGAGGAGGAGACGCTAGTGACTGATGCTGTCTCTACGCTGGTGACGTCAGCGTCCGCCTGGGTCCTAGCTCCCTCCTGCTTCAAGACAGTTCAAATTCTATCTTGACTATGGTAAATGGTGTGTGGTACTGACACTGTATCGGTCCGGTCCTACAGGCTGAGCTAGTGGCTAACAAAAAAACAGAGCCTACATCATGTTGTATATATATAATAAACAATAAACACACACACACTAATAAAAAAAAAAAATTAAACAAAAAAATTAAACAATTTTTTTTTTTGGCTGATTTTTTTTTCCCCATTTTTTTTTCCGTCCTTGCCCCCTGGGGGGTTCACGTGCGAATGTGCACAACTGGAGGAGCCTCCACTGGTTAGATTAGGGGTATGTGGGTGGTGGGTTCTAATGTTGGGGGGGGTATTGTATGTTTTTCTTTACAGGCAAAAGAGCTGATTTCTTTTGGGCATGCCCCGCAAAAAAGCCCTTTTAAGGGCTGGTAAGGTAATAGAGTTGTTAACTTTTTATTTTAGAATAGGGTAGGGCATTTTTTTATTTTGGGGGGCTTTGTTATTTTTTTAGTGTTTTTTTTTTGTAATTTAGTTTAGTTGATTTAATTGTAGGTAATTGTATGTAGTTTAGTTAATTTATTTATTGATAGTGTAGTGTTAGGTTTAATTGTAACTTAGGTTAGGATTTATTTTGTAGGTTATTTTGTGATTATTTTAACTAGGTAGCTATTAAATAGTTAATAACTATTTAATAGCTATTGTAACTAGTTAAAATAAATACAAAGTTGCCTATAAAATAAATATAAATCCTAAAATAGCTACAATATAATTATTTGTTATATTGTAGCTATATTAGGATTTATTTTACAGGTAAGTATTTAGCTTTAAATAGGATTAATTTATTTAATAAGATTTAATTTATTTTGTTAGATTTAAATTATTTTTAACTTAGGGGGTGTTAGTGTTAGGGTTAGACTTAGCTTTAGGGGTTAATACATTTATTAGAGTAGCGGTGAGGTCCGGTCTGCAGATTAGGGGTTAATACTTGAAGTTAGGTGTCAAAGATGTTAGGGAGGGCAGATTAGGGGTTAATAAATTTATTATAGGGGTTGCGAGGCGGGAGTGCGGCGGTTTAGGGGTTAATACATTAATTAGAGTAGCGGCGAGGTCCGGTCAGCAGATTAGGGGTTAATAAGTGTAGGTAAGGTAGTGGCGATGTTGGGGGGCAGATTAGGGGTTAATAAATATTATGTAGGTTTCGGAGATGTTAGGGGCAGCAGATTAGGGGTACATAGTGATAATGTATGTGGTGGCGGTGTGAGGTCGGCAGATTAGGGGTTAAAAAAAATTATTATAGTGGTGGCGATGTGGGGGGGGCTCGATTTAGGGGTACATAGGTAGTTTATGGGTGTTAGTGTACTTTAGAGCACAATAGTTAAGAGCTTTATAAACCAGCGTTAGCCCATAAAGCTCTTAACTCCTGACTTTTTTTCTGCGGCTGGAGTTTTGTCATTAGAGTTCTACCGCTCACTTCAGCCAAGACTCTAAATACCAGCGTTAGGAAGATCCCATTGAAAAGATAGGATACGCAATTGGCGTAAGGGGATCTGCGGTATGGAAAAGTCGCGGCTGGAAAGTGAGCGTTAGACCCTTTCCTGACTGACTCTAAATACCAGTGGGCGGTAAAAAGCAGCGTTAGGACCCCTTAACGCTGGTTTTGACGGCTAACGCAGAACTCTAAATCTAGACGTTAGTTGCTCAAGTCCCCTAATTTTCCCCTTGCAAACAGTGGAGCAGCAGATCTTCTGCACACACATCATCAGGTGCTTATGCTCCACCCCCTCTTGTTTTCAGCTAATCTTTTCAATAATAAGAGATAGGAAAAAGTATCTTTCTAAAATCTTGAAATGTAATCTCATATTTCACATTTTTAGTCACTGAGAAAACCCACAAAACTGCCAATGTAATAAAGTTTGGGTCAATAACTTTCTGTTGCTTCAGATAATGTTTAATGTTAGGAGATAGAAAAAAGTACCCTTTTAAAACTTATAAAACATTCAGTCAATTCACTTTATAATTTGGCAGTTTTGTGGTTGGAAACGCTTAAAATTTAGACATTGATTTGTGCTATCCAAAGTTTTATGCACCTGAAAAACATGGTTTAATATTGAACAATCTGTCAAACTTAAGGGGATAAGAAGGTCAAATTTGAAATGCTCATGAATGCATTTCAATTTTAAATAGATAAAGAGATATTAAAAGTGTTTTATATTTGTTTTCAGTTTACACCAAAAATGCAAATGGTGCTTTAACAAACAATAGAACAAAATGTTTAAAACAATACTTGGGAAAGTTACAAAGTGACCATATAGCAGAAGATAACGAATGCACAGTCTGCCCATCTTGACAACCTAAATTCAGATGGATAAGTGGATGGAAACTGGTTGCAAAAGTTAACTATGAAAGTTGCGATTAAACAATTACTTTTAAAAACCCAATTTAAAAGATGACAGAACTGTTAGTGACTCACAAAAATGCGATTGAGACTTACAATTAAATCTTAAAAATTAAAAAAAAACATGTCATTTGTAGATGTTCTGTTTCTAAAAGTGACTTTTTCTGCAGATTCCCTTAGCTGTACATGATATAAAATAGTCCACATATATACATATGTATATGTACCTGTACGTAAATAAATGTGCGGTCTTTTCCCTGTATAAGCCTATCCAATAGTGATGAATAAAGCTTTAATGAATCAATACCTTGTATGTTTATAAAACTGTAGAATGTCTCTTGTGGCCATTTCACAATGTTTAGCATATGTGCAGGATAAAATATTTTTTTACAGGGGGGTAGCAATAGCGTTGGGTCACAATCCTAATAATCCGCCTATAATCTCTAGAATATCACAACATCCCTTGATAATATTGTCATATAGGGTTATTTTGAATCTTGAAAATCTATTGGATACCAGCACTGCTGTTTTATGACCCTTGGGACTCTGATCTGGATTGATGAGGTCTTAGGCAACAGCCTGTTAGATCTCAGCAGCCCCCATTTAGAGCTAGATTACGTGTGGAGTGTGATTTATCACTCCCACATTAACTCCACTAAAAGCAAGCTTTTTGCGTGCGTCGGGTAGTACTCATATTACAAGTTGACAGTAAAAAGATTTTGCTTGCGCAATAACCCGATGTGTGCAAAAAACCGGTTAAAATATTGTGACCAGATTAGCTTATTCCACCATAGACTTCAATGGAGCATGAAAAGTGGTGGTGGTGGGCGAACTAACATGCTACTTTTGCGCAAACCCGACATGAAAATATGAATATTTAACATTCCAATGTTCTTCCCAAAGCAGAATATGTTCTATTTGTTCATAAATAGATATTTCTACATATATCTGATGGACTTATCTCTGTGAACTTATTTGTGCTATTATGACATGAATCCCTCAACAGGGTCGCAAGAAACGTGTGGAAAAACCAAGGCGCAAAATAACTGCCCATGAACTGAGAAAAGTCAAGCGTGCAGCTGCCAAGATGCCACTTGCCACCAGTTTGGCCATATTTCAGAGCTGCAACATCACTGGAGTGCCCAAAAGCACAAGGTGTGCAATACTCAGAGACATGGCCAAGGTAAGAAAGGCTGAAAGACGACCACCACTGAACAAGACACACAAGCTGAAACGTCAAGACTGGGCCAAGAAATATCTCAAGACTGATTTTTCTAAGGTTTTATGGACTGATGAAATGAGAGTGAGTCTTGATGGGCCAGATGGATGGGCCCGTGGCTGGATTGGTAAAGGGCAGAGAGCTCCAGTCCGACTCAGACGCGAGCAAGGTGGAGGTGGAGTACTGGTTTGGGCTGATATCATCAAAGATGAGCTTGTGGAGCCTTTTCGGGTCCAGCTCAACTCCCAGTCCTACTGCCAGTTTCTGGAAGACACCTTCTTCAAGCAGTGGTACAGGAAGAAGTCTGCATCCTTCAAGAAAAACATGATTTTCATGCAGGACAATGCTCCATCACACGTGTCCAAGTACTCCACAGCGTGGCTGGCAAGAAAGGGTATAAAAGAAGAAAATCTAATGACATGGCCACCTTGTTCACCTGATCTTAACCCCATTGAGAACCTGTGGTCCATCATCAAATGTGAGATTTACAAGGAGGGAAAACAGTACACCTCTCTGAACAGTGTCTGGGAGGCTGTGGTTGCTGCTGCACGCAATGTTGATGGTGAACAGATCAAGACACTGACAGAATCCATGGATGGCAGGCTTTTGAGTGTCCTTGCAAAGAAAGGTGGCTATATTGGTCACTGATTTGTTTTTGTTTTGTTTTTGAATGTCAGAAATGTATATTTGTGAATGTTGAGATGTTATATTGGTTTCACTGGTAAAAATAAATAATTGAAATGGGTATATATTTGTTTTTTGTTAAGTTGCTTAATAATTATGCACAGTAATAGTCACCTGCACACACAGATATCCCCCTAAAATAGCTATAACTAAAAACAAACTAAAAACTACTTCCAAAACTATTCAGCTTTGATATTAATGAGTTTTTTGGGTTCATTGAGAACATGGTTGTGTTCAATAATAAAAATAAATCCTCAAAAATACAACTTGCCTAATAATTCTGCACTCCTGTATAGTCATTGTTATATGTATACTCATACTCTTAAGTATTTGGATACTCCATCTAATCATAATTCATCTGAACAAAAGGGAGATTGTCTATTGTGGCTTTACTTGCTTCCTTCCCTGATAATCTCATTTTAGGTAGTCAATTAGGGTATAACACTGTAGCATGTTGTCAGATTTTACTCTATATTTTACCTTGCATTAAGTCAGATTACGAGTTTGGCGTTATGAGTGAAAAAGCATCGTTATGGCCCATAACAATGCTTTGTTCCCTAACACTGCAATTATGTCACGATTACATATTGCCTAACAACAACCTGTTACTTTTACTGAGAAATGCCTTTAATTGTCTGATCAATTCACCTGCTATGCTATTTAAGCCTTCTCCCCCCTCTCCACTTTGCTTGTTATTGTTTTTCCACTAACCATAGGTGTGATTCAAACAGAGCTCTAGTAATTTTGTTACCTCTTGGGATTTTATCCAAATATCTACCATTCCGGATTCACCAACTCCTCCTGCTGAAACCAGCCTACCTCTCTTGATACCGGATTGACTCTTTGTCCACGCGTTGCTGTCAGCTTGCTCCATTCAGCTGAATCTTCCGCCCTGCATCGTGGAGATGTGACGTCAAACGCCAACCGGTTCGGCACCAGCACTGCAACCGCTTCTCCGCTTCAAGCTGTGAGATTTCTCTTCAACTCTCTAAAACTTAGTTTTACCTCCAGGTACATTCAGTAACCGCATGCCTTTTTACAAGCTGCTACCTTGATACAATATCTCCTACCCAAATTTTACTCATAATTTCTGATATATTGTGGGGTGATGGTCTATTTTGACATAGTAGCTATTTTTTGTTGTGTTAACACTGTTTCATTTTTCTCTGGTTATAGACACGTTTTTTCTGTTGTTCCTCCAGTATTCATTTACTCGAGACAGCTATAGAAATATCTAAAGCTATTTATCCTTATAACAAATTGCTAAGTTTTTATATTTGGATTCTGACATTACTTCTTTTAGTAATTCATGTTATTATCCAGTTTAAACTGTTTGCTTACAAATCTATGATCTCAGCAGTTGTGATTCATTTAAATTATTGCATACTACAACATATGTATCTTTGACATTACAGAATAACAAGCCTTAAAACATGGATCCAGCTGAGATGTCTAATCAGATACAAACTCTCTCTCAAAAAGTGGATGCTTTAACTCTGATGGCCTCAATACCCTCAAACAAGAAAACCCGGGAGCTGAAAACTATATTAAAGACTTTGTAGATAGTAGAACTCGTTTTCAGGAACCACAAGTTAGTCTCCCAGATATATTCTCAGGGGGATAGAAAACAATTTAGAGATTTTAAAAACTCTTTGCCTTTGCTGTTTGCACTAAAACCATACACATATCCCACTGACAGAGTTAAGGCGATGACTACCATTTCCTATTTAAGAGCAGAACCCAGAAGCTGGGCTAATTCCTTCCTGGAGACAAACAATGATATACTTAACTCTCTAGATTCCTTCTTTTCTACCCTTGGTCAGCTTTATGACGACCCTTACAAACAACTAACCGCTGAAACTGCCATGCGCTCTCTTAAGCAGAAAAGAAGGGATGTAGAAGATTACATTGCAGACTTTAAGAGGCTAGCTACTGACACCCAATGGAATAATTTGTCGCTAAAAAAACAGTTTAGATTGGGTTTGTCAGAATCTATTAAAGACGAACTCTCTCGCATTGAAATTCCTCACACTTTGGAGGAACTAATTAATCTCAGTATCAGTATTGACAGAAGGCTTAGGGAGAGACAACACGAGAAAGTTTATCATGAGTCAACACATAAGAAACAAAACCCTTCTTTACCTACACACTCTCATGTTAAAAACACCACTGAACCTATGGAAATTGAGTTTCTTAAAGGCCCAGTTAAGCAACCAAGAAAGAGGTTAAGAAGGCGCTCCCAGAATTTATGCATGTACTGGGCATCAGAAGAGCATACTGTCAAAGCCTGTCCCATTCTCCAAAAACAGAATAAGGGTAAGACCTCCCATCCTTTTTAATTCCTTAAACGCTGTATCATACTCTGCAGCTACTGTAACCTATGCCTTCTCTTGCAGTGGGGATCAACTTCGAGGTGAACGTTTCAGGGATAATTGACTCTGGTGCTTCTGCCTCTTACATTGATGTGTGTTTTGCCACAAAAAATAAAATTCCACTTATAAAAAAAAAGGCTCCTGTACCTTTAAGGGGAATTGATGGGGAGGTTTTGTCCTCTGGACCGGTAATTTACGAAACAATACCACTACTCCTATCCACACCAGACCACCATAGGGAGTACATTTTCCTATGATGTCATTACATCCCCCCCGTCTTCCCTCTTATTCTAGGCCTACAATGGTTAAAATTACGTAACCCTCTGATATCATGGTCCAATCTCACTGTACAGCTTAATTCTGATTACTGGCTTATCCACTTGCTACCCTACTCTGCTTTACAACCACCTCAAATCTCCACTGATATAGAGATACCTAATGTTTATGCCGACTTATTGATGTTTTCAGTAAAAAAGAATCCCAAAACCTACCGCCGCATCGTATCTATGACTGCCCTATTGATTTACTTCCAGGTGCAGTCATACCCTGCGGTCATGTGTTCCCGTTGTCCAAACCTGAACTGGAACACTTAAAATCATATATTGAGGAAAATCTAGAGAAGGGATTCATCAGACCATCTACTTCCCCCGCTGCTGCCGGTATGTTTTTTGTAAAAAATAAAGATGGCAGTTTAAGACCCATAGTGGACTACCGCAGCTGAACAAGGTTACTGTTAAAAACCGGTATCCTTTGCCCCTTATCCCAGAGCTAATTGAGCGTTTGGAAGGTGCCAAGGTCTTCACTGAAACTTGACCTGCGAGGTGCGTATAATCTCGTCGTATGAGGGCTGGAGACGAATGGCTGACGGCGTTCCATACTCGCTATGGCTTGTACGAATACACCGTCATGCCATTCGGTCCTCTGCAACGCCCGGCAACCTTCCAACACTTTATTAACGATATCTTTAAAGATATTCTTGACACCTATATTGTGATCTATCTTGACGATATTTTGATCTATTCAAAAACACTAGAAGAACACACAAAACACGTCAGACAGGTATATTATCAACGCTTACGCTCACATTCTTTATATGCTAAAGCCGAGAAATGTATATTTCATACAAAACAGATCACCTTCTTGGTTATCAGATTTCGGAATTTTGGCATACAGATGGACGACTCTAAAATCACTACCATTCAAACAGTGGCCAGAGCCAAGTAATAAGAAACAGGTACAAAGCTTTCTAGGCTTTGCAAATTTTTAACCGAAAATTTATAAACAATTTCGCAGGCAATTGCCAAACCACTTACCAACCTCACAAAATCAAACATTAAGTTCCTCTGGACTGCTGAATCCCAAAAGGCTTTCGATCTCCTAAAACAAAAATTCACCTCTGCACCTATATTACGCTACCCAAATAACCAACTCCAATACGTATTGGAGGTCGATGCCTCCGATTATGCTTTTGGAGCTGTTCTTTCACAAAGAGAACACCTAAAGAAACCTCTACATCCCGTAGCTTTTATTCAAGATGTTTGACGGCTCCTGAGTTGCACTACCCTGTGGGTGATAAAGAGTTACTGGTTATCAAGGTTGCTTTTGAACAGTGGCATCATCTCCTTGAGGGAGTGACATATCCAACCATAGTGTATACTGATCATAGGAATTTACAGTACCTAAAATGTACGAAAACCCTCACTGCACGACATGTTCGTTGGAATCTGTATTTCTCCAGATTTGATTTCCTTATCACTTACAGACCGGCTACTAAGAACAAGAAGGCAGACGCTCTGTCATGCCTGCCTACTCCTTCGGATCTCTCTCTTCCAAAAGAATCTGTAATTCCCGAGAACAAATACCTGTTGTTTCTCATTGATTCTACTCCATTCCTAAGAGATGAACAACATAAAGATCAAACTAAGCCTCTTCAACAGTTACAAATGAAACAGGATTCCCTTTATTACTTTGATGAGAAGTTATATGTACCCCCTTCTATCAGAGATTTGATATTACATTCAGCTCATGAATCCTTATTCGCTGGACACACCGGAATCCACAAGACACAGGAGCTTATTAAAGGAGCTATTGGTGGCCTGATATGAATACCGACATAACGAAGTACATTAACACCTGTTTCAGTGTGCGCTACCACTAAAAGATTAAAACATAGGCCCTATGGGTTACTCATTGCCTTTACCCACTCCAACACGACCTTGGGCAGACATAGCCTTGGATTATGTCGTTGATCTCCCCATATCCTCCAATAATACTACTATCCTTGTCGTGGTTGACTTGTTCAGTAAGATGATACATCTCATACCCTAACACAAGCTACCTACTGCTGCCGAAACTATACATTTACTCTACTACACGTCTTCAGCTTCACGGTCTCCCTCGACGGATCTTAACAGACCGTGGCTCGCAGTTTACTAGTTCTCTCTGGACGGAAATTTTGCAAGATTTTCAGTATTGACAAAAGACTTTCAACCTCTTATCACCCTCAGACTAATGTCAGACTGAAAGGTCTAACCAAAGCATTGAACAATTCCTAAGGTCTTACTGTCATTCCGACCAACACTCTTGGTCTCAACACCTGCCCTATGCCGAATTTACCTTCAACAACCAGTACATTCCACAACCAACCAGACTCCATTCTTCATTAACTATGGATTCCATCCAACATTTCAAACTACTACCCCAAATCAGTTCACTACCATATATCGGTGATCTAACAGTTCCATCACTTCTAATTTTGCAAAAGTCAGCACCGCTATTGAACAAGCTAAAACCAAACAGAAACATTATTACGACTTAAGAAGGATGGCTCCACCACAGTACTCCCTTGGAGATCTAGTTTGGGCTGTCAACCAAAAACATGCATCTTAATACTCCTAGCAAGAAACTTTCACCATTATTCATTGGTCCTTTAGATAATCAAAATCATAAATGAGAATGCAGTTTGTTTACAGTTACCCAGCACTCTGAAAATACACCCTACCTTCCATGTTTCCCTACTGAAACCCTACCGATCTGTACGAGATGCCACTTCACGCCAATGTATACCTCCTGTTTCCATTGATCCCAACATTGAATATGAGGTTAAATCCATACTTGACCTCTAGAATGTATCGGGGTAACTTACAGTATCTGATAAGTTGGAAAGGCTACACTTCAGAACATGACTCTTGGGAGCCAGCTGTTAATATTTCTGCCCCCAGACTCATCTCGCGCTTCCATCAGCGGAATCCGGATCGTCCTCATCCCTGATCCACGGAGTGGCTCATTTGGGGGAGCATCCTGTCACGATTACATATTGCCTAATAACAACCTGTTACTTTTACTGAGAATATGCCTTTAATTGTCTGATCAATTCACCTGCTATGCTATTTAAGCCTTCTCCCCCCTCTCCACTTTGCTTGTTATTGTTTTCCACTAACCATAGTGTGATTCAAACAGAGCTCTAGTATTTTGTTACCTCTTGGGATTTTATCCAAATATCTACCATTCCGGATTCACCAACTCCTCCTGCTGAAACCAGCCTACCTCTCTTGATACCGGATTGACTCTTTGTCCAGCCGTTGCTGTCAGCTTGCTCCATTCAGCTGAATCTTCCGCCCTGCATCGTGGAACTGTGACATCACACGCCAACCTGTTCGGCACCAGCGCTGCAACCGCTTCTCCGCTCAAGCTGTGAGATTTCTCTTCAACTCTCTAAAACTTTGTTTTACCTTCCAGGTACATTCAGTAACCGCATGCCTTTTTACAAGCTGCTACCTTTGATACAATATCTCCTACCCAAATTTACTCATAATTTCTGATATATTGTGGGTGAGGTCTATTTTGACATAGTAGCTATTTTTTGTTGTGTTAACACTGTTTCATTTTTTCTCTGGTTATAGACACGGTTTTTCTGTTGTTCCTCCAGTATTCATTTACTCGAGACAGCTATAGAAATATCTAATGCTATTTATCCTTATAACAAATTGCTAAGTTTATATTCGGATTCTGACATTACTTCTTTTAGTAATTCATGTTATTATCCAGTTTAAACCTTGCTACAAATCCTATGATCTCAGCAGTTGTGATTCATTTAAATTATTGCATACTACAACATAGTATCTTTGACATTACAAATTACAAGTCTTGTAGGTATAGGTGTACCGCACACCTTTTAGGCCGTCATGCAACGTCAGTACTGCACTTTTAAAAAAGTCCTTTTCAATGGGACTTCATAGCGCTAGTATTACGAGTTTTGCGGTGAGTGGTACAGCCTAAAATGACAAGATCTGTAACGCCATCTAAAGTCAGTAGTTATGAGTTTTACGTTACAAAGCTGTAGCATAAAACTCATAACTAAAGTGCTACAAAGTACACTAACACCCATAAACTACCTATTAACCCCTAAACCGAGGCCCTCCCGCATCGCAAATAATAAAATAAAATTATTAACCCCTAATCTGCCGTTCCAGACATCGCCGCCACTTAAAAAATGTATTAACCCCTATTTCACCGCTCCCCGACATTGTAGCCACTATAATAACATTATTAACCCTAAACCGCCGCCCTCCCACATCAAAAACACTATTTAAATATAATTAATCCCTAATCTGCCATCCTCCTACTCTGCCGCTATAATAAACCTATCAACCCCTAAACCTAACCCTAACGTAACCCTAACACCCCCTAACTTAAATATAATTTAAAAAAAATCTAGATAAAACCTACTATTATTACCTAAATAATTCCTATTTAAAACTACATACAAACTTACCTGTAAAATAAACCCTAAGCTAGTTAAAATATAACTAATAGTACATTGTAGTTAGCGTAGGTGTTATTTTTTATTTCACATGGTAAGTTTGTATTTATTTTAACTAGGTAGACTAATAGTAAATAGTTATTAACTATTTACTAGCTACCTAGTTAAATAAATACAACTTTACCTGTAAAATGAAACCTAACCTGAGTTACACTAACACCTAACATTACAATAACATGAAAAAATTAAATTAACAAAATACAATTATCTAACCCCCCCTCCACTAAATTACACAAAATAAAAAAAGAAATGATCAAAAATAAAAACGGATTACTTCTAATCTAATAGCCCCTATCAAAATAAAAAATCCCCCCCCCACCAAATAATAAAAACCCTAGCCTACACTAACTGCCAATGGCCCTTAAAAGGGCCTTTTGCAAGGCATTGCCCCAAAGAAATCAGCTCTTTTACCTGTAAAAAAAAATAACAAACACCCCCCAACAGTAAAACCCACCACCCCACCACAACAAACCCCCACTAATAAACCCTATCTAAATAAACCTAAGCTCCCCTTTGCCCTGAAAAGGGCATTTGGATGGGCATTGCCCTTAAAAGGCATTTAGCTCTTTTACATTGCCCAAAACCCTAGGTTAAAATAAAACCCACCCAATAAACCCTTAAAAAAACCTAACACTAACCCCGACGATCCACTTACAGTTTTTGACGACCGGAACTCCATCCTCATCCAGGCGACAGAAGTCCTCATCGAAGCAAGCAAAGTCTTCATCCAAGCGGGCAGAAGTCCTCCTCGAAGCCGGCAGAAGTCTTCATCCAAGCGGGCAGAAGTCTTCATCCAGATGGCAGCTTCTATCTTCATCCATCTCGGCGCGGAGCAGGTCCATCTTCAAGACATCCGGCGCGGAGCATCTCTTCTACCATGGTTGCCTGAAGAATGAAGTTTCCCTTTAAATGATGTCATCCAAGAAGGCGTCCCCTTAAATTCCTATAGGCTGATAGAATTCTATCAGCCAATAGGAATTAAGTGGAGAAAAATCCTATTGGCTGTTGCAATCAGCCAATATAATGAGCTTTCATCCTATTGGCTGATCCAATCAGCCAATGGGATTGAGCTTGCATTATATTGGCTGATTGGAAAAGACAATAGAATGCGAGCTATCAGCCAATAGATGAAAGCTCAATCCTATTGGCTGATTGCAACAGCCAATATGAATTTTCCCACCTTAATTCCTATTGGCTGATAGAATTCTATCAGCCAATCAGAATGTAAGGGACGCCATCTTGGATGAAGTCATTTAAAGGGAAACTTCATTCTTCAGCAACCATCGTAAGAAGAGGATGCTCATGCGCTGGATGCCTAGAAGATGGACCCGCTCTGTGCCGGATGGATGAAGATAGAAGATGCCGTCTGGGATGAAGACTTCTTCCCGCTTGGATGAAGACTGCTGCCAGCTTCGAGGAGGACTTCTGCTCGTTTGGATGAAGACTTCTGCTGGCTTCGATGAGGATTTCTGCCGCCTGGATGAGGATGGATGCACGGTCTTCAAAAACTCGTAAGTGGATTGTCGGGGGTTAGTGTTAGTTTTTTTTTAAGGCTTTATTGGTGGGTTTTATTTTTAGCCTGGGGTTTTGGGCAATGTAAAAGAGCTAAATGCCCTTTTAAAGGGGCATTCCCATCCAAATGCCCTATTCAGGGGCAATGAGGGACTTAGGTTTATTTAGATAGGGTTTTTATTTGGGGGATTTGGTTGTGTGGGTGGTGGGTTTTTACTGTTGGGGGGGTTGTTTGTATTTTTTTTTTACAGGTAAAAAGCTGATTTCTTTTGGGCATTGCCCAGCAAAAGGGCCCTTTTAAGGGCCATTGGCAGTTTAGTATAGGCTCTAGGTTTTTTTTTATTTTGCGGGGGCTTTTTTATTTTGGATTAGGAGTAATTCATTTTTATTTTTGATAATTTCTTTTTTTATTTTGTGTAATTTAGTGTTTATTTTGTTTTGTAATTTAGATAATTGTATTTTGTTAATTTAATTTATTGTAATGTTAGGTGTTAGTGTAACTAAGGTTAGGTTTTATTTTACAGGTAAATTTGTATTTATTTTAACTAGGTAGTTATTAAATAGTTAATAACTATTTACTAATTAGTCTACCTAGTTAAAATAAATACAAACTTACCTGTGAAATAAAAATAATACCTAAGCTAACTACAATGTAACTATTAGTTATATTGCAGCTAGCTTAGGCCTAGATTTAGAGTTGGGCGGTAGCCGTCAAAACCAGCGTTAGAGGCTCCTAACGCTGGTTTTGGCCGCCCTCTGGTATTTGGAGTCAGTCAGGAAAGGGTCTAACGCTCACTTTCCAGCCGCGACTTTTCCATACCGCAGATCCCCCTACGCCATTTGCGTATCCTATCTTTTCAATGGGATCTTTCTAATGCCGGTATTTAGAGTCGTGGCTGAAGTGAGCGTTAGAAATCTAACGACAAAACTCCAGCCGCAGAAAAAAGTCAGTAGTTAAGAGCTTTCTGGGTTAATGCCGGTTTATAAAGCTCTTAACTACTGTGCTTTAAAGTACACTAACACCCATAAACTACCTATGTACCCCTAAACCGAGGCCCCCCCACATCGCCGCCACTCTATTAAAATGTTTAACCCTAATATGCCGGACCGCACACCGCTGCAACCTACATTATACCTATGTACCCCTAATCTGCTGCCCCTAACATCGCCGACACCTACATAATATTTATTAACCCCTAATCTGCCGCCCCCAATGTCGCCGCTACCTACCTACACTTATTAACCCCTTATCTGCCGACCGGACCGCCACCGCTACTAAAATAAATGTATAACCCCTAATCCGCCTCACTCCGCCTCAATAACCCTATAATAAACAGTATAACCCCTAATCTGCCTCCCTAACATCGCCGACACTTAACTTCAAGGTATTAACCTCTAATCTGCCGACCGGAGCACACCGCTAACTCTTAATAAATGTTTTAACCCCTAAAGCTAATTCTAACCCAAACCCTAACACCCCTAAGTTAAATATAATTTTTATCTAACGAACATAAATTAAACTCTTATTAAATAAAATTATTCCTATTTAAAGCTAAATACTTACCTGTAAAATAAACCCTAATATAGCTACAATATAAATTATAATTATATTGTAGCTATTTTAGGATTAATATTTATTTTACAGGCAAACTTTGTAATTTTAACCCAGGTACAATAGCTATTAAATAGTTAATAACTATTTAATAGCTACCTAGTTAAAATAATTACAAAATTACCTGTAAAATAATCCTAACCTAAGTTACAATTAAACCTAACACTACACTAGCAATAAATGAATTAAATACAATACCTACAATTACCTACAATTAAACCTAACACTACACTAGCAAGAACTTAATTAAATGCAATACCTACAAATAAATACAATTAAATAAACTAACTAAAGTACAAAAAATTAAAAAAATATTACAAGCATTAGAAAAAATATTACACAATTTTAACTTAATTACACCTACTCTAAGCCCCTAATAAAATAACAAAGCCCCCCAAAATAAAAAATGCCCTACCCTATTCTAAAATTAAAATATAAAAGCTCTTTTACCTTACCAGCCCTGAAAAGGGCCCTTTGCGGGGCATGCCCCAAAGAATTCAGCTCTTTTGCCTGTAAAAAAAAACATACAATACCCCCCCAAACATTACAACCCACCACCCACATACACCTAATCTAACCCAAACCCCCCTTAAATAAACCTAACACTAAGCCCCTGAAGATCTCCCTACCTTGTCTTCACCACACCGGGTTCACCGATTCGTCCTGGCTCCGACGTCTTCATCCAAGCCCAAGCGGGGGGCTGAAGATGTCCATGATCCGACTAAAGTCTTCATCCAAGCCGGAGCTGAAGAGGTCCATGATCCGGCTGAAGTCTTCATCAAGCGGGAGCTGAAGAGGTCCATGATCGGGCTGAAGTCTTCATCCAAGCAGAAGCTGAAGAGGTCCATGATCGGGCTGAAGTCTTCTATCAACCGGCATCTTCAATATTCTTTCTTCCGGATCCATGGTCATCCCGCCGACGCGGAACATCCATCTTCACCGACGACTTCCTGACGAATGACGGTTCCTTTAAGGGACGTCATCCAAGATGCGTCCCTCAAATTCCGATTGGCTGATAGGATTCTATTAGCCAATCGGATTAAATTAAGGTAGGAAAATTCTGATTGGCTGATGGAATCAGCCAATCAGAATCAAGTTCAATCCGATTGGCTGATCCGATCAGCCAATCAGATTGAGCTCGCATTCTATTGGCTGATCGGAACAGCCAATAGAATGTGAGCTCAATCTGATTGGCTGATCGGATCAGCCAATCGGATTGAACTTGATTCTGATTCCATCAGCCAATCAGAATTTTCCTACCTTAATTCAGATTGGCTGATAGAATCCTATCAGCCAATCGGAATTCGAGGGACGCCATCTTGGATGACGTCCCTTAAAGGAACCGTCATTCGTCTGGAAGATTGTCGGAAGAAGAGGATGGATCCACAGTGGAGGTCTTCAAGATGGAGCCGGTCATCATGGGATGGAAGAACATAGAAGATGCCTCCTGGATGAAGATGTTTGCCGGTCCGGATGTCCTCTTCTGCCCGCTTGGATCAAGACTTCAAGCCGGAGGATGGATGTCTTCAGCCCCCCGCTTGGGCTTGGATCAAGACATCGGAGCCTGGACGGATCGCTGATACCCGGCGAGGTGAAGATAGATAGGAAGATCTTCAGGGGCTTAGTGTAGGTTTATTTAAGGGGCGTTTGGGTTAGATAAGGGGTATGTGGGTGGTGGGTTGTAATGTAGGGGGCTGGTATGTATGTTTTTTTTTACAGGCAAAAGAACTGAATTCTTTGGGGCATGCCCCGCAAAGGGCCCTTTTCAGGGCTGGTAAGGTAAAAGAGCTTTGTACTTTTTTTATTTTAGAATAGGGTAGGGCATTTTTTTATTTTGGGGGGTCTTTGTTATTTTATTAGGGGGCTTAGAGTAGGTGTAATTAGTTTAAAATTGCTATGTAATATTTTTCTAATGTTTGTAAATATTTTTTTATTTTTTGTAACTTAGTTCTTTTTTATTTTTTGTACTTTAGTTAGTTTATTTAATTGTATTTATTTGTAGGTATTTTATTTAATTAATTTATTGATAGTGTAGTGTTAGGTTTAATTGTAGATAATTGTAGGTATTTTATTTAATAATTATTGATAGTGTAGTGTTAGGTTTAATTGGTAACTTAGGTTAGGATTTATTTTACAGGTAATTTTGTAATTATTTTAACTAGGTAGCTATTAAATAGTTATTAACTATTTAATAGCTATTGTACCTGGTTAAAATAATTACAAAGTTGCCTGTAAAATAAATATTAATCTTAAAATAGCTACAATATAATTATAATTTATATTGTAGCTATATTAGGGTTTATTTTACAGGTAAGGTATTTAAGCTTTAAATAGAATAAGTTATTTAATAAGAGTTAATTTATTTTGTTAGATAAAAATTATATTTAACTTAGGGGGATGTTAGGGTTAGGGGTTGAATTAGCTTTAGGGGTTTAAAAAATTTATTAGAGTAGCGGTGAGCTCCGGTCGGCAGATATAGGGGTTAATACTTGAGTTAGGTGGTCGGCGATGTTAGGGAGAGCAGATTAGGGGTTAATACTATTTATTATAGGGTTATTGAGGCGGGAGTGAGGCGGATTAGGGGTTAATACATTTATTATAGTAGCGGTGCGGTCCGGTCGGCAGATTAGGGGTTAATAATTATAGGTAGGTGGAGGCGACGTTGGGGGCGGCAGATTAGGGGTTAATAAATATAATATAGGGGTCGGCGGTGTTAGGGGCAGCAGATTAGGGGTTCATAGGGATAACGTAGGTTGCGGCGGTGTACGGAGCGGCAGATTAGGGGTTAAAAAAAATATGCAGGTGTCAGCTATAGCAGGGGCAGCAGATTAGGGGTTAATAAGTGTAAGGTTATTGGTGTTTAGATTCGGGGTTCATGTTAGGGTGTTAGGTGCAGACTTAGGAAGTGTTTCCCATAGAAAACAATGGGGCTGCGTTAGGAGCTGAACGCTGCTTTTTTGCAGGTGTTTTTTTTTTTTTCATCTCAAAATGCCCCATTGTTTTCTATGGGGGAATCGTGCACGAGCACGTTTTTGAAGCTGGCTGCGTCCGTAAGCACCGCGGAATTTAGAGTTCAGTGGCGGTAAATATGCTATACGCTCCCTTTTTGGAGCCTAACGCAGCCCTTCTGTGAACTCTAAATACCAGCGGTATTTAAAAGGTGCGGGAGAAAAAAAGCATGCGTAGCTAACGCACCCCTTTGGCCGCCAAACTCTAAATCTAGCCATTAGGATTTATTTTACAGGTATATATTTTTAAATAGGAATTATTTTGTTATTAATAGTAAGTTTTATTTAGAATTATTTTAATTATGTTAAAGTTAGGGGGTGTTAGGGTTAGGGTTACGTTAGGGTTAGGGTTAGACTTAGGGTTGGGTTTAGGGATTAATATATTTATTTAGTGTTAGTGATGTGGGAGGCCAGAGGTTTAGGGGTTAATAACTTTAGTATTGTGGTGGCGGCGACATTAGGGGTGGCATATTAGGGGTTAATAAGTGTAGGTAGATGGTGGCGATTTCAGGGGCGGCAGATTAGAGGTTAATAAGTGTAATGTAGGTGTCAGCGATTTCAGGGCGTCAGATTAGGGGTGTTTAGACTCAGGGTTTATGTTAGTGTGTTAGGTTTAAACATACATTTTTTTTCCCCATAGACATCAATGGGGCTGCATTACGTAGCTTTACACTCCGCGATTGCAGTTGTTAGGCTTTTTTTAGCCGGCTCTCCCCATTGATGTCTATGGGGAAATCGTGCACGAGCACATTAAAACACCGCTTGTATTTGGGTGAGGGTATGGAGCTCAATGCAACCATATCACCCGCACAAGCCGTTTTTTTGCAAACCTGTAATAGCAGCGCTATGAAAGGTGAGGGGTGAAAATAACGTACAAGTTATTAGCGAGCCAGCCATAACGCAAAAACTCGTAATATGGCTGTTTGTAAATAAATATTTTACTGTGAGAGAGGTCTAGCCAAATTTTAAAGCGATTGAGTACATTACCTTTATAAGTTTAGCTACCAAGATAATATATATATATATATATATATATATATATATATATGGCTACTTCTCTCCTTGGCTATAATGTTCTAGGTCCATTGCCACACATTTAAATAAATAAGATATAGATATTATGCTTTATGCAATGCTTAGACTATATCTAAAATTGTCCCCTGCTCAAACATTAGCTTCCTAAGGCCTAGATTTGGAGTTTGGCGTTAGCCGTGAAAACAGCGTTAGAGGCTCCTAATGCTGGTTTCTTACGGACTCCGGTATTTAGAGTTCAGTTACCGACACTCAAAAATCACCCAACGCACAAATCTCTACCGACAGCTCAAACCCCAGTAGTTAACATATACCGACAAAATAAACATCCACGAATCACAAAACAAATATTACACAAAGTACACTTACACTCATACAAACACTACACTATATTTATTTTTCAGATTTAATCATTTTTCATCAAAATACAAACGATCAAAGTTGTGAGATCTCGGGTGTTAGAAAAAAAAACAACACAATCCATTTTCCCATTGACTTACATTGACACCAGGGAAAAGACCCTCATATAGCTTCATATAACTAATAATATTATCACAACATACACTCATCGATGCATACAAACAATATACACACATGACATACACAAAAAAGTTAATTTATTACAAAATGAACACGATTTAGATACTTTTTCACACAAGCTCATGACGTCACTCACTTTACCAAGGAAAACCAGTCTTTGAAAAAAAAATAGCCAAAATTTAGAGCCTCCATTGACTTCTATGGGTGAAGACGTGCTCGTGCCACTGCGGAAAGACAGATTTCCCTAACGCACCGCAAATAGCGTAGACCTAAAAACTCCAAATAGCAGCGCTAGAAAATAAATGCTTTTCTGCGTTAGACCCAGCTATGATAATTAGATCAAGAAATGACTATTTCCCTATGGTGGACTTATGGATTGTACTTATTGAATATCACAAACACCATTAAATTGTTTCGACTTTTATATTACATCAACTACAAATCAACATCACTAGTAACAAACTTTTTTTTAAAAAATATTACATTTAAACGGACACAAAAATAATTTAAACTTTTTATGATTCACAAATGGGAAACACCTCTCATTTACATTGATTATTGAATTTCATTTATTCAACTCATATGCTTGCAGCAACAGCATATCTACATAGGCTTAACACATGATCAGTCATGGATGCACATACATTACTTTTAACATTCATTCATACATGTGCATTCAAATGATGGGGGAAAAACACATTACATTCTCTATAGGAATCACAAAACAGAACATATGGATTTTACTGTACTTTTAACATCATGATTCCATCACAATAAACCATTAGGAATTACGTACAAGAAGAACATCATTACACCAGATTACAGATGTCACTTTATGGGAAGGAACAACAATGCCAGACCACTATATAGAAGTCAGCATATGTGGGACACAATCACAATATATAGGTACATGTACATAACACTCATCACCCATCACGCAAGCACAAAGCACACATTTAGATTTTATTCCGCACACAATAACAATGTAGCACAATACAACAACACAATGAGGATTTCTGAACTACATAGGCAGGATAATAATATGATGACGTCATTAGAAGATTCAACCATACACATCACAGATTCACGACTGTACCGCCCCTTTCTGAACTTTATCACTCAATACTACAATTACAACATATACGTAAATAACAGTTTTGAACAGCATTATTATGGAGATTTGAATGGGACAATTAATAAATATTGTCAGATCGCAAATCACTTATATATATAATACTACAGATGACAGCCGGAAGTTATTCAGTATTAGTGCCATTTTAATGGGATGCATACAATATTGACAGCTCGGCAATCACTTATATATACAATACTACAGATGGTAGACGGGAAGTTCGGAATTATTATTGCGATTTTAAAGGGACGCGTACAATATTGACAGCTCGGCAATCACTTATATATACATTACTACAGATGGCAGACGGGAAGTTCTGAATTATTATTGCGATTTGAAAGGGACGCATACAATATTGACAGCTCGGCAATCACTTATATATACAATACTAACAGATGGCAGACGGGAAGTTCTGAATTATTATTGCGATTTGAAAGGGACGCATACAATATTGACAGCTCGGCAATCACTTATATATACAATACTACAGATGGCAGATGTTACTTTATCGTTTACAAACAATATTGCAGCAACATTGATCGATCACATTCGATGCACATTATACACAACTATGCACTTTCATTCATGTTAGCGTGGACGTGTGCTTGTTACTATAAGATCGCGTTTAAGAAATATTGATAGCGCATATGATCAAACATTACAAACATGCACTGTATGTGTGATATTTGACACTTTCACATTGAGATTCATTTGGGGAAAACAACATTTCAGCAAACAACAAAAAAAACGCCCACTGTGAAAGCATTCGCGCCGCTCACATACAAACAAGTGAATACAATCAGCAATCATTACAAACTCACTAATTGTACTATAAATCCACCAAACAACATGGCCAAAGCATCATTTGTGATCCACATCAGATCAAGTGCATACCTTGTTACGCTGTTTTGAAAGATGGATGACGATGACATGGTAGACACTGCTGGTGCTGCTATTGGCGAACTAGCTGTTGATCGAATCACGCAGCCTCGGCGGCTCAGACTGAGACGAAGGGGTCATCTGGTTCGCGGTCCTCGTGTCTACAGGGTGAGACCCACCTTGGAAAACATGAGCGACTTTGAGGTTTATGATAAGTATCGGCTCAATCGCGAACAGCTCATTGGCCTTTACGATCTTCTAAAACCTCATTTGGAGCCACGTATAAGAATAAGGACTGCTGTTCCCGCCATGAGTAAGATGCTAAGTTGTCTTTATGTCCTGGCCTCCGGGAGTTTTCAATCCGGAGAAATGTACATGCATGGCCTGGCTCAAGGTACATTCTCTGTGGTGTTTGATAACTTTCTGGACGCCATGGTACGTATCAGTAAGCAATACATAGGATTCCCACAGAATGATGGTGATTGGAGGCGCCTGAAGTGGGAATTCTTTGATATTGCTCAATTGCCCAATGTCTTGGGAGCCATAGATTGTACCCACATTGCGCTGCGTGCTCCAATTGATGACTTGCCCTTCAGAAATCGCAAACATGTTTCATAGTCTCAAGTGCAGTATGTTTGTGTCGCACGGATGAGGATTATGCATGTGTGTGCGAATTTTGAAGGGGCTAGTCATGATGCCCGCATCCTCTCTCTGTCATCCCTGTGGAGACCGTTTGAGGAAAGACAAATGCCCCCTGGTTATCTCGTTGGTGAGTATTTTTGCACAACATGGTTAATTCGTTTGACAATTGCCACTGTAGTTTTAAAATGTTAGCGTAATGTTCAGCTATAGGATGCAATTTAACCATTAATTTTATTTTCCGCTAATGTCTACTTTTAGTTCAATGCAGATATGTAGCATGTCTTAAATTAAATGCTCAGAGAATGCAATGTAACCATTTAGTTTGCATTTTACACAAGTTTTGGTTTAGGAGAAATACGCATATGTAGCATGTCTTAGCTGAAATGGGAAGATATTAGCTAATGCAATTTAACCATGTCATGTCTCTTTCCGCTAATGTCTACTTTTAGTTCAATGCAGATATGTAGCATGTCTTACCTTAAATGCTCAGATAGAGAATGCAATGTAACCATTTAGTTTGCATTTTACACAAGGTTTGGTTAGGAGAAATACGCATATGTAGCATGTCTTAGCTGAAATGGGAAGATATTAGCTAATGCAATTTAACCATGTCATTGTCTCTTTCCGCTAATGTCTACTTTTAGTTCAATGCAGATATGTAGCATGTCTTACCTTAAATGCTCAGATAGAGAATGCAATGTAACCATTTAGATTGCATTTTACACAAGGTTTGGTTTAGGAGAAATACGCATATGTAGCATGTCTTAGCTGAAATGGGAAGATATTAGCTAATGCAATTTAACCATGTCATTGTCTCTTTCCTCTAATGTCTACTTTTAGTTCAATGCAGATATGTAGCATGTCTTTCCTTAAATGCTCAGATAGAGAATGCAATGTAACCATTTAGTTTGCATTTTACACAAGGTTTGGTTTAGGAGAAATACGCATATGTAGCATGTCTTAGCTGAAATGGGAAGATATTAGCTAATGCAATTTAACCATGTCATTGTCTCTTTCCCGCTAATGTCTACTTTTAGTTCAATGCAGATATGTAGCATGTCTTACCTTAAATGCTCAGATAGAGAATGCAATGTAACCATTTAGTTTGCATTTTACACAAGGTTTGGTTTAGGAGAAATACGCATATGTAGCATGTCTTAGCTGAAATTGGAAGATAGAGAATAAGATTGAACTAGATTATTCTTTTAAAAAATACACATTTGTTAGTGGATTATCGTGTACAAAAACTTTTATTGGAATCAAAATAATATTTTGAGGATTCAGTTTGAATTATGTTTTGTTCATAATTTATAGGTGATTCTGGGTACATGAGCCGGCCTTGGCTTATTACCCCCTTGCGTAGCCCGACTGATGTGTCTGAGGAGCGCTACAATAGGGCTCATAAGAGAACCAGGGCGGTGGATTGAACGAATGTTCGGGCTCCTGAAGATGAGGTTCAGGTGCCTTGACCGGTCGGGAGGAGCCCTCCAGTACAACCCAAAGAAGGTGGCTAAGATCGTTGTAGCCTGTAGTGTCCTGCATAATATTGCACAGCGGGCTGGGATGCTGCAGGGCGTCCAGGCGCAACGAAACCTCCTCAGAGATGAGGAGGATGATCCTGTTCTAGAGGGGCCATTCCGGGACGAGGGGCTCAATGTCAGAGCAGACCATCATCAACCGCCACTTTAGACGGTAAATAATAGAAGTTAGACTGGAGTATTGTCAATAGATGTGAACTCTAGGGAAAATGACAAGTAGAGAATTGTGCAAACATGTTAGGATTGTTCATCAAATGCTAAAAATTGTGTTTCATTTATTAATATAGGTGATGCTCTGGTCATTGGGTCCTGTAGCGAGTCTTTGCCACCTGGTTTTTAAAGAGGACATCAGCTGGTAAGTATAAATGTATGGACTGTTGCTGGCATGAATTGTACACAATACATCATATGGCATACATTTTCTAAACTAGTATTTAGTTTACACATTACTTAAAATGTACATACTCAGAAAGGGATCCTCTAGCATAACTATCCTCTAGCATGACTATGGTTCAATGTCACACATTAGAGGTTCGTTCTGCTCAATATGACTCATCTTCACACTTGATAGAACATAACACAAGATGCTACACACGCTTAGTAAGCTAGTGACAGAAATTTATTCTGAAATGGTGGGGGTGGTAGAGGGGTACAGAACTGATTCACACACTTGTAGTAATTTTTATTAAACTTTTTCTGCCATTAGGGAGCTGACTTAATCTAAAGACTGAAAGGGAAGAATTAGAAGCCTGACAGTGAAGATTGCCCAGACTGACAGTGGAAAAAAGCCAAGATTGAAATTGAAGTATACCAATGGGATCATGTCTGGCATTATCTTTCCAATCTGCTGACCTTGAAACCATACAAAGACATGTTCACATGGTAAGTGCCAACAATTTTGATAGAATAAGGCTGTGGAGGCATCTATTGGAGACACTTAGATTATTTTCTAATTTTTAGATGGTATTTCACAGTCCTCTATTTTTGAAATGATGAATAAGGCACCTATTGAAGATCAACTGTTTACCCCTGAATTGACTTTCAAAGACCATGCATTATCCAGGTTGGTGTACCAATGCATGCTAGTTAAGAATCACAGGAAGAATGTTGAATATTAGTAGCTTACATACATTAGTCATATTTAGTTCATAATTAGATATTTAGGGATCACAATCAGACCCTTAGATGATTTTACTTTTTTAGATGGTATTTCAGTCCTCTATTTTATGAACTGATGAATAAGACACCTATTTAAGATCAACTGTTTACCCCTGAATTGACTTTCAAAGACCATGCATTATCCAGGTTGGTGTACCAATGCATGCTAGTTAAGAATCACAGGAAGAATGTCGAATATTAGTAGCTTACATACATTAGTCATATTTAGTTCATAATTAGATATTTAGGGATCACAATCAGAAAAAAGGAATACATATTATAGTTGATATAGAGGTATTTGAATGGACATGAAATATTACATTTATGTTCGTCATACATATATATTATTGAAATGTGATATACATTATTATGTATAATTAGAAATTCAGATATTTAAATTTAATTTTTATTACACAATATAATGGTGTATGTTTATTTTATTTATTTTTAAATTTAATTCATAAATATCTTGATAAAATGTTGAACAAAGTTAGAGCATAGACACAAGATGATTGTAAATGTATTTTATGAATATTTGACAACGTGTGTATTAACTTTGTTAATTTTTTTTTATTTTATTTCAGATTGTCATCTGATGACTTCCAGGAATATTTTTTTGTTTTGGTTTCAGAAACTTTTTATTTTTTAAATGGTAATAATCAACATTTTATTATTAAATACACTCTTTTGAACAGATTATAATAAATATCCATATAATCTGTCAATAAAAAACAATTTGACTCCCATGACTGGTAGTTGTCTATTTGACAAGCACATGCATAAGATCAAATAATACTTTAATTTTAGAAAATCCACTGATTCAGAGAATATTAAATTAAACTATCTTTTTTAAATTAATTGGGGAGTGAGATCCATCGATGCTTTTCTTTAAATTAATTTCGGATATGTAGTCAAAATTTGACATAAATTATTTTGTTTCACTTTTAAGAAGGGGAAGTGGTTCAATTACATTAAAGTGACAGTGTTGTTGAATGTAAAATTAATTTTATAAGATCTTGTATTTTCCTTAGGTATCTCAAAACATTATTGTCTTAAATTTTTACATTTATAAATGGTAGGTCATTTAACTTCATATTTTTCACAAGCTAGTTATTGGATGCCAGGTTAATAGATTTTATTTTCTAGTGGAGTCATTTAAAGGGACATTTAACTATAGTTATTAATATTATGTAGTTTTAAAAATCTTACCTCTTGGGTTAGACATCACATATCTATATATAATTTTCATTCCCCTTTAGTTTCTTTTGACAATGTTAAATCAACATTCCAAATGTTTTGGTCCTTAAAGGGACATTCACAAAGTATATTGTGTATTGATTTTTAAAAAAATCATAAAAGAATTTAAACATATTTAGAAAGTACTATAGAATTACATTCAGTCTTTAAATATACTTCGAAAAATATACATCAATGCACATATCTTAGTCAATTACATAAGGCATCTATGTGCAACCAACAATCAGCATCAAAATAGCCTATGTAGATATGTATTTAATCCAAGAATATATATAATTACAATGTAATGATTGAATACCAAAACATATTAAGTTGTTCAAATATTATAATCTTATCCAAAATGCATACATAACATATAGCTTAATGTCCCTCTAAGCTGAAGACTGCGAAATACATCCTTTACAATATATATTTCAGTCAGTGTGTAAAACAATCCAGAAGTTAATCTAAATATGCTTTACTCATATGTTATACTAATTTAGCAAAAGGAAGGTGCCTAGGTTTATGATTTTTCAAGCATTATTGTGAAATGTCTCTCTAAAGGGACAGGAACTCAAAATATACTTAAAGGGAGACAGTTAAAAAATTAATGATTTATACATTCTGAATGAGTATTCTATTTTAAGCTACTTTAAAAATTGTCTCATATTATGAATGTTCCTCGTGATGTTGCTATCATTACTTTAAAAATAAGGCATTAAATAGATAATTTATTTGCTTCAGTACTCTGACAGAACTTGGTCGTCTGGGGTTGCTGTGTTCCTTGTACAGAGAGGAATTGCCTGGTATTTCGGCGCTGGACTGACCGTATTTGGCGGGATCAGACTGATATGCTACAGGAAATTTCTTCTCTGTGAAAAGCATTACTGGGCTAAAAAGCTGCACCCAGGTGGTAAATCGCCATAGAACAGGCTAACAATGGTATTGAGCCAGTTGTTCGTTCTTGAGAGTGCACTTCTCTCTGTATGGATTAATTTATCCAACAATCATCAAGGACAACCCAGGTTTTTTGCAACAATTGTCCGTAATCTAAAATATCATTATTGATTTGCAAAGAAAGATAACAAGATAATTCTTAACATATGAGAATCGGATTAAATTATAAAGTTGCTTAACATTTCATGCTCAATCTGAATCACGAACGCTAAATTTGTTTGGACAGTGTCCCTTTAAGAGATTTAAAGAGTGTATTTACTTCTCTTCTTATCTTGACATACTTTGCTTGAAAAACATATCGAGATAGGCTCAGTAGATGAAGATTGGTGGATGCACAGAGATGCCTTATGTGATTGGCTCAACCATGTGCATTTAAATTTCTTCTGTTGAGGATATCTAAATACTAAGATAAATTGAGTTACATTTTAAAGTCTAAACAATTTTCTATCTCTACAGATCATTTAATACAATTTTTTGTTTGTAATGTCTATTTAAAAATAAAGACGCCATTGCACAATAACATATATGAGCAGTTCAGACAAATACAAGCTCTAGGTTTATTTACTAATAACAAACAAACCTGTAGTTTAACATTTATAAACAGATTATCCAAGTTACTGACATTATAACCTGAATTTTAACATTCAGAAATATTGCGTGGGAAACGGATCTTGAAACACCAGATTTGCATCTTTAAACATTAGAGTCTAATGTCACGCAATAGCACACAATCAATGTGCATTATGAAATACATTTAATAGAGCAATATCAATACTTCACAATAAGTCAAAAAATTGATTTTATGAACAATAAAGACATACAATATTAAATGTGTATTTGTATTAAAGAAACAGACCGTTATTAAACAGAAAAATGTATACAACATTTAATAATGTGACAGTATTAGATTTTAAAGAGAATTTAAACATTAATATTTAACGGATCACGGATATTAAATCTGCGTCACACATATCCGCATGACAGGCCCATGAGTTACAAATAAGTCTACATGAAAAATGAAGTAACAGCACCACCAGGAGGTATGTGTAAGGAAGTTACTAAGATATGAAACATTAAGGAACGGCCAATCAGAGTTCATCACACAAACACAACTTGAGTCAGGATGGTCTCACAGACATTCTAACAATATTTCAAACTTTTATCCAATCAGATGTACAGATAACTTGTCCCATGGTGCATCTCATGTTTACTTCAACATATAAAAGTCAATTACACGTTGCCATCTTTGTCAGTTCTCTAATGCCTGCAGGCAGTATATATTATTTATAAAAAAATATATTCTACAACCCAGCAGGCATGTCACTTCCCAGGTTCACCAAGCAGGAGAGCGCTGCACTGGTCCACGCCGTCAAGGACTTTTATCCCCAGCTGTTTGGGAACAAGAGGAGGTCGACAGATGCGCCTGTTAAGAAGGCCCTCTGGGAGTCTATCACCAATGCGGTTCAATTGGTGTGTGACGTCCAAAGGAGCCAGGATCAAATCATGAGGAGATTCGGAGATATGAGGTTGCGCTTAACAAAAAAAGTCAACCTCATAAGGGACTGGGTACAAGCCCGTAAAAGAGGGGGCCAAAGAAAGGCCCCGCGGAAACTATACCTACTCCCTTATGAGGTGACTTTATGCGAGCTCCTCAATCTCCGGGTCCCCAAAAGATTTAGATCCTCGCCATCCTCGGCCTCCTCTTCTTCCCTCTCAGCTGCGGGATCTGAAAGTCCTGACGCGAGGGCCAGGGCAGCTGCTTCTCCGTCCGGTGGCCTGGGAGGAGCTGATGGAGAATCTGAACCAGGTAACTATCCAACTTCATATAATATCTTAATATTTGATTTTTTTTAAAAAATGTGTATATAGTCAGATACTAAACCTATACAGATCTCACAACATACACTACATATGATGTTTAGATATCTGATTTTAGATTAGTGACACATGAAATATGAATGATGTTTCTTGCGCTCTACAGAATATGCGTCACAGAGCGAAAATGGAATTGCGCATACACATTAACATGGGTTTGCTGTAAGTGGCATTGCTTTATACATGTTGGTCAAATAACGGATGCGTAATTCCGCTTGGAATCATTGCGCAATGATCGCGAAAATGGAATTGCGCATACACGTTAACATGGGTTTGCTGTAAGTGGCATTGCTTTATACATGTTGGTCAAATGACGGATGCATAATTCCGCTTGGAATCATTGCGCAATGATCGCGAAAATGGAATTGCGCATACACGTTAACATGGGTTTGCTGTAAGTGGCATTGCTTTATACATGTTGGTCAAATGTTGGTTTAGGTTAAACAATGCATTACTGGTATTATCCGGCTGTTTTTTTATGCATAAATTGGCATTTTGCCAAAAGTTAAAATCATGTGTTCAGATAACAGTAGTACATAGTTTCAAAAAGTATACAATTACACATTTAGAGCTTCATGTCCCTTTAATAGATGAAAATTAAATAATTCTTAGGATATCCTTAAATAACATATTAGATTGGAATTGCATGCTCAATCCCATTCATTACACCAACATATGGAGTAGAGAATTCATTAACACCAACATTGTCAAATCAATATATTTTTATATTAAAGGGACACTGAGCTAAAATTATTAATGTTGTCATTCAGATAGAGCATGCAATACTAATCAACATTTAAATATAATACTATAATCATATGTGAAATATTCTCTTGCTAAATGTATTTTAAAATCAAGAATGTACGTTTATCTGCAGCTCTATTTTGGTTGACCAACCTGGGTTTTTATTGATAATTGGTGGATACCTTCAACAAACAATATTTATTGAATCTAATATTGCTTATCTGCCTTTAAGATTAAAATGTAGCAACATTCCAATTATAATAGGAGTCAATGTAAAATCATTTGGAACAGTTTGAACAGTGAAATCAATGATTGAAATAAATCATGTCAGTGTCCCTTTAATAAACAATAGATTCATTCATCTTTACATTCTTTGGATTAGACAATATTGATATATAATTCACATATTCACTGTTGGAGTTACTTTATAGATATCAGCATACTCTAACAGCACCATGATTACATATTTGTACTAATCAATTTGGTTTGGTATTGTGATCAATATGTGTTGTGTCCTAAACAAGATTACTGTACATTGCACAAATGGCTCGATGTGCCACATGTCTTTTTTTATATTTGTCAACAGCTGTTATTCAAAATGTGGTTTGTGTGTATTCTTTTAAGAACATTGATCAATGGGTATATTTAGATATGCAATAGCATCGTATGAGATGAGTTTGATGTCTAATATAGTCAGAAATTAAACATATGTTCAATACATCATTTTTAACAGAATCCCCTTGATTCAATCAAGCATTTTTTTGGATAATGACTGCTCTATTCTTCACATTTTCAAGTTGATTATTCTTAAAAATCGATACAGATGTGATTTAGTGCTATCCCAAATGTGTTCACTAATATATATCTATATCATTCATAGAGAGAGTTGGTGTGGGGAGCCCAGAGGAATCCAGCACTGACACAGAGCCGCCTTTGCGGTCTTCTGGTAAGACCATTGACTCATTTATATGTCATTGAATGTGTATTGGTAATCAATATTATGAGCATGATTCTGATGAAGCATAACATTTGAAACAAACATATAATTTACTCCTCTGATTATATATTAATTTTCTTGGAATATTGAAAGATTAATAATTAAAACTTTCTTAGTCTACACCTTTGTTATTCAGAAGATGTATAGCATATGTTTGTTTACATGTTCATTTTTGACAACAGTCATCAAGTGATACACACATGAGAAATCTTAAATGTTCTATGTACTATGCTTTTATGATTTTAAAATTAATACAAACAATACATCGAAAATCTGAATCATTGAGAATAACAAATCTAATGTAATTTGTATGCTCCATCAAAATGATGTAAATCATAACTTTGGGTGTGTATATCTTTAATGCAACATTGATGTGTGTCTTTGAGCAACAGTAACATATGTTAGAATATCTGATCTTAACGTGTACACAACATGTTATGTTTTACAGAGATTGATTTAACATGTGGGACGGAGGAGGAAGAGGCTCACTTGAAGTCTGATGGTATGTGAAATATATCTATCATGTTTCCAACATGTTGCTTTATTGGAAATCATTTTATTGAAGACATTCAAAGTCTACAGCTTTTGCACTTTAAAAAGGAATATTATTTGTCTGTTCAAATACACTACTGCCCCCTTTCTATATCAGGCAGCATGAAAATATGCTTGGATTTTTTTTTTATTTATTTTTTTTATTTGTAATTCATGCCATCATTATGTCACATGCATATTCCAGGCCAAACCACAATAATAATGTTATAATTGTACAGACAGTCATTGATATTCATTTGAGTGCCTATATGCATACCATATCCTCATGTCATAATTGTTTAGAAATTTAAACACACTTCTAAGTATATTGCAAACATAATCAATTTGAAATGTGTTGATTTGATTTCATGATGTATGAGATGTTAATATATTTGTATTATTTATTTCAGATGGATCCTCCACCTCTGGTCATCTGTTTTCCGCCCCTGCCCAGTCCCCTGGCCAGTCACAGACCCCTGTCCAGGCCCAGGCCCAGACCCCAGCCCAGGCCCAGACCCCAGCCCAGGCCCAGACCCCTGCCCAGGCCCAGAACACTGCCCAGGCCCAGACTCCTGCCCAGGCCCAGACCCCTGCCCAGGCCCAGACCCCTGCCGGCCCTTCCCATCTTTCCTATCCTGTCCCTCCCAAAAAATGCCCCTTCGTCCCCCTTCGCTGCTCTCCCCCGCTGCCCAGCTACCACTCCCCAGCTGTACGGCCTACCCCGGAGCAGCAGCTCATCCCTCCCCAACCCAATCCCATCCCTCCCCCCTGTCTCAACCTTCATTGTCCTGGGTGTCGGATTGTCCTTCCCAGGCACAGCTGTAAGTATCATTCAAAATCCACATTATAAGATACTTAAAGGTACACTGAAGGCAAATTGTTTCTATTGTGATTCAAATAGAGCATGCAATGTTAATCAAATTTATAATTTACTACTCTTATGAATTATTCTTCATTCTCTTGCTATCTTTATTGAAACAAAGAAATGCCTAGAATTAATTTTAAATTGAAAATAATTGTGGACATCATTTCTTTATTGTTGGATGAATGTATCCATCAACCAGCAGGGACAACCAAAGTTGATAAACAAATATGGCCTGCCCTATAAACCTACATTCTTGCATTCAAAATCTAGCTAGAGAATTCTAACATTTAAAGAATATGTGTAATTTTTTAATATTTGTAATGTCATGCTCTATCTGAATCAGTCAATTAAATATTTAGGTTCAGTGTCCCTTTAATTTGATATCACTACATATACCAATCACCACTACTTGGATCCAACAATTTATGTACAAATGTTGATACATTATCTCTTGTCTAACCCAGTGGGAATGTAATTTCTTCAGGTTGCTATGTTTACACAGCTTGTCCTCAACTCCAAAATGTTTTAGGATAGGTGTGCATACCACAGTATAATTAAAATATTTAAATTGCTAATGTAAGTACAATGTAAATCCTTTAACAAGATTTTATACACTCAAGCTGTATAAGTGGATCATCGAAAACCAATTCAAGGGGACAACATGTTTGAGTAAACTGTCCCTTTAATGATTTCGGTCTGTCTGAATAACATATTTAATGTGTAAAGAATCAATTTCAACAAATTGATGTAAAGAATGATTTGTCTTTATGATGACAATGTATCTTTGCTTATTTTTTCTTCTGTTGTGTAATTATCCTTAATATTTTATTTATTCTTTATTTTAGACTGTGACTCAACATGGCTCATGCTAGAAGGTATAGCACATGTAGAGCAGGCCATGTTGAGGAACGCAGCTGTCCTGAGAGGGATGAACGACACAATGCAGGCCCAGCTCCGGGTTCAGCATTTGACTCTGCGTCAGATCATGCAATTAAATTCAAGGCCTGAATCTGGAGCTGGACATGCACAGGACGATGAAGAGGATGACCAGTAAGTGGAGGATCTGGAGATGCTCCAAGGGCGCAGATAAGAATCCTCCGTCCACATGTTGATGTTTTTGTTATGGTTGCCATTTGGCCTTTTTTTCGGTTTATTGTTGTGCCTGTTGCACTCTTTTACCTTGTCATATGGCTCCAATGGGGCTATGCTGGCCCTTGGCAACTCTCTTCATGGACTGTGATGCACTCTGTTACCTTGTCATATATCTACAATGGGGCTATGGTGGCCCTTGGCAACTCTCTTCATGGACTGTGATGCACTCTGTTACCTTGTCATATGGCTCCAATGGGGCTATGCTGGCCCTTGGCAACTCTCTTCATGGACTGTGATGCACTCTGTTACCTTGTCATATATCTACAATGGGGCTATGGTGGCCCTTGGAAACTCTCTTCATGGACTGTGATGCACTCTGTTACCTTGTCATATGGCTCCAATGGGGCTATGCTGGCCCTTGGCAACTCTCTTCATGGACTGTGATGCACTCTTTTACCTTGTCATATGGCTCCAATGGGGCTATGCTGGCCCTTAGCAACTCTCTTCATGGACTGTGATGCACTCTGTTACCTTGTCATATGGCTCCAATGGGGCTATGCTGGCCCTTGGCAACTCTCTTCATGGACTGTGATGCACTCTGTTACCTTGTCATATGGCTCCAATGTGGCTATGCTGGCCCTTGGCAACTCTCTTCATGGACTGTGATGCACTCTGTTACCTTGTCATATGTCTCCAATGGGGCTATGCTGGCCCTTGGCAACTCTCTTCATGGACTGTGATGCACTCTGTTACCTTATCATATGGCTCCAATTTTCCTGATCTTTACCATATTATTTATAAACGTTGTTGATGTTTTATGACATACTAATAAAAGACATGTAATTGCACGATTCTTTGTCCTCCTTATTCATGTCATTGATTGAAATCTCTAGTTTATCTTGTTGATCCTTAAAGGGACCTACCAAAAATAATGTTGTTTCCTGAATCATATATGTAATACAATTGTAAATTACTTTAAGATTAGCATCTCCAATGTAATGTTTATTTTTGTCTTTATATTTTTTTCTAAAAGCTTTATCATTGCATAATTATGATTAGCATAGTAATTATTTTATATATGTATATATAGATTGTTATATATGTATATTTCAAATTTCACATCCATGTGTGTATTTATAAACTCTGCATGAATTGATGCACCTTTAACAAATGATCTGAGGATTGATACAATGATATAATCCCTTTAAAGTGTTCATTTTATTGAAATAGTATTGTCTCTGTGTATCCTCTTTTTATAAATAAAAATTATGTCCCTTTAAGTGATGGTGAGCACAATTGTTAATGAATGTATTTCCATTTCTAAAGCGTTTTTGTCCTTTTTACATGAACAAGGACATATAATCTTAATAATAAACAATCTTATTGTAATGTTGACAGCACATGTATTTCATTTTCTATTCTATATTATTGTAAAAGTGTAACCAAATCAATCTCTGTGTGTAATGCGCATATTTTAGATGAGGAATATGTTTTTCTAAATATTGTTAAAAAATACTTTTCCTCCCATATATGGCTATAGGTAGGCTGACCATATTTCAACTTGAATAAATGACACGTTTGATCAATACATGTGTCATTATTGTTATTCCAAAACAATCTAAACATATCTTAAAACATCAATGGCATATGTATTTCTCATGTGTATCTTTTAAATGTTAAAGATATACACCATAGCTATAGTTAAAGGGACAGTCAAGTCCGAAAAGATGATTCATGATTTCGTGACATTCCTAGATAGCAATCTAGACACATACTAGTTACAAAAATATAAATACGTTTCTTAGTGATATGCCAAGCTGTCAACTGAGTCCTTGTATTGGCTGCGTTTTTTCTGCGATCGCGGATGCGCCATGTTGCTTAAGACGTCACCTGCCAGGCTGTCCAATGATTCCTTGTATTGACTGACGTTTTTACGCGATCAAGGATGCACCTTTTATTGGATGGCGTTTTTACGCGATCAAGGATGCGCCTTTTTTTTGTTTGCGTTCTTACGTGATCAAGAATGTGCCTTTTATTGGATTGCGTTCTTACGTGATCAAGGAAGCGCCATGTTAATTAAGACGTCACATGCAAAGGTAAAAAACGTCTGATTGTATTACGTAGTCCCGCAATATTTGTTTGTGCACGTTAAACACGTTTGTGAATGAAGCCAAGTTTAAAAACATTGCGAATATGGATTGTTTGCATCATGTTACATTGTTGACCCATAGCTGATAAAGACCACCACATTCTCTTTGGATGTCTGGTTGAATAAACGAACGAAAGCAAAATGTTTTCATGCATATGATATTTCGAGGCAAGTGCAAATCTCTATAGTCCATGTTGTTTAATATGTTTGTCAACAATATGTTCCTTTTTCTGAAAAATGACTGTTGTGTTTAATGTTAAAGATATCTAATTAATAAATATGCGCTATTGTGTTAGAATAAAGTAATCAATATACATTTATCTTTATCATATGCTAAATATATGATGCCGACTTCTTCTAAATGTAATTTCGTCGTATATTTTATTAAAGGTTCATTAGACACAAACATTATAAATCAAAATATTTTATTTTGTCTCTAGTTAGATAGTCCATTGTTTAACAAATACACGTTTCATTTTGCTTCTGTTCAAATAAAATGTAAGTAATTTTCAGACTCCTCGCCAAGCCTCTAAGTTTCATGTGAGTACCATCTCCAGCTTTCTCCTGTTTGTGTAATGGGTCTTTTCATATGTTAATGATGGGGTATTGTCTTGTTTTACGGTTGTAATGGGGGTTCATCTATATTTTCAATAGAGCTAACCCAATTTTCTTTGAAAGTGTTTAAAGCTTTGTAATATTGATATCAGTATATGTTAATCTTGTTGTTTCTAGTAGTGTCTATTACATACAGTTCTGTTAAAAATATAGTATACTGTCCCTTTAATGCAAATGTTTATTTTTGTATCATGTATGAGTTCCACATTGGTTAATCTCCAAATATATTATTGTTAGCATATTTTCACCCCCCACTCCTAAAAGGACTTTAAACCATATTCATTGTTAAAACAAATGTCTTTATAAAAAAAAAATAACACAATAATGTCTCTTTAAGAAAATAGACTTTATTTAACATGTCAATATAAATCTGTTTTCAATATTTATTGTTTGAACAAGTACATGTAGATATACCAACAATCTGCAAATATATGTTAGCATATGTAATTTTGTTAAAGGGACAGTTTAGAAAACAAATAATGTTTTGTATTATTATAAAAGTCAATTTTGTAATATCAATGATATCAAAGGTTTCTCACCAATTAATAATTTGTCTGTGTTTATTTTAATTTGCTAGCTAAACCTATGAGGTTCGTGTGCTCATTTCTTAGAGCTTGAAGAGTGCATGTAATCATTATGCAATTTGACCACTAGAGGGCATTTGGATAGCATTTGTATATCTAAAACCTTGTGCTCATACAGCATATTATTTACCATGTATTGATCATTGATGTCTAAAATGTTGTTATGTCAGAACAACAAATAAGTGGTCATTTTTCATAGTCATAGATACAAGGGTAAGCACATAAGTCACACGTATTTCTCCATGTTTTGTTGTTTCCAACTTGATAATGCGTAATACAGTGTTTTCTTTGTAATCAATAATTTTCTGACTGTCCCTTTAAGCTGTGTTATTGGCATTCAAACAGTAATATGCCATCATGGATAATTGTAATGGTAATTTTGTTTGCGATTCGGGAAACAGTTTGGACATCACATCACAGAAACCAATCAATATCATGAACAAGGATAGGTATGTGATGTGATTTTCACACACTTATAACCCACACTCTGCAAACAATCTGCCTCCATGGACCCGGTCCCATAGAAGTAGATTATATACAGAGTGTGGTCCACAAGTGTATGAAAACCACATCACATACCTATCCATTACACATTAAATAAAATAACATTAAACATGAAAACAAATACTTACTTCCTCTTCCTTCCCCTCTTCCCACGGGGCTGAGGCTCTTGGAGGGTCAACTGCCGACTCCGACGAGTTCTCATTGGATATGTTGTGGGAAGAGTGGAAGGAAGAGTACTGGGACGACCAAGGTGAGGAGGAGGAGGAGATGGCTCGGCAGGAGGAGATGGACCGGCAGGAGAAGATGGCCCGGCAGGAGAAGATGGCCCGGCAGGAGAAGATGGCCCGGCAGGAGAAGATGGCCTGGCAGGAGAAGATGGCCCAGCTGGAGAAGATGGCCCGGCAGCAGGAGGCCCAGCAGCAGGAGGCCCAGCAGCAGGAGGCCCAGCAGCAGGAGGCGGATCAGGAGGCAGACCAGCATGCGCCTCCCGGAAAAAATTAAACATCTCTTGGTGTAGATTAAAGGTTCTGTTTTGCCCTTCTTCTATTCTAGTAAGTATGTTTATTATTTGGTTTTGGCCTTCAATTATTTTGTTTTGTCCTTCAAGAATTCTAGTTCGGCCTTCTATATTTTGTATCCGGGAGTTACGCATCTGTTCTATGTAGTCTAGTAGAACCCGCACCTCCGCTATTTCCTCTTGTTGTGCTTGGCGGGGTACCCGTGCACGGCGGGGTGCCCGTGCACGGCGGGGTGCGGGTCCTTGAGGGGCCTTTGGTTCCGCGGCCTCCTCCTCTGCTTCCGGGGCCTCTTCATCTGCTTCCGTGCCCTCTTCGTCACGGGGGGCCTCTTCCCTCCGAGGTGGAAATTCCTCCCCACCACTCTCATCCCTCTCATCACTCTCATCCCGGCTGTATTTGTTGTGCTGCCTCCTCCCCAGACTCTGTATATTTGAAAAATAAAAAAATGTATATATTAGCATATTTCCAAATCAAGCTTTAAATGACTTAGCTTACGATACAATTACAAATGCAGAATCATTAATCCACTTTGAAATCTAACAATCAATACGATTTCCGTGTTTTCTAAACCATGTTTGTGATATCTCTGGTCAATCTGAATGTTTTAGCGTTTGTTTTCAGTCTGTTTAAATGCACACCTAACCTATAGCCTAGATACTGATGTAACAGCAAAGTAATTGTGAATGTGTGTAAACAACGTTATAGCATTAATCTGATCCTTAAAGGGACATGAAACCCAATGTTTTATCTTTCATGATTTAGAAGCATACAATTATAATCAACTTTCTAATGTACTTTTCTTATCTAATTAGCTTCATTCTCTGGATATTCTTTGCTGAAAAGCATATCTAAATATGCTTAGAAGATGCTGATTGTTAGCTGAATATAGCTGCCTCCTGTGATTGGTTCACTGTGTGCATGGCTATTTCTTCATTAAAATATATCTCAAGAATGAATCAAATTAGGTAATATAAGTACATTTGAATGTTTTGTCAAATTGTATTCTCTACCTCAATCATGAAAGTAAAGGTTTGCGTATAGTGTCCCTTGAAATACATTCGTATGTGAATTTATTCTTAAATGAGCTTACCGTCAGGTGAGAATGGCAGGTTCCCGGTATCAATTCCTCCGATACCGACTACATCCACCTCGGAGATGCTGGGACGCAACATTTCCTCCCATCGGCAGTACTCGATTTCCAGTGCAGGGCCGCCACCGGTTCCTGCGGAATGTCGGGCCTCCAGGCTTAACTTTTTCTTGAGATCCATCTTGCAGTCCCGGTATCGATGTTTTATAGAGTCCATATCTCTATTCCGTCCACCCACTGCATTGACTGCACTCCTTATCTCATGCCAGAGCTTCCTCTTCTCAGTCGGGGTGGTCTTCTGGTGCTGCAGCCTCCTATACCTGGCCATATAGGCCTCTACAAGGGCCTCCTTCTCCTCCATCGAAAACCTCGCCTCCCTAGTTGCCTTGGCCTTCCCCTGTGACGATGCCCTCTGTTTCCTGGACTGTGAAGCCCTACTCTGTCCGCCACTGGGCCCAGCCACTTGTTCATCTTGAACCAAGTGGCTGGGTCCAGCCACCGCTTCCACCCCTGCTTCCTGCCCCCCTTCCTGTCCTGTTCCTCTCCCCCTCCCTCTCCTCCCCCCTCTACCTCTCCTAACTAAGCTCCTGCCTGCCCTCCATCTGTTCCCTAAACTAAACCCCAAATAATCAAACAAAAAGTGAGTGTGATGAAATGAAAGGGGGTCAAAATAAAGAACTAAAAAGACAAAATAAGTGCTGAAAGTGTGAGAGGGATCTAAAAAACAAAGAGGGTAAGGAGTATTTAAATAAACCAAAAGAAGAAGAAGACTAAAAGTAGGATATGTAAACTAAATGTAACTAGGGGATGGGTATGGGATGGGGATGGGTTATGGGATAAGAGTAAATGGGATGAAAGGGAATGGGACTACAGGGAATGGGGTATGGAGTGTAGTATGAGGGGGTATGGGGTCTGGAGTGTATGTAGTGTTATTGATAAGTGTATGTATGTATTGATTGTGTTTGCGTGTAAATGTGTTAAGTGTACAGAAAAATCACTTGCTCGCTAACTCACACTACTACTAATTCTCACTAACTCACACTACCACTAACTCTCAATAACTCCCACTAACTCTCAATAACTCACACTACCACTAACTCACGCTCCCACTAACTGACTCTCTCACACTACCACTAACTCTCACTAACAACTCCCACTACCACTAACTCACTCACGCTCCCACTAACTGACTCTCTCCCACTACCACTAACTCCCACTAACTCACTCATGATAACACTAACAACTGACTCTCTCACACTAACACTAACTCACTCACAATAATGCACAAACTCTCTAATCTTAAACCTCCAATCTCCAAAGACCCACCAGCAACACAGTCAAAGAAGCCATGCTTGTGTGGTGCTTATATACCCTGTGTAAATGTTTAATGATGTACCAATTTCCGTTGTAAATTGTGTTCAGGTGTGCTTTATTAGTAATTAATATTTGTGCAATGTGTATTAGTTGTGTGAATTTGCGCATGCTCATTTTGAGTTAGTATTTGTGGAATGTGTAGAATGCGATGATGTCATAGTGCTCGTTTTCTATAACATTGTCCAATAGTATTATGTTTAAATGTGAATTTGTGATGGTGTGGTATTAGTGAAGTGTTGTATATGTATGTTTGTCCTAATATATAGTGATATTGAATGCGATTATTTTGCTAGTGTATGTATATATTTTTTTTTCCTTGTTGTTATTTTGCGTATTTCCGCATCTTAAAGTATATGCGTATTCCCTGTATTAAATTTTATTAAAAATCCCCCCGCTTGTGAATGTGTAATGCTTATGTGCTTTGTTGAGTGATTGTTGTTGTGACATTTGCGGCGTGTTATTGTTGTGCATGATGTGGTATGCGTCATATGACCGAGCTGTGCGTATTTCTTGCGAGATCGAGTATTAGGTGAAAAAAGCGTGTTTGTTTGTTTTTCCATTGATCTCTATGGAAAACTGTCAAACGCGGGCAGGATTCCGCGTGTGAAATACATGCGTTAGGAGTATCGTTAGAAGGTTTTGTTAGAATTCTAAATACCGGAGTCAAACAATGCCGTGCGTTAGACATAAACCACGCATAGCGTTAGCAACCCATCTACCGCCAAACTCCAAATCTAGCCATAAGAAAACTCTGGCTTGGATTACAGATTTATAAATATGCACAAATGGAGTGTAGTCTAGAAGTGAGTATTTCATTTATAGATTATTTATTTGCATATTCTGGTCAGCTACTTAACTGCATTTTTTTTTTTTAAGTGACCTCCTTCTCCAAGTTTTGTGTTATTCATAATGATTGGTCCATAAGTGCCCTTACATTTGGTAGGAGGACTTAATCCCATATATAAAATAGAGGTTTCATATATATATCAAGATCTTTTTCTTACAGACCTTATTATATTTGATTATGAATTTCATATGCCTTAAGTTATGATGTGAATGTTTCATACTGTAGATGTCTATAACAATCAATGTCAAAAACCTCAGTAGAAATATATAATAAAAAAGACTATGAAATAGTATTAAAGTTCTCTAAAATGCCATTTTCAAGAAAGAAGGTGTCACATCTAGAAGCCTAAACTGGGCTTAAAAAGCTGTTGAAAAATAACTAAAAATGTAAGAACAAAAACCAATTTGTGAGTCAGCGAAAAAACCCTTTATTGTGATCATGCAAAATCAAAAAGTAGCATTATCATTCCAAAAACAGAGCAGAAAAAGCTGCTGCCAATAAATTTTGATCGAAGCCTAAGGGGTCCATTTTTGAAGCAGAGTATGCTGCTTCCGACCCACTCCGCTTCAGTTCCGCCTGAAGCTGAAGTTAAGAAGCAGCGGTCCTAAGAGGTAACCTCTGAGGTGGCGGACAGCAATCAGCCCGATCGAATACGATCGGTCGGGTTGATAGACACCCCCTGCTAGCGGCCGCTAGATTTTCCGCAAATCTGCAGGGGGCGGATATTGCACCTGCAGTTCACAAGAACTGCTGGTGCAATAATAAATGCCGACAGCGTATGCTGTCTGCATTTATCGATGTGCAGTGGACATGATACGCTACATCGTATCATGTCTGCCCACACAATAATAAATTGACCCCATAGATTGAGTACTCAAAACACTTTATTGCGATGCATTTTAATACAGCATGTTGCAGCTAATTAATGTTTGTTTTTTTAACATATATGTCTTTAAAAATGCCATGGTATTCAAACTTGCAAAATTAGGTTTGATGACGTTATGATGGCAGCCAATATCGCACAAGCAGGGCCTGACAATCATCCTGATCAGATCTCATCAGGATCATTGAAATCCTCCACACTTCAGGTGGCAGAGAGGTTAAATAGCAGCAGTCTTAAGACCATAGATAATTAGCGGCCGATCATCTAAAGGTCTCTGGGCTGGCGAGATTATTTAAGACTGCTCACCAGTCCTTCTGTTTCCCTGGTGGAATTATCTAAAGTCACTTTTTACCCTGAAAACAGGGTGTCTCGCTAAGGGGCGTATACTGCATTATCGCATGGGAATGAGATGCATACATAACAATAGTACACAATAAAATTCATAATTTAAAAATCATACACCTAGATTACAAGGTGTGCGTTCATGTTTTAGCTCTGAAAAAAATTGCCATTTCAGCATTAAAACAGCAACGCAGTTATTACAAGTCTTGTTGGTATAGCTGTATCGCAAGCCATTTAGCCTGTAACGCAATGTCAGTCCCACACTCTTAAAAAATATGTTTTTTCATGGGACTTCCATAGCGCTGCCATTATGAGTTTTGCGGTGAGGATAAATAACTTGCGTTACAGCCTATACCGACACGAACCGTACCGCCATCTGAGAGCAATAGTTATGAGTTTTACGCAACAAAACTGTTACATAAAACTCATAACTAAACTGTTACAAAGTACACATGACCATAAACTACCTATTAACCCCTAAATCGAGGCCCTCCCGCATCGCAAAATACTATATTAAAGTTATTAACCCCTAATCTGTCGCTCCCTGACATCATCACCAATATAATAACACTATTTAAATATTATTAACCCCTAATCTGCCGTCCACCCACATCGCCCCCACTATACTAAAGTTATTAATACCTATTTCGCCGCTCCCCAACACCGCCGCCACTATAATAAACCTAATAACCCCTAAACCGAAAGCCCCCACATCGTAATAAACAAATTTACACTAGTAACCCCTAAACCTAACGCCCCCCTAACTTTCTATTAAAATTACAATTTCCTTAAATCTTAAATTAAATTAAAACTTACCTGTCAAATAAAAAAAAAATTGAATCTAACAATTAAACTAATATAACTATTAAACTAAAATTCATCTAACTACCAACTAAACTGCTAGATTACGAGTTCTGCGTTAGCTTTAAAAAGCAGTGTTAAGGGGTCCTAACGCTGCTTTTTTAACGCCCGCTGGTATTACGAGTATGGCAGGTACAGGTGTACCGCTCACTTTTCTTCTGCGTCTTTTGGCTACCGCAAATCCCCTAAGTCAATTGCGTATCCTATCTTTTTAATGGGATTTGCCTAACGCTGGTATTACAAGTCTTGGAGAAAGTGAGCGGTACAGCCTCTACCTCCAAGACTCCTACCGCATTTAAAAGTCAGTAGTTAAGAGCTTTATGGGCTAACGCCGGAACATAAAGCTCTTAACTACAGTGCTACAAAGTACACTAACACCCATAAACTACCTATGAACCCCTAAACCAAGGCACCTCCACATCGCAAACACTATAATAAAATTATTTAACCCCTAATCTGCCGACCGGACATCGCCGCCACCTACATTATACCTATGAACCTCTAACTAGGAAGCTATTAAATAGTTATTAACTATTTAATAGCTATTCTACCTAGTTAAAATAAATACAAAGTTGCCTGTAAAATAAATATAAATCCTAAAATAGCTACAATGTAACTATTAGTTATATTGTAGCTTTCTTATGGTTTATTTTATAGGTAAGTATTTAGTTTTAAAGAGGAATAATTTATTTAATTATAGTAATTTTATTTAGATTTCTTTAAATTATATTTAACTTAGGGGGGGTGTTAGGGTTAGGGTTAGACTTAGATTTAGGGGTTAATACATTTATTATAGTAGCGGCAACATTGGGGGCGGCAGATTAGGGGTTAATAATTGTAGGTAGGTGGCGGCGATGTTAGGGACGGCGGGAGTGCGGCGGTTTAGGGGTTAATACATTTATTATAGTGGCGACGATGTCCGGTTGGCAGATTAGTGGTTAATAAGTGTAGGTAGGTGGCGGCGATGTTGGGGGCAGAAGATTAGGGGTTAATAAATATAATATAGGTGTTGGCGATGTTAGGGGCAGCAGATTAGGTGTTCATAGGTATAATGATGGTTGCGGCGGTGTCCGGAGCGGCAGATTAGGGGTTAATAGTATAATGCAGGTGGCGACAATGTTGGGGGAGGCAGATTAGAGGTTAATAAGTGTAATGTTAGGGGTGTTTAGACTCGGGGTTCATGTTAGGGTGTTACTTGTAGACTTAGAAAGTGTTTCCCCATAGGAAACAATGGGGCTGCGTTAGGAGCTGAACGCTGCGTTTTTGCAGGTGTTAGTTTTTTTTTCAGCCAGCTCAGCCCCATTGTATCCTATGGGGAAATCGTGCACGAGCACGTTTTGCCAGCTTACCGCTACCGTAAGCAACGCTGGTATTACAGGTAGAAGTGGAGCTAAATAATGCTCAACGCTCACTTTTCTGAGGCTAAGGCAGCCATTCAGAAAACTTGTAATACCAGCGTTGTTTAAAGTAAGCGCTGGAAAAAAAGGCTTGTTAGCCCCACAAGTTTTTACCGACAAAACGTGTAATCTAGGCGAAAGAAAACTAAAATACACATTAAAAATATCCTAAAAATTAAAAATACTAAATTACAAAAATAATAAACACTAAATTACGAAAAATAACAAACAGAATTATCAATAATAAAAAAGAATTACACCTAATCTAATAGCCCTATAAAAATAATAAAGCTTACCCAAAAACAAAAATAACCCTAGCCTACAATAAACTACCAATAGCCCTTAAAAGGACCTTTTGTAGGGCATTGCCCTAAGTTAAACAGCTCTTTTACCTGTAAAAAATACAAAGACCCCCCCAACAGTAAAACCCACCACCCAACCAACCACCCAAAATAAAAAAACGTAACTAATAAAAACCTAACCTATTTATTGTCCTTAAAAGGGCATTTGTATGGACATTACCCTTAAAAGGGCATTTAGCTCTTTTGCATTGCCCTGAAAAGGGCATTAGCTCTTTTAAGAAAAGCCCAAAGCATAAACTAAAAAAAAAACCCACCCAAAAAAGTTTAAAAAATCCTAACACTAACCTCCGAAGATCCACTTACAGTTTCTGAAGTCCGGACATCCAGGCAGCGAGAAGTCTTTTAATCCAGGTGGCGAGGTCTTCATCCATCCAGGCAGCGTCTTCTATCTCCATCCAGGCGGCAGCTTCTATCTTCATCCCGGCGGCGCGGAGCGGGCCCACCCTGAAGACATCCGGCGTGGAGCATCCTCTTCATACGGTCGCTGATGTGTACTGAATCTTCAATGCAAGGGAGCCTTTTCAAAATGGCATCCCTTGCATTCCTATTGGCTGATTTGATTTTGGAAAATTAAAACAGTGAATAGGATGACAGATACTGAAATCCTTTTGGCTGTTCAAATCAGCCAATAGGATGAGAGCTACTGAAATTTCTGAAGCTCTCATCCTGTTGGCTGTTTAATAACTTTTTACTAACTAGTCTACCTAGTTAAAATAAATACAAACTTACCTGTAAAATAAAAATAAAACCTAAGCTAGCTACAATATAACTATTAGTTATATTGTAGCTAGCTTAGGTTTTATTGTACAGGTAAGTATGTATTTAGTTTTAAATAGATATTATTTAGTTAATAATTGTAACTTTAATTTAGCTCTATTTTAATTATGATAAAGTTAGGGGGTGTTAGGGTCAGGGTTACAGTTATGGTTAGGGTTACGGTTAGGTTTAGGGGTTAATATAGTTTAATATATATTTTGCAATGTGGGGGGCTGGTGGTTTAGGGGTTAATAGGTTTATTTAGTGGTAGTGATGTGGGAGGCCAGAGGTTTAGGTGTTAATAACTTTATTTAGTGGCAGCGATGTCATAACTTGTAATCTACCTGATACAAAATGAATAATTGAGCAATTCACATAAAAATACGGAGGAAAATATTGCATTGTTAAGGTGCATCAAAATTCATAAAAAAAAAAAAAAAGCTATTAACCAAAAAATGTAAAATTTGTATGTAAATTATACAGAAATAAATCTTATTAAATATGCACAACGTAAACCATATTTTAAGTACACTGGATGTGCAAAAAACTTATAAGCACAAAGTACAAAGCATATTTGTTGTTTTTTTTGTACAATTGGCTGATCATTAAACTTTTTCTCAAATCCCAGCAAAATTCTCTAAACATTTCCGCCCTTCAGTTCTCACTGTTTTGTCTTGCACATGAAAAGGTGGCTAGCTTTTATCAAAATACTCAAAATACTTAAAGGGACACTAAACCCAAATTTTTTCTTTCATAATTCAGATAGAGCATGAAATTTTAAGCTTTCTAATTTCTATTATCAATTTTTCTTTGTTCTCTTGCTATCTTTATTTTAAAAGGAGGAATGTAAATCTTAGCAGCCAGCCAATTTAAGGTTTAGCACCATGCATAGCGCTTTCTTATTGGAGGCTGACATTTACCCACCAATAAGCAAGCATAACCCAGGTTCTCAACCAAAAATGGGCCGGCTCCTATGCATCACATTCCTGCTTTTTAAATAAAGATAGCAAGAAAACAAGGAAAAATTGATAATAGGAGTAAATTAGAATGTTGCTTAAAATTGCATGATCTATCTGAAAGAAAAATTTTGGGTTTAGTGTCCCTTTAAGATTTAGTAGTTAATAGCTTAATTTAGTTTATGGTGATGTGGTGGGCTGGTGGTTTAGGGGTTAATAGGTTTAGTTAGTGGTAGTGATGTGGGGGGCCAGTTGTGGCAGGCAGAGGTGTAACTAGAAACCACAGGACCCAGGTGCAAGAATCTAAGAAGGGCCCCCCACTGCCCCTCCCCCCTCCAAAAAAGGGTGAATTTAATACATATATTTTTTTTATTTTTTACATTTTACACAGAAAGAAAATGTGAATCAGATTACATGTCTGCAAAAGGAGGTACCCTGTGCCCACAGTCTGTGAGATGGTCTGACCCCCTATTACTGTATATATATATATAGTGGCACTATTTAACCCCAAGTACTGTATATAGTAAGTTAGTGACACAGTCTGTAATATGCCGGTGAGATGGCTGGCCTGACCCTACCCGCCCAGAACTTTATAAAGTGACCACAGTAGTCAGTGACATGGTCCACCCCTCCCATACTGTATATAGTGGTACTGTATAGTGACACTGTTTATCCCCTATCGCCCCCCCCATGCTGTAGTAACAAGGTCTGTAATTTGCTGGTTCCACAAACATACACACATACATACATGCATAAATACACACACAGTCACATACATACACACACATAAACACCAATGGGTAAAACAGAAACACTAACCCCTGTAGTCATGTCACACTCACATGATATCAGTGCAGGCAGTGGTAGGTTAACGTTTTTTATAAAAAAAAAAAAAATCTAAAAATATATATTTATTTTTTTTTAAGATGGGCCCCCACCCTCAGGGGCCCAGTCGCACCTGCGACCTCTGCACCCCCTGTAGTTTTGCCCCTGGTGGCATGTTCTGGGAGCGGCGGGATAGGGGTTAATACATTTATTTAGTTGCGGCGGGGTCCGGGAGCGGCAGCATAGGGGTTAATACATTTATTTCGTTGCGGCGGGGTCCGGGAGCGCCGGGATAGGGATTAATACATTTTTTATTTAGTGGCAGCGATGTCGGGGTGACAGATTAGGGGTGTCTAGACTCGGGATTTATGTTAGGTGTAAATGTTACTTGTTTTCTACCATAGAAATCAATGGGATATCTGGCAGCATCGAACATAAGCTTTCGCTGCTTTCAGACTCCCATTGATTCCTATAGCATCCGCAGCCTCCAGGGTGGTGGATTTAAAACCAGGTACGCTGGGCCGAAATAGTGGCAAATTTGATAACTTGCAAAAGTTGTCAGATAGTGCCGAGTTTGTATTCGGAACATCTGTAATGACGTTAGCATTGATCTGTGTCGGATTGAGATCGGCGGACCATATGTTACGTCACAAATTTCAACTTTTGCCGGTCTGTAGGCTTTGATAACTAGGTCGAATCAGGCTCACCACAATAACGCTGCGGAATTCCAGCGTATTTGCGGTTGACGGCTTGATAAATATTTCTCATAGACTTTTTCAGATAAGAAATATGGCACCAAAGTTCTTACATACAAGAATTACATCCTAATTGATTGACAAATCTTTGTGGCATTAATTACATTTTTATTTTCTTTGGCACGTGTGTTTTTAAATAAGGGGTCACATAATATTTTGAACTCAACCAATTTGTACAGATTGTATTACCAAAAATAAAAACAGATATTTTTTGTAAAATACAGACACACAAGATGTGTGTTGCAATACAAATAGGACATGAGAAACAAACAACCAAGTATATAAAAACAAATTGTTCTCCTCTATTACTTAGGGTGAACCAACCTGGTCTTTATCATGTTGGATTCACCGATGCTATAAATAAACAGAGGGGTAAAGGCAATAATCAGAAATATACATTTAGGTAATTAAAGGGACATAATACTCATATGCTAAATCACTTGAAACTGATGCAGTATAACTGTAAAAAGCTGACAGGAAAATATCACCTGAGCATCTCTATGTAAAAAAGGAAAATATTTTACCTCACAATCTCCTCAGCTCAGCAGAGTAAGTTCTGTGTAAAAAGTTATACTCAGCTGCTCCCAGCTGCAGGTAAAAAAAATAAAAAAATGAAGAAATGAACAGCAGCCAATCAGCATCAGCAGTGCTGAGGTCATGAACTCTTTTACTGTGATCTCATGAGATTTGACTTAACTCTCATGAGATTTCATAGTAAGCTTCCTTTACCTGATTGGTGAAATAATATGAGAGTGCAAAATGCTCATCCCTTCTGCTGTCCTAGGACAGACACACTAAAATGCTGCTTAGAAATCCTTTACAATGGGAGGTGGCTACTGAGGAACTTTTGAGGTAAAATATCTTTCTTATTTACATAGAGATGTTCAGGTGATATTTTCTAGACAGCTTTTTACAGCTATGCTGCATCACTTTCAAGTGTTTAAACATTTGGGTATTATGGCCCTTTAAGGACAAATGCATGTAAAACCAATAAGATCTCTCATTTGGAATTCACCCAGATGCACAAAAAGGGATAAACATAAAAAAGTATTCTTGTACAAAAATAATTGGGGGAAAAAAACTGCAGACTTCAACATAAAAGACAGAGTAATAGATATCAATGACTTAATAACCTTGATAAAGAAAAGCATCTCTAACGCTTGATGACTGACTTGGGGAAAACTAGCCTACAGTACCTTTCATACTTCCATCAACTTAATGCAAAAGTTTATGACATTACAGGGGAGCACTCCTTTAATTAAGCTGACTGAATCAAAAAGTATATAAAATGAAGATAATTTATTATATGCTTGATACTACGACCTCTAAATAAATAAGCAGCAAATGCTGTTTTCTTAATATCATTTAGGATAGGACACAAACTTTCTTTTGATTAGAAAAGAAGCATTTTCATGTAACGTAACATAAAAAGAAAACATTTATTAGAAAACAAACATATAAACTGTCAAGTACACTAACAAATGTAATACAAACATTTATCTGTTTCATACGGAAGAATTTTTTTGTTATTATGTAATGAAAAGGTCAGGCCTCCAGAGCTGTCACACACAGAGCATAATTTATATCCAATCCCTTTGATGCTGGTAGAATTAACATGAATTAATTAGAAGTAATATCACCTTTTCTGGTTCATTGTTCTTAAGGAAAAACTTCAATCACTTTGACTTTCAAATACTCAATTAAAGGGACAGTATACACCAGAATTTGTTTTGTTTAAAATAATTGATAACCCCTTTATTACCTATATTTTTGCATAACCAACACAGTTATATTAATATACTTTTTACCTTTGTGGTTATCTTGTGTCTACGCCTCTGCAGACTGACCCTTTATTTCAGTGCTTTTGACAGACTTGCATTTTAGCCAATCAGTGCTGACTCATAAATAACTTGATGGAAGTAAGCACAATGTTATATATAAGGCACATGTGAACTAGCTCTGTCTAGCTGTCAAAAACTGTCAAAATGCACTGTGATAAGAGGTGGCCTTCATGCGTCTATGCATGGTCTCCACCAGTCTTTCACATTGCTGTTGGGTGACTTTATGCCACTCCTGACACAAAAATGCAAGCAGCTCAGCTTTGTTTTATGGCTTGTCATAATCCATCTTCATTTTGATCACATTCCAGAGGTTTTCAATGGGGTTCAGTTCTGGAGATAGGTCTGGCCATGACAGGGTCTTGATATAGTGGTCCTCCTTCCACATCTTGATTAACCTGGCTGTGTGCATGGAGCATTCTCCAAAACCAATCCTCAGATTTGGGGAACATTGTCCGAGCAGTCGGAAGTAAGTTTTCTTCCAGGATTTACCTGATTAATGAGTCCTTCGCAAATCTAAATCAGGTCATTGTCTCCAATTTTCAGCTTTGCCCAACACATGGTTGTTTAATGGCTAGATTAAAAACTGGAAAGGCCTACAAGCCACTGTGAAATTTGGAGGAGGATTGGTGATGATCTGGGGATGCTTCAGCAAGACTGGAATTGGGCAGATTTATCTTTGAGAAAACATGAATCAAGTCACGTACTAGGTTATCCTGGAAGAAAACTTGCTTCCTTCTGCTCTGACAATGTTCCCCTACTCTTAAGAATGTTTTTTTCCAGCAGGACAATGCTCCATTCCCTAAAGCCAAGTCAATCAAGGTGTGAATGGAGTACCACCAGATCGAGACCCTGTCATGCCAGCCCTATCTCCAGACCTGAACCCCATTGAAAACCTCTGGAATGGGATCAAGAGGAAGATGGTGGGTCACAAGCCATCCAAAAAAACCAAGCTGCTTGAATTTTGCACCAGGAATGGTATAAAGCAACCCAACAGCAATGTGAAAGACTGGTGGAGAGCATGTCAAGGCGGATAAAGGCTGTGATTTAAAATCAGGGTTATTTCACCAAATATTGATTTTCTGAACTTTTTCTAAGTTAAATATTATTATTGAATAAATATGATCTTGTTTTCTTTGCCTTAAGGTCTGAAAACACTGAATCTTTTTTGTTATTTTGGCCAGTTGCCATTTTCTGCAAATAAATTCTATAAATGCCAATATTCTTATTTTGAATTTGCGAGAAAATGTTGTCAGTAGTTTATAGAAGAAAACAAAAATGTTAATTTTACTCAAACATGTAACTATAAGTAGTAAAACCAGAGAAACAGATAATTTTGCTGTGATTTCTTAATTTTTTTCCAGAGCTGTATATCGATAAGTATGTGTATGTGTGTATATACAAATATCTATATATGTGTATACATGTTTATTTATGTGTTTATATATGCAAATATGCATGTGCCCAAATACATACATATATACACATATAAACACATACAATATCAAGAAAATGTATGTGAACCAATTAGGAAGTAGTTGGTTTTCTGCATGACTTGGTCATCTCATCTTCATCAAAGTCACAAGTATAGACAAACACAATGTGCTTAAGCTGACAAGACAAAAAAATTAAAAAAAATATTATAATCTTTCATGTATTTATTGAACACATCCCATTAAACATTCACAATACTGTGGAAAAAGTCAGTGAACACTTGGATTCAATAGCTAGTTGATCCTCCTTTGGCAGCAATAACCTCAACCAAGTGCTTCTGGCATCTACACAACAAAAGGGTGAGCACTAATAAATAGCTAGTGATAACCTCAATGATATATAAGCATGTAAATACAATTAGAATTGCCAGCAATTTGGCATGTTAAAGGAAAGTTCAATTTCAGATTAAGAAGTGTATCTTTCTTACCAACAATGGCAGCCTCCTCCTCACCAACAATGGTCCAGAGATGCTATATAAAAGACAAAACAAAGGGGCGCCTCATGTATAGTATCATCAAATAAGCATAAAGCCACAGAAAAAAAGTCAAATGGGTACTCACAAGGCTCTGGAGCACACCTATGTGCTTGTAGGGACAGGCTGCAGATTTTATCAGGTGTGACAGTTCACCCACAGAGGATATCAGTCATTTACAGGGGGCTTGACTGTATGCCCCTAGTTCACTCATTTGTATATGTATTTTAATTTGTTTTTAATAAATAGATCTTTTTAATTTTTAAAAAATACACTTGTGAGTGATTTTACCTGCCTGCACTTGCTTGGAGTGGAACCCAACACACAGAAGTCTGCCACTTTTGGATATTGCATCCTAAGGAAAAGTCCCTTGGTGGTGAGCTGACACACCTTACCATAATATGCCAGCTTGCTCCTACTAGCACATAAGTGTGCTCATCTAATATGTGAGTACCCAATCTTTCTTTGTGCTAAGTCAAACACCATATCCTTTGTGATCTACACAATTTGGTGCTTTTCCTGTGTTTTATTTTCCTACTACAGTTAATGACTGATATCCTCTGTGGGTGAGCTGTCACACCTGATAAAATCTGCAGCCTGTCCCAACAAGCACATAGGTGTGCTCCAGAGCCTTGTGAGTACCCATTTGGCTTTTTTCTGTGGCTTTATGCTTATTTGATGATACTACACATGAGACGCCCCTTTATTTTGTCTTTTATATAGCAAGTGCTTCTGGTAGCTGTGGATAAGACCTGCACAACATTCAGGAGGAATTTGGGAGCACACTTTCTCACAGAACTGCTTCAGCTTAGCCATATTCTTAACATGTCTGGCGTGAACAGCATCTCTATGGGGTTAAGTTTCGGCTGTAACTGGGCCACTCCAAAAGGCACATTTTCATTTTTTACAGCAATTCTGTAATGGATTTGCTTTGATGTTTAGGATCATTGTCAGGCTGCATCAACTAACTTCTACTGAGCCTCAGCTGGTCCACAGCCACCCTGATATTATACTGTAGGATATCGTGATGAACCTGGGAGTTCATTTTTTCTCTGAATGATGGCAGGGGCCAAGGCCCCAAAGAAACAAAGCAACCCCAAATCATGATGCTCCCTCCACCGTACTTAACTCATAGGATGATACTTCCATTTTGGTATGCAGTGCCCTTTTTACACCATGCATAGTGCTGTGTGTTCTTCCAAAACAACTCAACTTAGTTTCATCAGTCCACAAAACATTTTTCCAGTAGTGTTTGAGTGGAATATCAAGGTGGTCTTTAACAAACTTCAGGTGCACAGCAATGTTTTTTTTTTTGGAAAGCAGTGGCTTTCTTTGTGGAGTCCTGCCATAGACACCAGGCCTGTTCAATGTTTTTCATATAGAAGACTCAATAACAATGATGATAACCAGTTCAAATGATTTCTTAAAATGTTTAGCTGTCACTCTAGGGTTATCTTTTACATAATTGAGAATTGTGCAGAGTCTTCTTGGCTGGACAGCCACTTCTAGGGATAGTAGCCACAGTCCTAAATCATCTCCTTTTATAGATACTTTGGGGCCGATATATCATTGGTCTGTTTGACATGATCTGCTCAGCGGATCATGTCCGACAGACATCGATGAATGCTTACTGCATACGCATAAGACTGCTGCTTCTTAACTGCTGTTTCTGGCGAGCCTGAAGGCTTGCGCGGAAACAGGGGCATCAGGGGCCTTTCGACCCTTGCTAAATCGGCCCCTTTGTCTAACAGTGCATTGGTGAATGTCTAAGCTCTTTGAGATACATTTTTAACCCTTTCCAGCTTTATTTAACACAACAATGCTTGATCGCAGGTCTTCTGAGAGCTCTTATTTTGTGAAGCAGGGATCACTTCAAAAGATGCATTTTGTGAATAGCAAACTCCAAATATTTGAGTGCTTTTTATAAGTCAAAGTAGTTCTAACCCACACCTCCAATCTCATTTCATTCTTTGGACACCAGGTTTGGCAATTTCCAAATCTAATAAGCTTTTGTTGAAGTAATTAGCCTAGGATTTCACATACGATTTCCAACCTACACTGTGAATATTTGAATGATATATTCAACATTTACACGAACAATACATTATTTGCGTGTTATTAGTTAAAACAGAGTCACCACGATTACAAGTTGTGCGCTAAACTACGTGCGTAAATAACGCAAAAAAATGAGCGGTCTCGCACTTTCCATAGCGCTGCCATTACAACCCAACCAATCCCCAAAATAAAAAATAAACTAAGTTTAAAGGGACAGTCAACACCAGAATTTTTGTTGTTTAAAAAGAAAGATAATCGAGGGGCGGAGCCATCAGCTGAAGCAAGCAGACGCAGTTATCTGGAGCTCCAGCTATAACTGAAGCATTAACTAATCAAAATACTATATTAACATCTCCAAACGACGCATAAAATAAATTTGACTACTGGAAGAGTGACTGAAACCGGTAATGTTCCTTTTCTGGCTTAAACATATTCGGGATTCACCGCACAACAGCGTTGCATTCTGAGGCCTATTCGGCACTTCTTAGATCTCAGCCTGAGCAGGGTACACAGAGAATCAGCAAGCATCCTGTATTACTGCCTAGATATATAAATACCTGAAGGGGACAAAGTTCCTATATATTACTATGATGGAGATTGCTGATCTTTTGCTACAACTGGCACATAAGATGGATGGACATTTTAGTTCCTTCGTGAGAACATTGAGAGGCGAGCATGGCGGCAAACCAGACGAAACTACATCCGATGTTCTGCCACAGCCCTTAACTGGATCATATGGAGAGACGGAGCAAGTTGGACCCTATACTGCTGATATTGGGGGGCAAGTTAGCCTAGAAAGGCGACATGATAGCAAGACAACCCCATACTCTATACTGTCATGCTCCGAATGCTGTGTGATGGTGGCACAACTTTCTATTCCTAACGCTGAAACAGAGGCACTAACCTCTCGCCCTCCAGTGATGCGGCCGGTCTCTGGAGGAAATTGGGCACAAGCTGGCTCTGAGTTACAGCCTTTCACTGTCACATCACCATTTACAGGTCCCGCTCCACACGCATCTTGTGCGGACCTTCAGCTCTCCATTCAGGAAAACTTGGGCCTCGGTGAGTTCCCAGACTTAAGAGACACAATACCGCTGTTTAGTGGGGAAGCCCCTGACCTTAGTACATCAGAACTTGTAAAGCTCCTCTCACCTAAGGCTTTTGTGGGACCGGAGTTTTTGTTAACTTCACACAGGGAGGTCCGGCTACAGGAATTAAGTTTGTCTGACACCCTCCGTTGCTGGAGACATATCCGTGACAACATTAAGTCACTAAGAAAACACCTTCATAAGCACCATGGCAGCTATTTGGAGAAAGGGGGTATAGGATGACTTTCTATTAACTGTAGCAGATTTCGACAAAACTGGCACTGAAATCCTTTGCAGAGTTTCCTCTTATCTATCGCATTTGTTCTCTACAGACTGACTGCCACTGCATTTCTTTAGTTGTATGCTTGCATTGGTATTAATGTTGCTGTTCTTTACCTCTGGATTTATTGTTACTACCCTCCATGTACTTTATTACCCTCAGTGTTTTACATTCTCAATGTAAAGTTAACCCTTGGAAATGTTTACTATGATGCTCCCTTACTTTTTGGAAAATTGTATTTAGGAGAATAGCAAACCTATTATTATCCTCAGGACATGACTGTGCACGTTACAGGGTTAAGATGTTACATACACCGCATACCCTGAATTTCTACATTAGATTTTTAGGATTACCCCACATAATCCTATTTCTAGATAGGGTTAGAATTTGCTCTACCGTTGATTTATATACATCCTGGTAAACTTTACCTATTGCAAGTGTTTTATTGCTACTGCTGATTTAAGTATAGGGGCATGTTATTCCACCCTTGCATACTTTCTATAATGTATATAGCACATAGCATATATAGATATTGCCCATTACCTAACCTACCCTGACTTCACAAGGGTTTTACACAAATCTGCCCTGCTAGGGGAACACTCCAGCTTTTGTTACTCACTTATATGATATGTGACATCTGTATATTTATTTTTGGTACCATCTTGCTAATCACATATGTCTTCAGGTTTGCCTTAAATAACTGTTTAGTGTATAAGGTAATATTATAACTATAACTCAGAGTCAGTGACAGTACAAAACATCTAGCTACTATTGGTAATTTACATGCATTCTATGTTTTACTTATTATGTTGTCATTATGGCTGTGGTACAATTTTGAATATGTGGTTAAGATCCTTTACTGTACAAGCCAAAATGTAATGCTGAACTTTCAACTCATGACAGGTTAAGAGCTATAACTATTTTGACTGTAGATATTTCTGCAACCTTAGGTTACTTGCCCTCCAATTTGTCTGTGATATTATACTATCAGTAAATGTAAGTAGATAATGTCTGATGCTAACCCCGAATGAGCACGAGCTATCTGTCATGCAGATAATTAATGCCACCTAACCCTATTTTTCTTTTAATTATACCGATCACTGATATGATGTTACTTTATCTTGATAACTGTAAATATAAGAGGAACTTATAACCTGCTACTCACTCGCCCCCTGGGCTGCCATGCTGAGATGGGATGGTACTATTCTCCCTTGTACGTTCTAAAAAGTTTACATATAGTTATGTTATATTTATGTACCAGGCATGTGGGACTCCCAAATAGACGTTGACACTAACCTAGATACATGAGAATTTCTCACCTCACCACAATAGCCAGCATTAGACCCACCAGGGGTTTACTATATAGGACCAGATCATATTGGCGTGTTTGAAGCCCTTTGTATCTTCATAAGTGTTTCCTAGCTTCTAGGTTAAATAGCGTCACTAACTTTATAAACTTGAGATAGATTTCCTGCCTAGTTTACTTTGTTAATGAGCCTCAGATATGTCTATATATCCTTAACTAGTTGAATCCTATATGCCTGCAAGATATAAGGGCGATTATGTATTAGGAGTGCCCTGTGGTAGCTCATAGTTTATGTTTGAGCCCAAACATTGGTTTTAGCACAATGCTACAATATACTGATTACCCCCAAAAGCCTCTGAGGTACAATATTGTTAAGATTAATGAACCCATCAGATTTGAACTTCCTCTAAGGCATCAATATACTTTTCTATCCGTCACTAACCCAACCCCTGTTAACATACTGTATTATAGCTCCCTAGACTTCTCAAGTTGCCACCTGGCATATGGTCCTCGCTGACTTTGTTAAAACACCCTTTGAGGCCCTACTGTGTCCATATAAGACGTCAGCATACAAAGATATATAAAGGTGTTTACACATATGGCTCCGCTCCTCCAACCCCCCCCCCTTATACTAAGAGCGGTGCTTATCCGCTGAAAATCCCCCATCCCCCATAATGCATACTCAATCTTTTTTCTTTTTGCAGCTCCTGAAGAGCTATCCATCTGACCACCAGTAATCTGATATATAAATTGGCCATTTGGCCCAAAAATGAGTATTTAATAGGTCAGTCGCTCATGCTACTATATTATAAAATGAGGTTCTATCTGCCTATCTATGTTGAATACTATAAATATTGAAATATGTTGTTCAATTGTATTTATATTCTTTTATGTTATCAAAAGGCAATTCATGTCTTATGTTTTATGTTTATTGCACAAAACCTCAATAAAAAAATAAATTAAAAAAATAAAAAAGAAAGATAATCCCTTTATTACCCATTCCCCAGTTTTGCATAACCAACATAGTTATAATAATACACGTTTTACCTCTGTAATTATCTTGTATCTAAGCTTCTGCTGACTGCCCCCTTATTTCAGTTCTTTTGACAGACATGCAGTTTAGCCAATCCGTGCTCACTCCTAGGTCACTTTACGTGCATGAGCTCAATGTTATCTATATGAAACATGTGAACTAATGCCCTCTAGTGGTCAAAATGTATTCAGATTAGAGGCAGTCTTCAAGGTCTAAGAAATTAGCATATGAACCTCCTAGGTTTAGCTTTCAACTAAGAATAACAAGAGAACAAAGCAAAATTGGTGATAAAAGTAAATTGGGAAGTTGTTTAAAATTGCATGCTCTATTTAAATCATGAAAAAAAAATTGGACTTGACTGTCCCTTTAAAGAAACCTAAGCTACCCATTGACCCTAAAGGGGCATTTGTATGGGCATTGCCCTTAAAAGGGCAATCAGTTCTTTTACAAACAGCTCTTTTGCGCCTATAAAAAAAAACATAAATCCCTCATCTAAAAAAAAAAAACACCCCCCCAAAAAAAATGAAGTCTAACCCAGAAATAGGTACACAGTTCCGGATGTCCGGCGGTAAAGGTCTTCTTCCAGGTGGTGAAGGCCTTTATCCAGTGTGGGGACATCTTCTATATTCATCCAGAGCAAAGGTGGCGCGGAACAGAGGTGATTCCTGAGCGGAGATGACTGTGGAGCAGGACTGGTGTTGAGCGGAGATGACCGTGGAGCAAGACCGTTGATCGTGGAGCAGGAACGGCATGGAGCATCCTCTTCGTGTGGTCGCTGCCGCATACTGAATATTGAATGCAAGGTAGCTGTTCAAATCAGCTAATAGGATTTCAGTAGCTCTCATCCTATTGGCTGATTTAAAATTTTCAGCCAATAGGAATGCAATATAAATGGGGTACCTTGCAGTCAATCTTCAGTGTGCGGCGGAGACCACTTGAAGAGGAACCTCCAAGCTGGTCCTGCTCCGCGACAGCCGGTCCTGCTCCGCGATCGCCGGTCCTGCTCCACGTTCATCTCTGCTCCGCGATCACCTCAGCTCCGTGCCACCTTTACTCCGGATGAAGATATAAGATGTCTCCGTGCTGTATGAAGACCTTCACTGCCTGGAAGAAGACCTTGGCCACTGGACTTCAGGAACTGTGAGTACTTATTTCAGGGTTAGACTTAGTTGTTTTTTTTTGTTTTTTTGGGTTGTTTTTTTTTAGATTAGGGATTTCTCTTGTAAGGTGTATCCAGTCCACGGATCATCCATTACTTGTGGGATATTCTCATTCCCAACAGGAAGTTGCAAGAGGACACCCACAGCAGAGCTGTAATATAGCTCCTCCCCTAACTGTCATAGCCAGTCATTCTCTTGCAACTCTCAACAAGCAAGGATATTGTAGGAGAGAGTGGTTAAATATAGCTAGTTTATTTTCTTCAATCAAAAGTTTGTTATTTTTAAATAGTACCGGAGTTGTGCTATTTTATCTCAGGCAGTAAATAGAAGAAGAATCTGCCTGAGGTTTCTATGATCTTAGCAGGTTGTAACTAAGATCCATTGCTGTTCTCACATATGTCTGAGGGGATTACACAGATGAGGTAACTTCAGCGAGAGAATGGCGTGCAGTTTATTCTGCTATCAGGTATGTGCAGTTATAATTTTTTCTAGAGATGGAAAACACTAGAAAATGCTGCTGATACCGGATTAATGTAAGTTAAGCCTGAATACAGTGATTTAATAACGACTGGTATCATGCTTACTCCCAGGGGTAATACCCTTATGATATTGCAATATAAAACGTTTGCTGGCATGTTTAATTGTTTTTATATATGCTTTGGTGATAAAACTTTATTGGGGCCTAATTTTTTCCACATGGCTGGCTTAAATTTTGACTAGAAACAATTTCCACTGTTAAAGTATAAAAGTTACAGTTGGTGCAGTTAAAATTACAAACTGTGACATCCAGCTTCCCTCAAAGGTCCTCTGAATGTTATAGGACATCTCTAAAGGGCCCAAAGGCTTTCCAAAGTTGTTTATTGGGGAAGGTAGGGCCACAGCTTCCTGTGGCAGTTGGTTGTGACTGTTAAAAAACGTCTATTTCGTTTTTTTGATCTGTTTTTTGAACTAAGGGGTTAATCATCCATTTGCAAGTGGGTGCAATGCTCTGTTAGCCTATTATACACACTGTAAAAATTTCGTTTGATTTACTGCATTTTTTCACTGTTTTTCAAATTCTGACAAAATTTATTTCTCTTAAAGGCACAGTACCGTTTTTTTATATTTGCTTGTTAACTTGATTTAAAGTGTTTTCCAAGCTTGCTAGTCTCATTGCTATTCTGTATAAACGTGTCTGACATAGAAGAAACTCCTTGTTTATTATGTTTAAAAGCCATGGTGGAACCCCCTCTAAGAATGTGTACCAAATGTACTGATTTCATTTTATGCAATAAAGATCATTTTCTGTCTTTAAAAAATGTATCACCAGAGGAATCTGACGAGGGGGAAGTTATGCCGACTAACTTTCCCCACGGAGACCACATGAAGAGGAACCTCCAAGCTGGTCCTGCTCCGCAACAGCCGGTCCTGCTCCGCGATCGCCGGTCCTGCTCCACGTTCATCTCTGCTCCGCGATCACCTCAGCTCCGTGCCACCTTTACTCCGGATGAAGATATAAGTTTTCCCCGTGCTGTATGAAGACCTTCACTGCCTGGAAGAAGACCTTGGCCACTGGACTTCAGGAACTGTGAGTACTTATTTCAGGGTTAGACTTAGCTGTTTTTTTTTTGTTTTTTTGGGTTGTTTTTTTTTAGATTAGGGATTTCTCTTGTAAGGTGTATCCAGTCCACGGATCATCCATTACTTGTGGGATATTCTCATTCCCAACAGGAAGTTGCAAGAGGACACCCACAGCAGAGCTGTAATATAGCTCCTCCCCTAACTGTCATAGCCAGTCATTCTCTTGCAACTCTCAACAAACAAGGACATTGTAGGAGAGAGTGGTTAAATATAGCTAGTTTATTTTCTTCAATCAAAAGTTTGTTATTTTTAAATAGTACCGGAGTTGTGCTATTTTATCTCAGGCAGTAAATAGAAGAAGAATCTGCCTGAGGTTTCTATGGTCTTAGCAGGTTGTAACTAAGATCCATTGCTGTTCTCACATATGTCTGAGGGGATTACACAGATGAGGTAACTTCAGCGAAAGAATGGCGTGCAGTTTATTCTGCTATCAGGTATGTGCAGTTATAATTTTTTCTAGAGATGGAAAACACTAGAAAATGCTGCTGATACCGGATTAATGTAAGTTAAGCCTGAATACAGTGATTTAATAACGACTGGTATCATGCTTACTCCCAGGGGTAATACCCTTATGATATTGCAATATAAAACGTTTGCTGGCATGTTTAATCGTTTTTATATATGCTTTGGTGATAAAACTTTATTGGGGCCTAATTTTTTCCACATGGCTGGCTTAAATTTTGACTAGAAACAATTTCCACTGTTAAAGTATAAAAGTTACAGTTGGTGCAGTTAAAATTACAAACTGTGACATCCAGCTTCCCTCAAAGGCCCTCTGAATGTTATAGGACATCTCTAAAGGGCCCAAAGGCTTTCCAAAGTCGTTTATTGGGGAAGGTAGGGCCACAGCTTCCTGTGGCAGTTGGTTGTGACTGTTAAAAAACGTCTATTTCGTTTTTTTGATCCGTTTTTTGAACTAAGGGGTTAATCATCCATTTGCAAGTGGGTGCAATGCTCTGTTAGCCTATTATACACACTGTAAAAATTTCGTTTGATTTACTGCATTTTTTCACTGTTTTTCAAATTCTGACAAAATTTATTTCTCTTAAAGGCACAGTACCGTTTTTTTATATTTGCTTGTTAACTTGATTTAAAGTGTTTTCCAAGCTTGCTAGTCTCATTGCTATTCTGTATAAACATGTCTGACATAGAAGAAACTCCTTGTTTATTATGTTTAAAAGCCATGGTGGAACCCCCTCTAAGAATGTGTACCAAATGTACTGATTTCATTTTATGCAATAAAGATCATTTTCTGTCTTTAAAAAATTTATCACCAGAGGAATCTGACGAGGGGGAAGTTATGCCGACTAACTTTCCCCACGTGTCAGACCCTTTGACTCCCGCTTAAGGGACTCACGCTCAAATGGCGCCAAGTACATCTAGGGCGCCCATAGCGTTTACTTTACAAGACATGGCGGCAGTCATGGATAATACACTGTCAGCGGTATTAGCCAGACTACCTGAACTTAGAGGTAAGCGAGATAGCTCTGGGGTGAGACAAAATGCAGAGCATACTGACGCTTTAAGAACCATGTCTGATACTGCCTCACAATATGCAGAAGCTGAGGAAAGAGAGCTTCAGTCAGTGGGTGATGTTAATGACTCAGGAAAGATACCTGATTCTAATATTTCTACATTTAAATTTAAGCTTGAACACCTCCACATGTTGCTTAGGGAGGTTTTAGCTGCTCTGAATGACTGTGATACCATTGCAGTGCCAGAGAAATTGTGTAGACTGGATAAATACTTTGCAGTGCCGGTGTGTACTGATGTTTTTTCCAAATACCTAAAAGGTTTACAGAAATTATTAATAAGGAATGGGATAGACCAGGTGTGCCGTTCTCGTCCCCTCCTATTTTTAGAAAAATGTTTCCAATAGACGCCACCACACGGGACTTATGGCAGACAGTCCCTAAGGTGGAGGGAGCAGTTTCTACTCTAGTAAAGTGTACTACTATCCCTATCGAGGACAGTTGTGCTTTTTTTTTTTAGATCCAATATTTATTCAACAAGGTTTTATCCTACAGCCCCTTGCATGCATTGCCCCTGTTACTGCTGCTGTGGCGTACTGGTTTGAGTCTCTGGAAGAGGCTTTACAGGTAGCGACTCCATTGGATGACATACTTGGCAAACTTAGAGCACTTAAGCTAGCCAATTCTTTTATTCTGATGCCATTGTTCATTTGACTAAACTAACGGGTAAGAATTCTGGTTTTGCTATACAGGCGCGCAGAGCGCTATGGCTTAGATCATGGTCAGCTGACGTGACTTCAAAATCTAAGCTACTTAACATTCCCTTCAAGGGGCAGACCCTATTCGGGCCTGGTTGAAGGAAATTATTGCTGATATCACTGGAGGAAAAGGTCATGCCCTTCCTCAGGACAGGTCCAAATCTAGGGCCAAACAGTCTAATTTTCGTGCCTTTCAAAACTTCAAGGCAGGTGCGGCATCAACTTCCTCTAATAATAAATAAGAGGGAACTTTTGCTCAATCTAAGACGGTCTAGAGACCAAACCGGACCTGGAAAAAAGGTAAGCAGGTAAAAAAGCCTGCTGCTGCCTCTAAGACAGCATGAAGGAATGGCCCCCTATCCGGGAACGGATCTAGTAGGGGGCAGGCTTTCACTCTTTGCCCAGGCGTGGGCAAGAGATGTTCAGGATCCCTGGGCATTGGAAATTATATCCCAGGGATATCTTCTGGACTTCAAAGCTTCCCCCCCAAAAGGGAAATTTCACCTTTCACAATTATCTGCACACCAGATAAAGAGAGAGGCATTCTTACACTGTGTACGAGACCTCCTAGTTATGGGAGTGATCCATCCAGTTCCAAAGGAGGAACAGGGACAGGGTTTTTACTCAAATCTGTTTGTGGTTCCCAAAAAAGAGGGAACCTTCAGACCAATTCCTCAAAGTTCCGTCGTTCAAGATGGAAACTATTCGTACCATCCTACCACTGATCCAGGAGGGTCAATATATGACTACAGTGGATCTAAAGGATACTTATCTTCACAGCCCCAAGAATCTTTACATAGGTTCTAGGGTCGCTTATGGCGGTCCTAAGGCCGCGGGGCATAGCAGTAGCCCCTTATTTAGACGACATCCTGATACAGGCGTCAAACTTCCAAATTGCCAAGTCTCATACGGACGTAGTACTGGCATTTCTGTGGTCGCATTGGTGGAAAGTGAACGAGGAAAAGAGTTCTCTATCCCCACTCACAAGAGTTTCCTTTCTAGGGACTCTGATAGATTCTGTAGAAATGAAAATTCACCTGACGGAGTCCAGGTTATCAAAGCTTCTAAATTCCTGTCGGGTTCTTCATTCCATTCCGCGCCCTTCGGTGGTTCAGTGTATGGAAGTAATCGGCTTAATGGTAGCGGCAATGGACATAGTGCCGTTTGCGCGCTTACATCTCAGACCGCTGCAACTATGCATGCTCAGTCAGTGGAACGGGGATTACACAGATTTGTCCCCTCAACTGAATCTGGACCAAGAGACCAGGGATTCTCTTCTCTGGTGGCTATCTCGGGTCCATCTTTCCAAAGGTATGACCTTTCGCAGGCCAGATTGGACAATTGTTACGACAGATGCCAGCCTTCTAGGTTGGGGTGCAGTCTGGAACTCCCTGAAGGCTCAGGGATCATGGACTCAGGAGGAGTCTCTCCTTCCATTAAATATTCTGGAACTAAGAGCGATATTCAAGGCTCTTCAGGCTTGGCCTCAATTAGCAACTCTGAGGTACATCAGATTTCAGTCGGACAACATCACGACTGTAGCTTACATCAACCATCAAGGGGGAACGAGAAGTTCCCTAGAGATGTTAGAAGTTTCAAAAATAATTAGCTGGGCAGAGATTCACTCTTGCCACATATCAGCTATCCATATCCCAGGTCTAGAGCACTGGGAGGCGGATTTTCTAAGTCGTCAGACTTTTCATCCGGGAGAGTGGGAACTCCATCCGGAGGTATTTGCACAACTGATTCATTGTTGGGGCAAACCAGAACTGGATCTCATGGCGTCTCGCCAGAACGCCAAGCTTCCGTGTTACGGATCCAGGTCCAGGGATCCCAAGGCGACACTGATAGATGCTCTAGCAGCGCCCTGGTCTTTCAACCTGGCTTATGTGTTTCCACCGTTTCCTCTGCTCCCTCGACTGATTGCCAAGATCAAGCAGGAGAGAGCATCAGTGATTCTGATAGCACCTGCATTGCCACGCAGGACCTGGTATGCAGATCTAGTGGACATGTCATCCTTTCCACCATGGTCTCTGCCTCTGAAACAGGACCTTCTACTTCAGGGTCCTTTCAACCATCCAAATCTAATTTCTCTGAGGCTGACTGCCTGGAGATTGAACGCTTGATTTTATCAAAGCGTGGCTTCTCCGAGTCAGTTATTGATACCTTAAGACAGGCACGAAAGCCTGTCACCAGGAAAATTTACCATAAGGTATGGCGTAGATATCTTTATTGGTGTGAATCCAAGGGTTACTCATGGAGTAAGGTCAGGATTGCTAGGATATTATCTTTTCTCCAAGAAGGTTTGGAAAAAGGATTGTCAGCTAGTTAAGCGTCTGGCAGATGTTCCAGACGTTCAGGCATTTTGTCAGGCTTTAGTTAGAATCAAGCCTGTGTTTAAACCTGTTGCTCCACCATGGAGCTTAAACTTGGTTCTTAAGGTTCTTCAAGGAGTTCCGTTTGAACCTCTTCATTCCATAGATATCAAGCTTTTATCTTGGAAAGTTCTTTTTTGGTAGCTATTTCCTCGGCTCGTAGAGTCTCTGAGCTATCTGCCTTACAATGTGATTCTCCTTATCTGATTTTTCATACGGATAAGGTAGTCCTGCGTACCAAACCTGGTTTCTTACCTAAGGTGGTATCTAACAAGAATATCAATCAAGAGATTGTTGTTCCATCCTTGTGTTACACAAACTGGAAGTGGTCCGTGCTTTAAAGTTTTACTTACAAGCTACTAAAGATTTTCGTCAAACATCTGCTTTGTTTGTTGTCTACTCTGGACAGAGGAGAGGTCAAAAGGCTTCGGCAACCTCTTTTTCTTTTTGACTAAGAAGCTTAATCCGCTTAGCCTATGAGACTGCTGGACAGCAGCCTCCTGAAAGGATTACAGCACATTCCACTAGAGCTGTGGCTTCCACTTGGGCCTTTAAAAATGAGGCTTCTTTTGATCAGATTTGCAAGGCGACGTCTTGGTCTTCGCTTCATATTTTTTCAAAATTTTACAAATTTGATACTTTTGCTTCTTTGGAGGCTATATTTGGGAGAAAGGTTTTACGGGCAGTGGTTCCTTCCATTTAAGTTCCTGCCTTGTCCCTCCCTTCATCCGTGTACTTTAGCTTTGGTATTGGTATCCCACAAGTAATGGATGATCCGTGGACTGGATACACCTTACAAGAGAAAACACCATTTATGCTTACCTGATAAATTTATTTCTCTTGTGGTGTATCCAGTCCACGGCCCGCCCTGTCATTTTAAGGCAGGTAATTTTTAAATTTAAACTACAGTAACCACTGCACCCTATGGCTCCTCCTTTCTCGGCTTGTTTTTGGTCGAATGACTGGCTATGACAGTTAGGGGAGGAGCTATATTACAGCTCTGCTGTGGGTGTCCTCTTGCAAATTCCTGTTGGGAATGAGAATATCCCACAAGTAATGGATGATCCGTGGACTGGATACACCACAAGAGAAATAAATTTATCAGGTAAGCATAAATTGTGTTTTTTTTTATTTTTTATGGGTGCAAAAGAGCTGTTTGTAAAAGACCTGATAGCCTTTTTAAGGGCAATGCCCATACAATTGCCCCTTTAGGGCAACCTATGTATTTATTATTTAATGCAATATACCCTAACATTTCTATATAAAAGAATAATTTAAAATATGTTCAAATACACAATCATTCAAAATGTGTATTTGCATATTCATTTTGTGCAAATGGTTTTGGTCAAAATGTTTACCCAATGTATTTTTAAGCATCTAATACATATATAAAGCTTCCTATACCTTTAATGGATAGTGCAAAGATAAAGTGACACACTTATTGAGCCTGTATGTGTAATCCATTCATATTTAATGCTTTTAAAAACCTGGTATTATTTTTTATCACTAACTATTGTATATTCAAATAGACCTTGCTCTGGAAATTGAATACTTCATTACTTGAAGGGAATATTTACCATAAAATAGCTTTAAACATTGGTTTTAAAGATCATGAATAATTTTAGTGAGGTACCTAAATCTGTTACCAGGGGCAAATAATGCATTCCCTGATATCCCACATTGCTTTTAAATTGCTAGAATATACAATGGGTTATGGCTTCTGTTCTAAATATTGTCATGTGGCAATGTTTACATTTATTGTTTCGCTTCTACATAATTAAAACAGAACTTTTAATATTTTGGGAGACATGGAAATAAAAATTAAACTTTCATAGTTCAGATAGAACATGTATCAATAATACTTCATTCTCTTGGTATCTTTTTTTTAAAATATAGATCCTTTCAGTAGCAGCATACCTAAGTATGCACATAAATAAATGATGTGTCTTGAGCACTATGTAGCAGTGGTATTAGAAATGTTATACATTGTTGAACACTGCTGCCATGTTAAGAGAACACAATTTGATAAGAGAAGTTTTTATTTTTATTTATTTATTTTATTTTAATGGAGCATGTTTTGTCTGAATCATGAAAATAAATTTTTTAATTTCATGTCCCTTTGAAACAACAGTTGTGCAATATTAATATCTTGACCCACAGTAAAGAAAAATGGTGAGAGAATGCAATATTTGAATACATGTAGTGCTGTATGATACATTTTTAATGTAGAATTAAACCACACTAAAGTGAAAAAACTATTATGCTTGTTTTAATATATTGCTGATAATTACTGATAATATACATATGAGTTGTTAAATTACTCTGCCTTGGAGCCCTTTCAGTGCAGGTTTGATCATGTGAGTTAAATCTCCCAAACTTGTTCATTTGAGGTAACTGGCAGCCCCTGTAGGTGGCGGAACCGCACAAAGAAGTCCTTGCGTAATGATAACTGCAGACAGCAGATGAATAATGTCTGCTACCCGTCTGCTAAAAATTGAATATAGGTGAGGGCTATAATACTGACATAGTAAGCCCAGAACAACCAGGCCATTAGGCATTTAAGAATATCTATACAAACAAAATTAGAATGTAGGGTTCTTGTAGGTGAGGAGCTAATAGGGGCATATGTTCAGACATAGTTGAAGCTATAGCCTCTAAATAAGATAGGATAGAGCCAGTATGGGCCATCTAAAATATAAACTAGCAATACTGTATAGACATAGGCCTCAAGACAATAGCAAGTTATAAAAGAAACATCATTAATGCAATAGCTCCTTGTTTTAGCTAGCCTGCATGACTGAAATAAATAAATCTCAAGTAAAGACCGCTGCCATAAAACCAGAATTATGCTTTGTGCAATAATATACTAGCCAATATAATGTAGATAGTAACAACATAAGAAGTATTTTAACCTATGCAAGTATAATATGGTATAATAATAAGAAAAATAGGGTTAAGTAGCATTACATTTCTGCGTTATAGTGATGTGTTTATAAGCTGGGAGGCATATGTTACAGGTAGTAAACAAATCAGAATAGGTATACCATATGTCTCATGTCACGTCAGAAGCTTATACTAAATGAGGTGACAATAGCTATGCAGTCATGTATATATCTATACTCTCTTATATTCAGCATAAATTGTATAGGTTAAGCGTCTACTGATCATCCAACTTACACTAATATAATAAAACCTGTCCAGAAGAAATATCTTCTTAGAATATACACGAGTGGAGATAACAAAGCTCACTCTGATATGACATTAGATTATACTTCCCTCAACTACAATATAGAATATATGTAATAAACTGTTTATGAACTGACTGCTTTTTCTATATGATTACTTACTCAAATGACACCCTTAAAAAGGGCATGGTATACTATACTATATAGAAGGTAGCAGTGCTGTGTATAATAATAGAGTGCTAAATGAAGTAGGGAATGCTAGTATTCAATAAATAACTGTAGAACAGCTACTTAGAAAGCTAATCTAACAACAGTGCTGCATTTTTCCCCGCTAACATGTAGATTGGCTCTTATTGATACTGAACTGGCCTGACAGATTATCAGTGCAGCTGTGGGAAACTGTAGGCTTATAGTGGTTAATATAGGGAGTGTCTAGGGAAGAGACCTTGAGAAGCTATAAGGTTGAGTTTATGAATTCTGGTCACCAAAGTGACGATAGGGTTAAATCTACCCATACTTATAATGAAATAAAAACATCTCTACCCTACTATATTCCCATGTGAGTGCAGTGAAATGAGCAGATATTATAGAGGCAATATTGAAGCATACAAAATATACCTAACATACATTACCCAAAAGTAACATCTCAACCCATTTTAAGAGTAATGCAAACAATAAACAGCAGAATGACAAGATGCTAACAGCAAGTGTTAATGCTTCAGGCACCACACTATCCACAACAGTAACCATAGAAAATCCATAACATTAGAAAGGAATTGACATTCTCGATGAATATAAAGTGCTTAAAAACTATTATGGTGTACTAAACAATCTATTAGCTCAAAATGCAAAAAAAAGAAAAAAAGAGAAAGAGAAAAACAAGATACCATATGATAAGAGCTAAATATCTAAACTTGCATCTGTTGCTAAAGTAACTTCAATATAAACAATGGCATATAAAATATGACTAATGGGAGTCTAGGGTTAGGGGAAAGAAAAATCACATTAGAAGCTACCTCACTATAAACTGTGGAACATGTGAAACAAAACAACTGTAAGTGCGAAATTGTGTTGGGAATTTCACACATCTCGCCATGGATGAAAAAGGCAAGAATCTCATCCCACACCAATTACAATAAATGAATTTGGAGCATTACTACTCCTACACTCTGCAACAGTCTCAACTGTAGTAAAGAATCTATATTTGGCTAAAAGGAAGTCTCCAGAGAGCACAATTTCATGAGCCGTCTTCTCAGGTATGGGGCTACAGTGGACGGCTACTTGCCCCTTTGTTTCATTTTGCCCTGTGTCTCTTACATGGTGCATCTCGTGCTGAATAGTACCTGGTGCGGGGAGATAGGCCCACAGAGCTCCGTTGTACAGGGAATCCTCCAAAGATCTAGGGTGACCACCTCTTTCTGTGCTCGCTGGCTGTATGTAGTCACCATCTCCAGAGGTGTTGATCACAAGCAAACTTAGCTTGGACTCCAGAAACCCACCTCCAGCAGCTTGGGAAATAGCGGTGATACCTCCGCGATCATCGCAGACTACGCTTGCGGCTGTGCTCTCAATTTCTGCAAGGCTCCCGCTGATGCCACAACCTAAATCTGACGCCCCTGCAAGAGCGGGTGTGCGCTGTGGAGCCCAAGGGTTATCTTTCAAGAGGGCGGATTGGTGAGCGATTTTTGATGAGCAGTGTAGGCCGTTTTCAAATACATATTCTTGCGATGAAAGGGAGGAGAGGGTAGCCACAGGTTTATTCGCCTGCTGGGGCAGCTTTGTGCTGGAATCATAGTCCTCTCCAATAGGACTCCTCACCGCAGCAAGATCTGCATGAAGCTGTAAAAAGTGGGCGTCCATCTTTCTCTCTAGCTGTCTTAGTAGAAGTATTACCGTCACCATTTTGGATAGGAGATAGCTCTATTCAGATTTAGTAGCCTTATGAAGGAATGAACTTCATGGGTGATGGTGTGTTTCGTTGTCACTGTATTTTGCAGTATAAAAGCTCACTGAGAATTCTATAGCCCCATATGAGCGAGGTTACTGAGACTCCAGTCCATGAGGGAGAATGCTGCGTTGTTGTTTCTTAATAAAAACAAGATCTCCTTTTAGATTTCCAGTTCCCAAAACGTTCCTTAGATCACTGGTTGCTATTAGTCTTTCCAGAGGTATAACCATTATATGCTTGAAAATGATTTACGAGGGTAATAGTTGTTATAAGATAAATACAAGCAGGAGCTTCAGCAAAACACGTCCTGCTCCCTTGGCAGTCAGCTCCGCCCCTCATAGCATGCCATTTTAAACAACGTTTTAACTTCCATTAACAAAATGTGCACAGTCTTTTTATATTTAAACTTTTTGAGTCACCAGCTCCTACTGAGCATGTGCAAGAGTAAATGTGTATGCATTTGTGAATGACTGATTGCCGTCACATGGGACGTGTATGCATTTGTAATTGGCTGATGGCTGTCACATGGTACAGGGGGAGTGGAAAAAGACATAAGTTTTAAAATTGTCAGAAAAAAATCTACTACTCATTTGAAGTTCAGACTAAGTGCTATTGCATTGTCTTGTTATCTTGCATTTGTTGATTATGCAAATCTACAGTGTTGACTGCCTGGTCCTTTAAGGGAGGGGTACAGTATATAAGGTGGATGTGGGGAGTTCCCTAACTTTTGCCCAGGAGTCCTGGTTGTCTGCCCTTGGTGTGCACTAATGTTGCAGATCTTTTTGAATCTAACTGACAATGCAACATCATCAGTAAACATGTTTGTAGAGATATATGTTCTGACAAGCTCTTCTACTAGAATCAGTGTTCCAGTGGATGTTTTTGTTAGTACTAGCTTGTTCTATGTAAGACTTTCCCCTTTTAATTAGTATGTACAGTATTTTAGTGAGGCTAACAAAGCAAGTTAAAATGTACCAGTGCATTACTGATTTCATTTTTTTGCTTAAATTGTGTTTAAGTGCAAATGTTTTTCCTGTAAAATCCATTAAATACAATAATGTATTGTTTAAGATTAGGAAATCTATTCAGAGTTATAAACTACAGAAGCACAGAATATCATTGTCAAAAACATAGAAGATAATATCAACAGCAGCAAAGCAAATGAGGACACATGAAGTGTTGCTTAGGTCAGAGCACTGAACTGGGAAGGTTATCTAAATTAGTTGCATATTTGCTACAGAGATCTGTGTGATGTAAAATCTATAATGTTAGTATGAATGAAAACATTTCTTTCTTTGTGGAATCAATTTTCAAAATCAATAGCAATCTGCTGCATATGTTAAAACTGGAAAGAATAAAAGTTCAAGATCAGAATATGTATATGGAGCACTAATTAATTATTTGGTACAATTAATATAAAATAAGCAACAAGAACAGGCTTGCAATCCAAAAAAAAAATATTCAATGTCCCATCTTACCCAGATTGGTGGGAAATATTTAAAACAGTTGTCTATATATTTTTGAAGCAAATAATATATAATATATAAATATATTATTAATAAAAAAAAGTGCAGAATAAACGTTGAGTTTATATAAAAAGTGTTGAGCTATTGTCCACAATTGGTAGAGAAAATTGGTTTAGCAGCTATTAAAGAGCACTAAAGTCAAACAGAATCTTTCATGATTCAGATAGAGCATACAATAAACAAAATATCCAATATACTTTTATTATCAAATTGTTCATAGTTGTTTTATGTAAATATGTTAAAAGGCACCTGCCTTATGAGCATGTGCAAGATTTTACAGGGTGTACATGTATGAGTCTATGATTGGCTAATGGCTGTCATGTGATATAGGAGACCAACAAATGAAACAGAAATCTGAAATTTGTCAGAAAAAAAATCTAATGGTCATTTAAAATTCAGAGTAAGTGATATTACATTCTCTTTTTATTACGCACATGTTGATGATGTAATTCTATTATATTTATGTTTAAATCTTTTTATTGTAACAAATTTTCTTTTCTGTTTCAAACATATCTTTACAGACAAAGGTTATGAAGGAGATGTGGTAGCTCCCAGTTTTACATATAACCGTCTGCTATACATACTTAGTAAGGATGAGCAAAAATTGTTCGGTATAGAATGTAATACAGTGAATGTCCAAGTAAAATCTTCTAGTATCCTTGAATTCTCATACCATATTTGTTAAGAAAACAGAGGGAATCTCTGTAGCTGTCCTATGTTGAGATAATTTCCAACTCCATATTGTCAAATAAGAACATTAGGTTAAACATAACCTTGCCATATTAACCTTATCTAAACCAAGGGTAAATTAAGAAACTGGAAAAATTCAAAGTAACATATATAAAAAAAAATACAATATAACTAAAAGGGAATAATGAAAGAAAGAAAAGAAAAAAAAAGAAAAGAAAAAGGGAATTTGAGACACCGAGATTCTCTAAAGGGTCATCCTGAGAATGTGGAACTATCTTACACTCTTTAAGGTCAAAGTATTTTAAATATCTGTGTTTCCCTGTAAAATCCAATAATACCATACTTTATTGAATGTTTCCTTTTGTGTCTAGAATCCCAGCTGCTGATTCATACATCTTGTATGTTGTGGATATCTTATTTGTAATTTCTGTCCATGTAGGTGCCTTTGTTTTCCAATATCTTGCTATACAAGGTCTAGTTATATCTATGTATTGATTCATGTAGTAGAGCTTGGGATTTGGATAACTGTATATGTTCATCTAGTATTTCACTAAGTAAGGAAGATAACTTGTCCCATATAGGTTTAATCTGGTCACAGTCACATATGGCGATATGAGCCTATTGCTCCACAACCTCTATAACATAATCTATTGCTAGTAGGGGACATATGTGATGTTTTTTAGGAGTGTCAGATACCATCAAATATAGTTTTAACTGTGTTTTCCCTTAAGTCGGTGCTTAATAGACCTTTACTGGCCGAATTAAAAGTGTCTTCCCATGTTTGTTTTCCCTTTGTTATATTTAAGTCAATTTCCCATTTCAAAATTATATTGGATTTTGTCTTATCAGAGAATGATTGAATCGAAGTATAAAGTCTGGAAATAGTTTGTTTAGGTCTGTGTGGATTTTTCAGTATAAGCTCTAGGGTAGTGGTTTCCAGGTGTTGTATTGTTTTTATATATTGTTGGATAGCTGATGTAAGTTGGAGATATTGATACTAATGAAGTTTTAGGGGAGATATAATGTCCTATAATTGAGTGAAAGTCATCGATTTCCTATTAATTAATACATCATACAGCACTCTATATAACCCCTTATTTGCCCATTTGTCCACTACATTTTGTGTTTCCTTTGGAAATATATATCTGAGAGGTGTTGTCAATGAATATTGTTGTAGTAAGTTTTTAGTTTTAGTCGCAAAAGACCGAGTGCGTCTGGTGGACTCTAAAATGAGATAGTCATATTGTCTATTGTGTCTATCTTTGGACGACTTATCCCATAATATCTCATCAGAGTGAGATGATCCATGTAGCTTAGCCTCTAACTTGGTCCAAAGGATTTCCCCTGAATTTCTCCCTAGTAAGGTTGTTTGTGCTAGTCTTGATGCATTGTAGTATTCTACCAAATCTGGGGCTACCACCCCACCTAGAATACTATGTCTAGTGATAATAGAGATAGGAACTCTTGCCATTTCCCCCCCCCCTGACAAATGTCACTAAATCTGATTGTAAGTTTTCTAGATCTGACTTTGGGATATTAATGGGAAGAGCCCTAAATAGGTATAACAAGCGGGGTAGAATATTCATTTTCACTGCAGCTAGCCTACCTAACCACGAAAATGTAAAAATCTTTGTCCTTCCTAATTTCTTTATAGATGGGTAAGTAATTATGTTTATAGAGCTGATCAAAATGTGTTGTGAGGTGAATACCTAAATATTTAAGGGAGTTTTTGGACCATTTTAAGTAAAATTAGTTTCTATTACCTTCTTAGTATGCTGTGAAAGAGTTAATGGTAATGCTTTGCATTTGTCGTGGTTAATTTCTCCTACATTGGTGTATCCGGTCCACGGCTTCTTCCTTACTTGTGGGATATTCTCATTCCCTACAGGAAGTGGCAAAGAGAGCACACAGCAGAGCTGTCCATATAGCTTTCCTCAGGCTCCGCCCCCCCAGTCATTCTCTTTGCCGCTCTAACTAGTAGCATCTCCACGGGGGTGGTAAAGAGTATGTGGTGTTAGTTGTAGTTTTTTATTTCTTCTTTAAATTTAAGTTAGAACACCTCCACGCCCTGCTTAAGGAGGTCCTAGCTACACTTGATGATTGTGACCCTTTGGTGGTCCCAGAAAAATTGTGTAAAATGGACAAATTCTTAGAGGTCCCAGTACACACTGATGTGTTTCCGATACCTAAGAGGGTGGCGGATATCGTGACTAGGGAGTGGGAGAAGCCAGGTGTACCTTTTGTTCCCCCTCCTATATTTAAGAAAATGTTCCCAATTGTTGATCCCAGAAGGGACGCGTGGCAGACGGTCCCTAAGGTAGAGGGGACAGTTTCAACACTAGCTAAGCGCACGACTATACCAATATAAGACAGTTGTGCTTTCAAAGATCCTATGGATAAAAAATTAGAAGGTTTACTTAAGAAAATTTTTGTTCAACAAGGTTTTCTTCTTCAACCAATTTCTTGCATTATTCCTGTAACCACTGCAGCTGCTTTTTGGTTTGAGGAACTAGAAAACTCGCTCCAGAAGGAGACTTCTTATGATGAAGTCATGGACAGAATTCACGCCCTGAAGTTGGCTAATTCTTTCATTATAGATGCCGCTTTTCAGTTAGCTAAATTAGCGGCGAAAAATTCTGGTTTTGCAATCGTGGCGTGCAGAGCGCTTTGGCTAAAATCTTGGTCGGCGGATGTGTCGTCCAAAACAAAATTGCTTAATATTCCTTTCAAGGGTAAGACCCTATTCGGGCCAGAGTTGAAAGAAATTATTTCAGATATCACTGGGGGAAATGGCCATGTCCTTCCACAGGATAGACCTTTCAAAGCTAAAAATAAGTCTAATTTTTTGTTCCTTTCGCAATTTCAGGAACGGACCTGCTTCTACCTCTACAGCCACTAGGCAAGAGGGTAACGCATCCCAGCCCAAACCAGCATGGAAACCATTGCAAGGCTGGAACAAGGGTAAACAGGCCAAGAAGCCTGCTGCTGCTACCAAGACAGCATGAAGGGGTAGCCCCCGATCTGGGACCGGATCTAGTAGGGGGCAGACTTTCTCTCTTTGCTCAGGCTTGGGCAAGAGATGTTCCAGACCCCTGGGCACTAGAAATTGTTTCTCAGGGGTATCTTCTAGAATTCAAGGACTTTCCTCCAAAGGGAAGGTTCCACATGTCTCGCTTATCTTTAGACCAGATAAAGAGACAGGCATTCTTACGTTGCGTAGAAGACCTTCTAAAAATGGGAGTGATACACCCAGTTACAACAGCAGAACAAGGACTGGGTTTTTACTCAAACCTGTTTGTAGTTCCCAAAAAAGAAGGAACTTTCAGGCCAATCCTGGATTTAAAAATCCTAAACAAGTTCCATCATTCAAAATGGAAACCATTCGGACAATTTTACCAATGATCCAGGAGGGTCAATATATGACCACTGTGGACTTAAAGGATGCGTACCTGCATATTCCTATCCACAAAGATCACCATCAGTTCCTGAGGTTCGCCTTTCTGGACAAGCATTACCAGTTCATGGCTCTTCCCTTCGGATTGGCCACTGCTCCCAGAATTTTCACAAAGGTGCTAGGGTCCCTTCTAGCGGTGCTAAGACCAAGGGGCATTGCAGTAGCACCTTACCTAGACGACATCTTAATACAAGCTTTCACAAAGCAAAGGCTCATACGGACATTGTTCTAGCCTTTCTAAGGTCTCACGGGTGGAAGGTGAACATAGAAAAGAGTTCTCTGTCCCCGTTCACAAGGGTTCCCTTCCTGGGAACAATAATAGACTCGGTAGAAATGAAGATCTTTCTGACGGAGGTCAGGAAGTTAAAACTTTTGAACACTTGTCGAGTTCTTCATGCCATTCCTCAACCCTCCGTAGCTCAGTGCATGGAGGTAATAGGACTAATGGTTGCGGCAATGGTCGTGGTTCCCTTTGCTCGAATTCATTTAAGACCACTGCAACTGTGCATGCTCAAACAGTGGAATGGGGATTATGCAGATTTGTCTCCCCAGATACAAATGGACCCGAAAACCAGAGACTCACTCCTCTGGTGGTTGTCTCAGGATCACCTGTCTCAGGGAATGAGTTTCCGCAGACCGGAGTGGATCATTGTCACGACCGACGCCAGCCTCTTAGGCTGGGGTGCGGTCTGGGAGTCCCTGAAAGCTCAGGGTCTATGGTCTCGGGAAGAATCTCTTCTCCTGATAAACATTTTGGAATTGAGAGCGATATTCAATGCGCTCCAGGCATGGCCTCAACTAGCAGAGGCCAAATTCATCAGATTTCAGTCAGACAACATGACGACTGTAGCGTACATCAATCATCAGGGAGGAACAAAGAGTTCCCTGGCGATGAGGGAGGTATCCAAGATCATCAAATGGGCAGAGGATCACTCCTGCCATCTATCAGCAATTCACATCCCAGGAGTGGACAACTGGGAAGCGGATTATCTGAGTCGTCAGACTTTCCATCCGGGGGAGTGGGAACTTCACCCGGAGGTTTTTGCCCAGTTAACTCAACTATGGGGCCTTCCAGATCTGGATCTGATGGCGTCACGTCAGAACTCCAAAGTTCCACGTTACGGGTCCAGGTCCAGGGATCCCAAGGCGACATTGGTAGATGCCTTAGTGGCGCCTTGGTCGTTCAATCCAGCTAATGTCTTTCCACCGTTTCCTCTTCTCCCCCGGCTAGTAGCCAGGATCAAACAGGAGAAGGCTTCGGTAATTCTGATAGCTCCTGCATGGCCACGCAGGACTTGGTATGCAGACCTGGTGAATATGTCATCGGTTCCACCATGGAAGCTACCTTTGAGGCAGGACCTTCTAATCCAAGGTCCATTCGAACATCCAAACATAGTTTCTCTGCAACTGACTGCTTTGAGATTGAACACTTGATTCTAGCTAAGCGTGGGTTTTCGGAATCAGTTATAGATACTCTGATCCAGGCTAGAAAATTTACCATAAGATATGGCGGAAATATCTTTGCTGGTGCGAATCCAAGGGTTACTCATGGAGTAAGATTAGGATTCCAAGGTTACTATCTTTTCTCCAAGAAGGATTGGAGAAAGGTCTGTCAGCTAGTTCCTTAAAAGGACAGATATCTGCTCTGTCTGTTTTATTACACAAGCATCTGGCAGCCGTGCCAGATGTTCAGGCGTTTGTACAGGCTTTAGTCAGAATCAAGCCTGTCTACAGACCTGTGGCTCCTCCATGGAGTCTAAATTAAGTTCTTTCAGTTCTTCAAGGGGTTCCGTTTGAACCTCTACATTCCATAGATATTAAGTTACTATCTTGGAAAGTTTTGTTTTTGGTAGCTATTTCTTCTGATAGAAGAGTTTCTGAATTGTCTGCTTTGCAGTGTAATTCACCCTATCTGGTGTTTCATACAGATAAGGTCATTTTTTGTACCAAACCTGGTTTTCTTCCAAAAGTGATTTCCAATAAGAATATTAACCAGGAAATAGTTGTTCCTTCTCTGTGTCCTAATCCAGTTTCTAACAAGGAACGTCTGTTACACAATCTTGATGTGGTTCGTGCTTTGAAGTTTTATCTAAAAGCAACTAAAGACTTCAGACAAACATCGTCCTTGTTTGTCATCTATTCTGGCAATAGGAGAGGTCAAAAGGCGACTGCGACCTCTCTGTCTTTCTGGCTGAAAAGCTTCATCCGATTGGCTTATGAGACTGCTGGAAGGCAGCCTCCTGAACGAATTACAGCTCACTCTACTAGAGCTGTGGCTTCCACATGGGCTTTCAAGAATGAGGCTTCTGTTGAACAGATCTGTAAGGCAGCGACTTGGTCTTCACTGCATACATTTGCCAAATTTTACAAATTCAATACTTTTGCTTCTTCGGAGGCTATTTTTGGGAGAAAGGTTTGACAAGCAGTGGTGCCTTCCGTTTAGGTTACCTGACTTATTCCCTCCCTTCATCCGTGTCCTAAAGCTTTGGTATTGGTTCCCACAAGTAAGGATGAAGCCGTGGACCGGATACACCAATGTAGGAGAAAACAGAATTTATGTTTACCTGATAAATTTCTTTCTCCTACAGTGTATCCAGTCCACGGCCCACCCTGGCATTTGGTCAGGTTTAAATTTATTTTTGTAAACTACAGTCACCACTGCACCCTATGGTTCTCCTTTTCTTCCTAACCGTCGGTCGAATGACTGGGGGGCGGAGCCTGAGGAGAGCTATATGGACAGCTCTGCTGTGTGCTCTCTTTGCCCCTTCCTGTAGGGATTGAGAATATCCCACAAGTAAGGATGAAGCAGTGGACCGGATACACCGTAGGAGAAAGAAATTTATCAGGTAAACATAAATTCTGTTTTTGTAACCCGAAATGTCAGAAAATTGGGACAGTAGACTATATAGATTGGGTAATGAGATTAGGGGTTTTGTCAGAGTTAATAAAATGTCATCAGCAAAAGGTGTCGATTTATATTCTTGGTCCATGATCACTACACCCGTGATATCTGGGAATATTCTAATTATGGCCGCTAGAGCATCTATACACAAGGCAAAAAACAGGGGAGATAAGGGGCACAATTGTCTTGTTCCATTGAGTATTGGGAAGGTTTTCGATTTATATCCTGCAACTGTGACCTGAGCCGAAGGTGTCGAATATATAGTTTTTATTGCTTTAATGAATGAAGCCCATTTGAGCTAGAACAGCTTTCATATAGTTCCAGTCTATTCTATCCAATGCCTTCTCCACATCCAGCGATAGAAGCAGAGAGGGCACCCTCTTTTTGGCCAGATAATCTATTAAATTTATCATCCGCCTAATATTATCTTTAGCTTCCCTATCCTTAACAATACCCACTTGATCCGAGTGTATCAACGAGGGAAGTATAGGATTTAATCTATTGGCCAGGATTTTAGTTAAGATTTTAAGGTCCTGATTTATAAGTGAGATGGGGCAGTATTTGGAGCATAATTTAATGTTCTTCCCCGGTTTTGGTATCACCACAATTTCTGCTTGTAATAATTCGGGGGGTATCACCTGGCCTTCTAAAATGTGATTCCTAAAGTCTACAATATGGGGTACTAATATGTCCTTAAAAGTTTTGTAAATATTCACTAGCAAATCCATCTGGTCCCACTGCTTTCCCTATCTTTTTAATAACTATCAGGAATTCAGCCTTTGTAATTGGAGCATTGAATATGTCTCTATCCTCTTTGGAAAGGGTTTTTAAATTAGATTCTTCCAAGAAAGTCTTGGTTAATGACTTTGTTGTTCTATCAAATCTAAATGGACTCTTTAGATATAGGGGGTCAAAGGTCCACGTTTTGGTTCTCTGATTGTCTATAACTCCATTTGAATGTAGGTAGAGGATGGAATGGTCAGAACATACACAGGTGTGGATTGTTGAGGCTCTTAATAAGGGTTGTAGAATCTGACTAATATATATATATAGTCTAGTGTAGCTTTTATGAGCTGACGAATGTTGTGTCCGTAGTATTCCCGTAAAGCGTGAACCAAGAGTCTATAAGTGTCCGATTGTTTGGACATCGTAACATTGAAGTCTCCTGCCAGAATAATTTTATATTGAGACCAGTTAATCAGTAGGTTGGATAAGTTTCTAAAAAATATATGTTGATTCTCATATGGCGTGTATATATTACATAGTATGATATCTGAATCAGAGATTTGTCCTTTAACTATAAAATATCTGCCTTCATCATCTACTATTGTGTATTCGTGTTTGAAATCTAGAGAGGAATGAATTAAAATGTATACTCCTTTTCCGTGTCTGTAGTCGCATGATAGTGTTGGGTATAATTCCTAGACTAATATTTGGGTATTTGTGCTTTAGTTAAATGGGTTTCCTAGAGAAAAACTATATTGGCCTCTAAATTTTTGTATTGGTTTATAGCTGTGCGGCGTTTGACATCGGAATTCAGCCCTCTGACATTATGAGTAATGAGGTGTATTTGAGAAGTCATAGGGATAGGTCAGGGGGGTTCTGCCTGAATATGGGATTGTGTGTCAGCTTTGTAAATATTACTAACCTGAGTAAGATAAATAGAACCATTGTTATCGAATGAATGTATAGGGTTCCAGAACTAATTGGGATGAACTCGGTGACTCTAAAAAAGCTAAAATAAAAAAAGCAAATAGTTAATAACAATTATAAAATTTCTAAACAACAAAAGTCCGACTGCATCCACTAGTGGAAGCAAAAGCTGCTAATATATATAATTACATGTATAACTGTTTAAAATAAGTAACATTTGTAATAACCGATGTATTGGAAACGGATAAGCTTTCTTTTGTGGAAGCAAGAGTTGACCAATCATGTAATGACATGAATAAATATTTCAATCAGCAACAAAGAATATATTCAATTAAACAATTAAAAATAACTTAAGAAACTTCTCTTCAAGTAATGAACATAGATATTGTGGAGGCCTCAAGATGGCTTAAATTTTGGAACTACTTAGATCCAATCTAAGAAGGTGATAGATATCAACTAGAGGTAATTATCAGTTCTTGTGATGAGTTGAGGAGTCTCTGAAACCTTTGAAATATGTATGTAGAGTCACCAGGATTTTGTAATTTCTTAAGTACTTTTTTGGTTCACCCTCTCTCATTTGGATGGCCTTGTAGGGTTTGACTTTTGAGGAGGAGGTTCCTCATTAGGTATGGGTGGTGAGTCGAGACCCAGCATTTTGCAGACTGTAGGAATTTCTTCTGTTTCTTTTAGAGTGATGGTCCTATTGTCCTTCAGGATATGAAGGGAAAACGGAAACCCCCATTTGTATTTGATCTAATGTTTTTGTAGGAGTGTGGTCAGAAAATGTAGGGAGACTCTCCTCTGCAGTGTTCCAATACTAAGAAAAACGGTACCTTGAAGCTTGGAGTATTTTTTCTTTATCTTGAAAAAAGACGAATTTGATTATCACATCTCTGGGAGGGGAATCCCCTTTAGGTTTTGCCTTTAAAGCTCTATGAGCCCTTTCCATCTCAGATTCTTATTCTTCATTGTCTCCTGTAATGGGTTCGAAGAGTTGTTGTAGGTATGATTTGAGATCGATATTAGTGACTGTTTCTTGAACTCCTTTAAGCCTGATTTTATTATTTCGACTCCTGTTATCCAGGTCATCTCTTTTATCCTGGATGTCTGTGAGGGACTGTTGTTGCAGTGTAAGATTCTGAGAGACTGTGGTTATTTCATCTGTGATAGCTTCTTTATGTTCTTCTAATATTTACAACCTGCCGCCTAAGTCAGAAATATCTGATCTTATCTCTGTGAGGCTCGAAGTTACTGTTGTGTGCATTGAATCCATTTTTTCACACAATCTCTCAAAATTGGAAGCTGTGTCCTGTTTAGAGACAAGCTCACGTAAATCTGCTTTGGTTACCGGAATAAGTTCTTCTTCCTTTGTATGTAGCAGACATTCTGCATCAGAGTTTCCTTCATTTTTCATTTCCGTTAACTCTGAGGCTTTAGTGTGTTTGGAAGGTTTGAAGAATGTGGTCATTGTTAAAGTTTTGTTTGTTTTGTCTCCCTTAGTAGGTCTTCTAGCAGACATAATAACGGTTTATAGTTGCTGTGTCTTTTCCCAAGTATGGGGGTTAATGGAATTTTATGTTTGATTAAACTGGGTATATCTCAGTCAAATTAGATGCAGATACAGTTCTCCCTTTCAGTTCTGGGAATAGAGATCTTAGTTAATGTCTGTTAGGTGCTTCAGCTTATATGGAATCGAAATCTACCATTCCCCATATCTGTTAATTATTGCAAGCTCAGAGTGCACCTTTTCTGAGTATACAATTAGTGGTTATATGTACTCCACTCCTTGCTGTCTTTTTAATGACCAGGTCTGAAATTACTGTACTATTGTAGAACCTAAAAGACTCTGTTGCTTTTCTGGATGTTTATCCCTTAATTAGCCCTCATAAACAGCTTCCTGTATAGCTTATCTTCTTATATTAAAACAGTTCTGGAGGGGGGCGGAGCCAACTGCCGAAGAGAAGAGGCGCTTTAATACAGAGCTCCTGAAAATGAGCCGTTAAAACTTTTAATTATGGAAGTTTAGGAACTTATATTTATTCCTGTATCACGCTATCAGAATGGGGGAATCCTTTGCATACCTCACTTTTATGCTGGAAAACCTGCTTGAGAAATCTGACAGATACTATTATGATCTACATTCTATCATCCAGGAACCACGTAGACAAGATGGCGATTTTCACCTCCCCAGCTCTGACACCCACATGGCTGACCGAGCGGCAGCCCCATTGCCTACTCTGCACGTTATTGAGAGAATGCAAGAAAGGCAGCCTGGATGTGGTTTGAATGATCTCCTGCCCAGACATGCATGTGCGGACCCGGCGCAAATATACTCTACCAGCCCAGTCTGTTTGGAGGTCGGTGTATTAGAGATTGTGAGGTACCCCCGGATTACAACTACACAGTGCTTACGGCCCCTCTTATCTCCTCACTTAAGCCTCCACAGATTGTCAATTCCCAACATGCCTGAGGCACCAGTCGATGTGGAGGATTATTGTGTGCATCGCAGGGAGAACTCCTACCTGTCATTTCAGGCGGCTAGATCCTCCGGGAAGGATTCCCTCTGCATCGGTCTTGATGCTTACCCACTAGAAGATTGCGGTCTGCTGCTTCCTCAAAACAAACTCTCACAAGAAACCCATAGCGTGGATAACATGCCCCGCAGTAACACACTGAAACGCCCCTACGATCCGGGTGGCCGGATTTACTTCAGACCGGGCAGAGGATGTGGTGAGAGGCAGGCCTGGGACACTTGTGTCAATTGCATATACACTCAAGTAACGGAATGGATATACTGTGCACTCAGCCTGGCTACTTTCTCCTAGACACTAACCTCCAGATCTCCCTGCAATTACCTGGGTCATTTGCTCAATAATAGTGGTCACACTCTAGGACTCACTTCAGTCTATCTGATAACTTCCATAAGATGTATGCAGTGGCTTGGCGCTTGTATTAACCGTTTAAGCTAATATGGGACAATTCCAGATAAGGCTGCTCCTATGATTTATTGAATGAGATTCAGCCTCTATGGCCTTCCTTAACATGTTAAAGGGCATACTCAGCGCAATAACCTCCTATGTTTGAGTTACAGGACTGCTATAGCTATTACATTTAAGCTCAACATAATATGGTGAACTATATTAAGTGACTCTGTTGCACTCAAATATATAACGCATATGCATTCCCACTAGATGCATGTCTTGGGCTTATATTGAGAGAGTGTATGTGGTACAGGTATCCAGATTTACTGTTGATGTTAAAAGTTACATTGTACCCCACTGTTTGATTTCTTGCTTCCAATATATATTTAGCTTGCTATGTAAAACATTATTTTATATTCTCACATGCTACATGACCTAGTACATAACTCACTTATTCTAACTGCTGAGTAGAGTACCATACTATATGTAGAATATTACATGGTTCCTTATATGTTGAAACTTGTTTTGTATGCAGATTTCTCCTTAATGGTGGCTACACACCTGTTCTCTTTTCTTTTATAGTAGGCTTCACTCTTAGGGAAGTATATTCTATTTAGCTATCAGCTCCTATGCTTCTTTAAAGATATAGTTAGAAAAACCATGCGAAATAACCCATCCCTCTGATATCTTATAATATATGATGGCATAGTTAAGTACTCTCACCATGCTTTGAAATGCTTTAAAATATGGGTTGCCTATAACTAAGGCAGCGTGGTGCAGACATTCATTTACTGTCATCTACTGGCATTAACACTAGGTCTCCCTAATGGTTTTGTTCCCTTCTCTTACTTTCTTTTTTATTGCATTATCTATAATTGAGGGAACTGCCTATTATATACTCAGTAGAGATCTAGTGTATGCAAATCGTGGTCAGAGCCCCTATGTCTTCGGTGCACCATGTATCTCTGCGTAGCTGACTGTTTATTTTTAGATGCCAATTGTCAACGTGCTTGACAATTTAGCTAGTTTATACACAAATTCGTAATTCTATTACTTAGGTTTAATGTTTTGTATGTAAGGGGTACTACTGGATCTAGTTTAATTTCCTAATTATTAGCAACTACTAGTCCAGACAATAAAGCATCTGTTCCATCTCCTATAGACACATCAATTTTGTAACTTGAAACAATCCTCCTGCAACCCATCTACTCCTTAGCCTATATGTAACTCCAGGGGATTTTATTTATTTTCTCACCTAGTTCCATATATACTGTAATGTACATTGACAATACTTAAGCTTCAATAATATACGGTCTCTACGATTGGGCACTTCTAAGTTCACACCAAGTACCCTATGCTACTTACATCTATATATGGCTCCGTCCCCCCACCCCTTTCCCTATGCGTATAGCGGTGCTTACCCGCTGAATATCCCCCCCCCCCCCCTATATATCTCAGCCCAAGAGTGGCTGATACTTATGTTAACTCTCCACAGGCTGATATTTTGGTTTTAGGTAAAACATTATTAGAATGTGGAGTTCATATGCTGACAATATAATATAAAATGAAGTTCTATTTTATCTCGCCTAAGATATTGTCTATCTTCATCACCAGATTTGAAATGTATTTTTTCTTGGTGTATGTGCATATTGCTTTCTCAATAACACCTTTGTATAGACAATGTATTACTCTCTTTGTTGTAACTTTGGCCTTAGGGCGAGTCCTTGTTGTGATGATATATGCTTCAACTTCAATAAAAAAAATATTTAAAAAAAAAAAACAGTTCTGGAGACAGAAAAAAAGAGGAAAGAAAAAAGGGAAAAAAATAATAATAATCTTGCCCCTTTACAGGCTGTAAGCGTTAACATTGACGTGATTTTCCAGCTATATGAGCTTGAAGCAGCTTAGAGTTGATCAATATATATCCTGTATTTATTTTTATTCAGGACTGGAGTTTCTATTACAAGTTTTTATACTTGCAACTCCACTGTACGCTCTGTTATAAATTGTCATGCCATGCATGATTAATTTTGCGGCCTACCGTTCCGACCTGCTGCTGTACACTTTTTTTTTTTTCATTGCAGTCCGTTCTGTGCCATGTCTGCTTTCTGTGTCTGCCTCTCTGAGAATTTGAGGACTTGCTGTTCGATCTATACGGCCCTCTTTTCAAGTGCTGAGCTGGAGCTCTCGGCTGCAGGGCTCCGTGAAACGAGCCGCAATCTAGTTTGGCTCGCTTTTGGCCCTCCGTTTTTTTAGGAGCTCCGCTCCGTTGCAGGGGATAATATTTATCCATCTCAAGTGTTTCTCTGTGTTCAGCCTTTATCCATCTATGGTTTGCGTGGGATTAAGACCCCAGGTCTGGCTATATCACTGATTTTTATCTATGGCAGCTTGGAGCTCAGAGATCAAGTGTCCATCTCTGAGCTCAATTAGGCTCCTCCCCAATTCTATTATATTTAAAGGGACATGAAACCTAAATGTTTTATTTCATGATTCAGATAGAGAATACTATATTAGCAACTTTCCAATTTCCTCCTGTTATGAAATTTGCTTCATTCTCTTGGTAGCCTTTGGTGAAGGAGCAGCACTGCACTACTGGAAGATAGCTGCACACATTAGGTGAGCCAGAGACAAAAGGCCGCTAGGTCCCAGTGGTGCATTGCTGCTACTAAGTCTACCTAGTTATAATTTTCAACAAAGGATAACAAGAGAATAAAGCAAATTAGATAATGTAAGTAAATTGGAATGTTGTTTAAAATAGCATGCTAGGGGATCCATTTGAGAAGCTGAAAATGCAGCTTTGGAGTGCCTTTGCCTGCAGGCTCACATGAGCAAGCCTGCATCCAATAAATAAGAAGTAGCGATCATCAGACTTCTCCGTCCAGGGTGATTGACAACCCCAGCTTGCACGTGATTGGCTGCACACAAGCAAGCGGGGGATTTCCACGAGCAGCAGCTTGTGCAATTATAAAAGAAGGCAGTGTATTGCTGCCCGCTAGCTGCGGTCAGGTGGACAGGGGCTGAGATGTCTGCCTTTGTCCATATGTCCGTTGTTAAATGGAAATGGAGGCCATAATCTGAATCATGAAAGTTTAATTCTGACTTTACTGTTAATTAAATGGCCCATTAAAAGTTCTAATTTTGGAAGTAATCAAATAATGAAGGTTTAATGGATGTTAACAGCTACAAACAACTGGTAATTCTTTATTAAGGTACTGTAGATAAGGTACTGTAGATAATTTCTTTCACCCCAGCCTATGTTCATCAGCAATTTATCTAGTCTGTCCAGTCTCACCAATTTCTAAGTCATTTTATTGTGTCCACTCAATACAGAATGGACAGTTGAGGGAACTTCAGTAAAGATTAAATAGAATTAAAGGGACAGTCAACACCAGAAATGTTGTTGTTTAAACAGATAGATAATCCATTTATTACCCATTCCCCAGTTTTGCATAACCAACGCAGTTATAATAATACATATTTTACCTTTGTAATTATCTTGTATCTTTGCCTCTGCAAACTGCCCCCTTATTTAAGTTCTTTTGACAGACTTGCATTTTAGCCAATCAGTGCTGACTCCTAGGTAACTTCACGTGCGTGAGCTCAATGTTATCTATATGTCACTAATGAACTAACACCCTCTAGTGGTGAAAAACTGTCAAAATTCATTCAGATTAGAGGCGGCCTTCAAGGTCTGAGAAATTAGCATATGAGTCTACCAAGGTTCAGCTTTCAACTAGGAATACCAAGAGAACAAAGCAAAATTGGTGATAAAAGTAAATTGGAAAGTTGTTTAAAATTATATGCCCTATTTCAATCATGAAAGTTTATTTTTGTACTTGACTGTCCCTTTAATTTAGATGTGTGTGCTTGTATATATTGAAAACATTAATAACCACCAAAATAATTTCTCAGAAATTTGCTTGATTTTGAACATTCATAGATCAGCCTTTATTAGTTACTGTATTTCATTACGTTTCATGTTAATTTTAACCACATTTGGTCTTGTAAAAGGTGACTAGCATAATTTACATGCTATTTACAATAAAAAGCCAATTTTCAGTACTTAAATGTAGCAGATGATTAAAAAGAGATTATAGACATAAACATTTTTTACTAAGGCACACAAACAAGATATACTTAGCTAAAGAATGATCCAACCAAATATGATTTAACGCTTCCTTGCCAGAGGAAGCTGTAAGTGAATCAAGAGAAGTAATGTGTAAACACTGTAGAAAAAGCATAACACATCATAATAATTCTTTTGGCACTCACACTATGATGCCTATTTATCAAAGCGTCAACTGAAAATTCGCTTGAATTCTGCGTCGTAGTTGTATAGGGATGAAATCTGAACTCTGATTTTCTGTTTGTATGGCAGAGTTGTGGAGGCTTTAAAGGTCAGTCACTTATATTAGTTCTCAAAATCAATATTGTCACTATTTTCATTCTGTTGCTATGCTTTTTTGGAAGTAGAATGCCGCTTTAAAGTTATTTATATGTATTTTGCTCAAGTTTATAGCACTGTTTTACTTTGCGCTTGCAAAATACATTGAAATGAATTTAAAATTGCATTATGAATCACATAAAGGATATAAAACAATATTTCATATCATAATGTTCGCCATTGCATTCTTTTTGTTACTTAGGTTTGCAAATGTTAATACACCACATTGTTCTTTAATATGTTATCTCAAAAACAGAGTAATCCATGAGCTTTTTTTAACCTCCACAATGCTGTCAGCCAAACACAGAAAATCTGAAATATGCTTTAAACTAGAGCTAAATACTTTGTTTTGCAAATGTTAATACATCACATTCGGCTAGATTACGAGTTTTGTGGTATGAGAAAAAGCAGCATTATGGCTCTTTTTCACTACCGCTGGTATTACGAGTCTTGCAGGTTTAGCTGCACCGCACACTTTTTTGGCAGTAACGCAATGTAACTACCGCAGCTTTCCAAAAGTCCTTTTTTAATGGGACTTCCACAGCAAGCGGTACATCCAATACCGTCAAGATCCATAATGTAAACTGAAAGTCAGTAGTTATGAGTTTTACGCTACAAAGCTGTAACATAAAACACATAACTAAAGTGTAAAAAGTATACTAACACCCATAAACTACCTATTAACCCCTAAACCAAGGCCCTCCTGCATCGCAAACACTAAAATAACATTATTAACCCCTAATCTGCTGCTCCAGACATCGTCGCAACTATAATAAACATATTAACCCCTAAACCGCCGCACTTCCGCATCGTAAACACTAGTTAAATATTATTGACCCCTAATCTGCTGTCCCTAACATCACCGCAACCTACATTACTGTTATTAACCCCAAATATGCTGTCCCTAACATCGCCGCCACTATACTAAAGTTATTAACCCCTAAACCTACCCTAAGTCTAACCCTAACACCCCTAACTTTAATATAATAAAAATAAATCTAAATAAAAATTACTATTAACTAAATAATTCCTATTTAAAACTAAATACTTACCTGTAAAATAAACCCTAACGGCTAGATTTAGAGTTGGGCAGTAGCCGTCAAAACCAGCGTTAGAGGCTCCTAACGCTGGTTTTTATCGCCCTCTGGTATTTGGAGCCAGTCATTAAAGGGTCTAACGCTCACTTTCCAGCCGCGACTTTTCCATACCGCAGATCCCCTTACGTCAATTGCGTATCCTATCTTTTCAATGGGATCATTCTAACGCCGGTATTTAGAGTCGTGGCTGAAGTGAGCGTTAGAAATCTAACGACAAAACTCCAGCCGCAGAAAAAAGTCAGTAGATAAGAGCTTTCTGGGCTAACGCCGGTTTATAAAGCTCTTAACTACTGTGCTCTAAAGTACACTAACACCCATAAACTACCTATGTACCCCTAAACCGAGGTCCCCCACATCGCCGCCACTCTATTAGATTTTTTTAACCCCTAATCTGCCGACAGCACGCCGCTGCCACCTACGTTATCCCTATGAACCCCTAAACTGCTGCCCCTAACACCGCCGACCCCTATATTATATTTATTAACCCCTAATATGCCGCCCCCAACGTCGCCGCTACCTACCTACACTTATTAACCCCTAATCTGCCGACCGGACCGCGCCGCTATTATAATAAAGTTATTAACCCCTAATCCGCCTCACTCCTGCCTCAATAAACCTATAATAAATAGTATTAACCCCTAATCTGCCCTCCCTAACATCGCCAACACCTAACTTCAAGTATTAACCCCTAATCTGCCAAAATAAATTAACTCTTATTAAATAACTTATTCCTATTTAAAGCTAAATACTTACCTGTAAAATAAACCCTAATATAGCTACAATATAAATTATAATTATATTGTAGCTATTTTAGGATTTATATTTATTTTACAGGTAACTTTGTATTTATTTTAACCAGGTACAATAGCTATTAAATAGTTAAGAACTATTTAATAGCTAAAATAGTTAAAATAATTACAAAATTACCTGTAAAATAAATCCTAACCTAAGTTACAATTAAACCTAACACTACACTATCAATAAATTAATTAAATAAACTACCTACAATTATCTACAATTAAACTTAACACTACACTATCAATAAATTAATTAAATACAATACCTACAAATAAATACAATTAAATAAACTAACTAAAGTACAAAAAATAAAAAAGAACTAAGTTACAAAAAATAAAAAAATATTTACAAACATTAGAAAAAAATTACAACAATTTTAAACTAATTACACCTACTCTAAGCCCCCTAATAAAATAACAAAGACCCCGAAAATAAAAAACTGCCCTACCCTATTCTAAATTACAAAAGTTCAAAGCTCTTTTACCTTACGAGCCCTTAAAAGGGCCCTTTGCGGGGCATGCCCCAAAGAATTCAGCTCTTTTGCCTGTAAAAAAAAAAACATACAATACCCCCCCACACACTACAACCCACCACCCACATACCCCTAATCTAACCCAAACCCCCCTTAAATAAACCTAACACTAAGCCCCTGAAGATCTCCCTACCTTGTCTTCGCCATGCCAGGTTCACCGATCGGTCCAGAAGAGGGTCCGAAGTCTTGATCCAAGCCCAAGCGGGGGGGCTGAAGAGTGACGTCCATCCTCGGGCTGAAATCTTGATCCAAGCGGGCGCTGAAGAAGTCCATCATCGGGATGAAGTCTTCTATGAAGCAGCATCTTCAATCTTCTTTCTTCCGGAGCCATCATCTTCCAGCCGACGCAGAACATCCTCTTCTACCGACGCCTACTCGCCGAATGGCGGTTCCTTTAAATGCCGTCATCCAAGATGGCGTCCGTCGAATTCCGATTGGCTGATAGGATTCTATCAGCCAATCGGAATTAAGGTAGGAAAATTCTGATTGGCTGATGGAATCAGCCAATCAGAATCAAGTTCAATCCGATTGGCTGATCCGATCAGCCAATCAGATTGAGCTCGCATTCTATTGGCTGATCGGAACCGTCATTCGGGGAGTAGGCATCGGTAGAAGAGGATGTTCCGCATCGGCTGGAAGATGATGGCTCCGGAAGAAAGAAGATTGAAGATGCTGCTTCATAGAAGACTTCATCCCGATGATGGACTTCTTCAGCGCCCGCTTGGATCAAGACTTCAGCCCGATGATGGATTTCTTCAGCCGCCGCTGGGATCTAGACTTCAGCCCGAGGATGGACGTCACTCTTCAGCCCCCCGCTTGGGCTTGGATCAAGACTTCGGACCCTCTTCTGGACCGATCGGTGAACCTGGCATGGTGAAGACACGGTAGGGAGATCTTCAGGGGCTTAGTGTTAGGTTTATTTAAGAGGGGTTTGGGTTAGATTAAGAGAATGTGGTTGGTGGGTTGTAATGTGGGGGGGTATTGTATGTTTTTTTTTTACAGGCAAAAGAGCTGAATTCTTTGGGGCATGCCCCGCAGAGGGCCCTTTTAAGGGCTCTTAAGGTAAAAGAGCTTTGAACTTTTGTAATTTAGAATAGGGTAGGGCATTTTTTTATTTTGGGTTCTTTGTTATTTTATTTGGGGGCTTAGAGTAGGTGTAATTAGTTTAAAATTGTTGTAATTTTTTTCTAATGTTTGTAAATATTTTTTTATGTTTTGTAACTTAGTTCTTTTTTATTTTTTGTACTTTAGTTAGTTTATTTAATTGTATTTATTTGTAGGAATTGTATTTAATTAATTTATTGATAGTGTAGTGTTAGGTTTAATTTTAGATAATTCTAGGTATTTTATTTAATCAATTTATTGATAGTGTAGTGTTAGATTTAATTGTAACTTAGGTTAGGATTTATTTTACAGGTAATTTTGTAATTATTTTAACTAGGTAACTATTAAATAGTTATTAACTATTTAATAGCTATTGTACCTGGTTAAAATAATTACAAAGTTGCCTGTAAAATAAATATTAATCCTAAAATAGCTACAATATAATTATAATTTATATTGTAGCTATATTAGGGTTTATTTTACAGGTAAGTATTTAGCTTTAAATAGGAATAATTTATTTAATAAGAGTTCATTTATTTCGTTAGATTTAAATTATATTTAATTTAGGGGGTGTTAGGGTTAAAGTTAGACTTAGCTTTAGGGGTTAATAAATTTATTAGAGTAGCGGTGAGCTCCTGTCGGCAGATTAGGGGTTAATACTTGAAGTTAGGTGTCGGCAATGTTAGGGAGGGCAGATTAGGGGTTAATACTATTTATTATAGGGTTATTGAGGCGGGAGTGAGGCGGATTAGGGGTTAATACATTTATTATAGTAGCGCTCAGGTCGGGTCAGCAGATTAGGGGTTAATAAGTGTAGTTAGGTGGAGGCGACGTTGGGGGCGGCAGATTAGGGGTTAATAAATATAATATAGGGGTCGGCGATGTTAGGGCAGCAGATTAGGGGTACATAGGGATAATGTAGGTGGCGGGGGTGTACGGAGCGGCAGATTAGGGGTTAAAAATAATATGCAGGGGTCAGCGATAGCGGGGGCGGCAGATTAGGGGTTAATAAGTGTAAAGTTAGGGGTTTTTAGACTCGGGGTACATGTTAGAGTGTTAGGTGCAGACGTAGGAAGTGTTTCCCCATAGCAAACAATGGGGCTGCGTTAGGAGCTGAACGCTGCTTTTTTGCAGGTGTTAGGTTTTTTTTCAGCTCAAACAGCCCCATTGTTTTCTATGGGGGAATTGTGCACAAGCATGTTTTTGAAGCTGGCCGCGTCCGTAAGCACCGCTGGTATTGAGAGTTGCAGTGGCGTTAAATTATGCTCTACGCTCCCTTTTTGGAGCCTAACGCACTGAAAACCCAGCCATTCTGTGAACTCTAAATACCAGCGGTATTTAAAAGGTGCGGGGGGAAAAAAGCACGCATAGCTAATGCACCCCTTTGGCCGCCAAACTCTAAATCTAGCCGTAAGATAGCTACAATATAACTAATAGTTACATTGTATGTATCTTAGGTTTTATTTTTATGTCACAGGTAAGTTTGTATTTATTTTAACTAGATAGACTAGTTAGTAAACTGTTATCAACTATTTACTAGCTAAAATAAATACAAATTTACCTGTAAAATAAAACCTAACCTGAGTTACACTAACACCTAACCTTACACTACATTTAAATTAATTAAATTAATTAAATACAATTAAAGTGCCAGTAAACCTAAAAAATAATGTTATATAATTCTGCACATAGTGCAGAATTATATAACATTATATTAGTGCTAGTTTTTTATTACATGATATATCCAGTGATTTTTTATTACAAAAGAGGGTTTTCCAGACCCGCCCTCTGTGCTCTACTGAGCGGGTCTGGTTTTCCCATCGGGCCAGCTCGCTCCTGCTGTCAGACAGAGCAGGAGCGAGCTGCATTGAATGCAATGGCGCGGTCGGGCCGGGCTGTGATTAAACAGCTGGCCTGATGCGCTCTGAGGGAAAACCAGACCTGCCCAGTAGAGCATAGAGGGTGGGTCTGGAAAACCCTCTTTTGTAAGAAAAAAATCACTGGATATATTATGTAATAAAAAACTAGCACTAATATAATGTTATATAATTCTGCACTATGTGCAGAATTATATAACATTATTTTTTAGGTTTACTGGCCCTTTAACTAAATTACAAAAACAAACAAACACTACATTACACAAAATAAAAAAGAAATGATCAAATATTTAAACTAATTACACCTAATCTAATAGCCCTATCAAAATAAAAAAGCCCCCGCAAAATAAAATATTCCATGGCCTACAATAAACTACCAATGGCCCTAAAAAGGGCCTTTTGCGGGGCATTGCCCCAAATAAATCAGCTCTTTTACCTGTAAAAAAATAATACAAACAACCCCCCAACAGTAAAACCCTCCACCCACACAATCAAACCCCCCAAATAAAATCCTATCTAAAAAAACCTAAGCTCCTCATTGCCCTGAAAAGGGCATTTGGATGGGCATTGCCCTTAAAAGGGCATTTAGCTCTTTTTCCACCCAAACCCTAAGCTAAAAATAAAACCCACCGAAAAAACCTAACACTAACCCCCAAAGATCCACTTATAGTTTTTGAAGACCCGACATCTAGACATGTGCGATTCGATTCGGTCCGAATCGAAATTCGGACAAATTTGGCGAATTTGGAGTTTCGGATCGATTTGAATTTCCGAATTGCGGTAGTGCCGAATCTACCGAATAAATCCGAATTGATTCGAATTTATTCGGTAGATTCGGATGGATTCGAATGGCCGTGTAATACACTAGTATTGTACAGTATACTAGTGTAATACACAGCACATCCCACTTAACACTGATCGAACCGAATCGAACCGAATCGAACCAAATTTTTCATGAATCTGAAAGAATCCTAATGAATCCGAAATGAATTCATTCGATTTCTTACGAATTAGAATCAATCCGAACCGAAATTTGAATCGGTCCGAATCGATCTGAACCGAACCGAATTTTTCGAAGCTGCACATGTCTACCGACATCCATCCTCAATGAAGCAGCAGAAGTCCTCATCAAAGCCGGCAGAAGTCTTCATCCAAGCGGGCCAAAGTCTTCATCCAAGCCGGCAAAAGTCTTCATCCAGACGGCATCTTCTATCTTCATCCATCCAGCGTGGAGCGGCTCCATCTTCAAGATATTTGGCGCGGAGCATCCTCTTCAATCGACATGCGAAAATAATCAAATTGTGCAAGTCATTTGTTAGGTAATGTGTGGCGCATCATTTAACCAATTACTAAAATCATTCACAGCTGTTGAAATTAGCATTATAAAAGGGGCTCTTCAATCACTTTATTTCATTATTATTTTGAGCATGGACATCCTAAATGCTGTCCAATTTGTACTATTCTTAAGGAGATACAGGGAAAGACGGGTGTTGATGTCTGTAGTGCGACAACAAAGACACCAGCGGGTGCCAAGGGTTTTCATGCCTAGGGTTGCTCTTCATGCCCTCAGTGACCAAGAGGTGATCTGTAGATTTCAACTAGATAGGGCCTCTTTTGAGAGGCTCTGTGTCGAAATCAAGGACTCTCTCGAGCCACTCACTGAAAGAACTAGGGCAATTCCTGGGATGGTGAAATTGCTATCGGTCCTCTATTTCTTGGCAACTGGATCATTCCAGGCTGTGGCAGCTCTAGGCATTGGTATTAGCAAGGCAACCTTCTCACGTCATCTAAAGGTTGTCCTGAATGCTTTGCACCAACGCCTAGTCCATCATGTCCACTTTCAAATACACCTGAGGAGTGGCATGCTGTCAAGCTCCAGTACTATCTAAGGGCTAGATTGCCAAGGGTATTTGGGGTCATAGACTGCACGCATGTGTTGGTGCAGCCTCCCAGGGGTACAGAGGATCCATACCGGGACAGGAAATTCAACCACTCACTGAATTTCCAGGTCATCTGTGATGCCAGGTTCCAGGAGGTTCCAGGAGGCCCAAATGCCAGAGGGAATCCTGATATGTAAATATCTCTTAGATACTCTAATATGTATATTATATATTTTAATCATTCTGATTGCTAATGTCAATGATCTATTTTGTTTACGCAGGTGATTCTGGATATTTGTGTCTTCCATGACTGTTCACACCCATCAAAAACACCAACGGAGGGGAAAAGGTGCACTACAACCAGGCACCAGGCACACGTTGCCACCAGATTGGTGATTGAGTGCTCCTTTGGCGTATTGAAGGCGAATAGCCATTTCCGCTGCTTAGACATCTCTGGTGGAGTTCTTTAGTACGCTCCCTCCAAAGTCTCCTTAATTTTTTTAATTTGCTGTATGTTGCACAACATTGCCCTAACAATCCCTATAGATCTGGAGAGCATGGATAACCATGAGTATGGTTAACATATAGATCTATTACAGGAGTATGATGCTCTGGGAGTCCAAGCTCGAGCAGACTATATTCAGGCGGTTTTCGGGCAATAATGTTGACTGTGCAACATACAGTATTTTCGTTTTTTTTTGGATATTTACTTTACATTATAATTTTTAATCCAAAAGATTATATATTTTGGATTATGTTTGAGCAAATATTGTCAATTTCAATTTCAATATCGACCAAATGATATTGTATATCATCGTCTTGTTATTGATTGAAAGTGGTTAGTTTTGTCGAATGTTGCAATTGTTCAATGTAAAGTTGATGAAACACATGTTTAATAAAATATCTTGAAATAAATTTTCTTGAGATGTACACTTGACTCTTTTTTTATTTATAAAGCTATAGCAAGAAATATTTTGTAATATGTGTTTAACTTCTATCTAGTCTTTTGCAAACTGCCCCCTTTTTTCGTTTCTTTAGGCAGACTTGCATTTTAGCCAGTCACTGTTAACTTCAGGATAACTTAACGTGCATGAGTTCAATGTTATCTATATGAAACACATTAACTAATGACCTCTAGTGGTCTAAATTATTTCTGATCGCATGCAGTCTTCAAGGTCTAAGAAATTGGCATATTAACTTCTTAGGCTTATTTTTCAACTAAGAATACAAAAAAGAACATGTCACATTTTTTATATTAATTATTATTTTATAAATTTAAAATAATCATTTATAAATATTAATTTATGTATTGTTTCACTGTCACATTAAACTAATATATAAAAAAGAAAATAAAAAACATTATCTTGCTATCATTTTTTGAAGTAGCAGCAATGCACTACAGGTTTAGAAATGAATACATGTGTTTCTCTCCCTCTCTGTCTGTCTGTCTCTGTCTCTCTCTCTCGCAATCTCTCTCCCTTTCTTACAATCTCTCTCTCTTTTGCACTCTCTTTTCTTATAAATATTGAGAAATAGAAGGTGTATATACATGTGCACCCTTCACTTCTTCACCGTTTTTTGGATTTAGAGCTTACATTGTGTGGCAGTTTTTGGGGACACAGGTTTTGTAAAGAATATTGACAAGGTACCTGTGCTTGTACCATTTGTCTAAATGTGTTAACTAACACTTTGATTATTTTTTTTTTTCATGTTGCTGCGAGATTATGAGTGAGTTATGTATTTTCTATGTGTCTTTATTTCAAAATTTCATGAGGATTTTTCAATATGTACTTGAGCACAAGCCTGTCCGTGCTTAAAGTGACATTCAACATCAGATTTTCTTTCAAGAAAATATCTGTAATTCTTTGTATTACACATTCCCCTTTTTACCATTAACAACAATGTTAGAGTGATATAGTTTTTACCTCTCTAATTATCTTTTATATAATCATATTCTGACAGGCCACGGATAAAATGTAATTTTCTTCTTAAACTATTGATTTCCTTTTTAGAAAAAACAATTAAGTTTCTAAATTTATTTAAAGAAAATATATATACATTAATAGATATATTTATTTTATGTTATTAATATTAAAGGGACACTGAACCCAAAAAAATTATTTTGCAACTTTCTAATTTACTCCTATTATCAAATTTGATTCATTCTCTTGGTATCTTTATTTGAAATGCCAGAATGTAAGTTTAGATGCTGGCCCATTTTCGGTGAACAACCTGGGTTGTTCTTGCTGATTGGTGGATAAATTCATCCACCATTAAAAAAGTGCTGTCCAGAGTCCTGAACCAAAAAAAGCTTAGATGCATTCTTTTTTTAAAAAAGATGGCAAGAGAACAAAGAGAACTTGATAATAGGAGTAAATTAGAAAGTTGCTTAAAATTGCATGCTCTATCTTAATCACGAAAGAAAAAAATTGGGTTCAGTGTCCCTTTAAATGCTCTATTTGATTTAAAAATGTTGTTGTTGGTGTTCACTTTCCTTTTCTTTGAAAAGGTCATATAATTATGAAATATGAGAAAGAATAGATTTACACAATTTAAATAAATTTAAATGTAATTGACTATCACAGGTTAATTATGAATCATTAAATTATAATAATTGATTCATGTAATCTTTATTCTAATTGAGTTGTTTATGCAAAAGGTCAATACTATATATTTAAAATTAATTTTCTAAAAAATATATGGAGTAGATTGAACCTTTAATAATCAGGGTAAAGAACATCTTACACCTGCATTGAATTTGATCATCAATCATTTGTAACATTTGTAATATGTGAATCAAGTAATAACAAACACATTTATTCAGAATCCAAATATTTTATTCCATATTTTTTCTGAAAAAAAAAAACAATTTAACAAAATAAATAAGGACAGACATAATAAAACAAAATAAAAATAAAATGAGCATATTAAAAACCCTAACAAAATGAGCAAATTAAAACACCATCATTTTTGCTTTTTTTTGGTGATGGAGAGAGGGGGGGAGATCTCTTCCTCGTTTCCCTTCTCCCAAACATTAAAAGCAACTGACAATCAAAATTACGGTTTTCTTCATCTGCCCTCTCCCAATGCTGGAGTTCTCCCTGCTCTGCAGTTGCCCTGGCCATATCTAATCTCTCCCTATCAAAGTTTAGTCTATCACTATCCCTCTGCCTTTCATAAAAAAAATCTATCCCTCTCTAATTCTAATCTGGCACTATCCCTCATCCGTTCATATTGAAATCTTTCCCTCTCTAAATCTATTCTAGCTGATTCTATTCTCAACCTTTCCCTCTCTAAATATAATCTTTCCCTATCTACTATAATGCCCCTCTCTAATATCTGCCCCTGTTGCTCAACAGATAATCTTAATACCCCATGCAACTCATGTTGATCATCCCGGTACTGCCTGGCCAGATGTAACATTTGCCGAACTGCCTCCTCATCATTGATGGGAAGCAGTTCGTGGCCAGGATCAGCATGGCCATGAGCTGATGGAGCATGAGCAACAGGTGCAGGAGGGGCACCAGGGTCCAGAACAGCTGGGTCTTCTGGGTCAGGAGAGGCAGCACAGCTGAGAGCCTCAAAATCCAATGTCCCCTGGGAGATTCCCTGTTCCTGGGATTCAGGATATTGGGTCTCTCCCAGGGACTCCGACTCCTCGAAATCTCCTTCGAAACATTAAGTGCATGTTCCACATCTAAAGAAATGTGAGAGAAAAAAATATTGTAATCTAACGTAATGTAAATTGAAAGATTAAAGGCATATGAAATTAAACATATATCTTCCCTGATTTCTATCGAGATTGTAAATATAAGACACTGTATTTTAACATGAACAATTTGGATAGTTAATGTTATCTTAAATGGATTAAAGAATTAAAATGTTGCGATATAAATGTTTGAACAAAAGTGCTTATTATAAAAGCTATATCATTTTCAACTGTGTATTTAAGTATTCACCGTGCACCAGCATTTTCAACACATCACTTTTCTTAATTGAACATTTTCAAAATCTGTTTAGACTGTTTCTTAATCACTGACATGATTACAAGCCCCACTAGTTGTGAGAAGCTTGAGTATTGACAATGCTGTTGCGCTGAGAATATCTTAGTCTGAGTTACATGGATGTGCATTTCCAAACATAATTTTTTAAAATTTATAGTTAGATTGTAACATCGCAATATATATATATATATATATATATATATATATACACACACATCTATCTATGCGATAATGCTGATGTTTGTATAAGTTAAAGGAATATTCAAATCAAAATATAAGGGTAATGCTGGTAATAGAGCATGCAATTTGAATGAACTTTCTCAAGGCCAAAATAAATAAATAATTTTCTCACTGCTTATATTTTCTAAAATATAGCCTTCAATGTTCTGTGTTTCTCACTTGATTTTTGTTGTTGAAATCTAGTCAAACAATCATCAGGAAATACACAGGTGATGATCCAAACCTGGGATTTATTCTAAATTGAAAGGGACCGGCAATTCAAATATGTTCTTTCATGATTAAGCTACAGAATACAATTTACATTTTTAAAATAATTGTACTTCTATTATCTAATTTGTTTCATTTGCTCTTAATATTTTGTTGAATGAGCAGCAATGCACTACTGTTTGCTGACTGAACACATTGGTGAGCCAATGACAATCATTATATATATATATATTAATTAATAGAAGTACATTTTAAATATGATTAATATAGTATTCTCCAGAGAATCCACAGAGTAAAGGCTTGTGTTTCAGGTCCCTTTAAATTATTTTTAAACTAAAGATAATAATACAAAAATAGTAACTTAACTATAGGCCAATTTTAGTATGTGTATATAAAATGCATGTTCTATGTAAATGAGCAATAACATCATTTGACTGTACTATTCTTTTAAATACTATAAAATGAGAGATTATATAAACAATCTATGTAATTTAACATTAGTTTTTAAGACAGTGATATTCTTCATTAATACAAATTTAACTTTCACATTGAGCTATTGACAGTCCTGCTAATGTGAGCACACATAACATTAATGTTTGATCTTGTTTTTGTACCTGAGGAGGAGATCGTAGATCTTGGAGGGTGTCCCAAAGCCCTTCGGACCTCAGCTGAAAAAAAAAATGTGAATATACAGAGTTAAAAATCTTTTTTCAATCATACGAGTAAGATCATTTTAATTGAAACAAAATGAATATTAAAAGAACATACCTGTAGAACGGCCAATGCTTGCTCCATCAGGGGTGTTGCACATAATGTCCGGGTGTGTGGCGGCCGAGGAGAAGCTGTAGCTGGATTCAGTATGGATACTGATGGGCTATAGGAGGTTCTCATCTCCAGCCGTGGCAGCAGCAGCTGTACCTGCAGCAGCAGCTGCAGCACTGGTAGATGCTTGAAAAAATTAAAACATTAAATAAAACATGAGTATCAACATAATTGTACATCATAATCTCAATTACCAAAAAAAAAATAATAATTTAAAACATTTTGCAACATCAAAAAAGCATGTAATAGAACTTTACCTGCCAACTCGTCAGTATCATGCCCAACCAAATCCAGACCGAGCGTCATATTTGCCCCCAGCTTCTCCATCAGCTGAGTCTCGTATTCTGAGAGCTCAGTCGTATACGCCGCACCACCACCTGTAGAACGTGCAGCCTGCTTCTCCCTGACCAGCTTGGCCTTCAAGATTCTCTTAACGTCAGAGAATCTCTTCTTACAGTGCTCCACCGATTTGGCATGAGTGCCTTCGGCGCAGACACTGCCAGCTATAGCTCTCCAAATTTCTTGTTTTTTTGGAGAGCGAGGTCTGTTGGGATTTGGAACCAAAAATAAAATCATAGTGTTTTAAAACAAGGGTAACTAAAACTTTATTCTGCTCAAAATTAAATTGGACATTTCTCCCTGACTTTGTCTTCCCAGATGCCATATCCAAAAACAAATAATAAAGCACACAAATGTTGCAATAATAATATAATCAAACAATCAAAGGAAGACCTACAGCTCTTATCAAAGTTTAATAGGACTTAATAGACACCATTTTCAATTCCCTTTTATAGATAGTTAATACGTAGACAAACAGCCGTTAACAATTAGACAATCATCAATTAAACTTTTACAGTATTAGGACATCTTATTTATAATGCCGTCATTGATGACGCCTGATTAATACAATCCTCAAATGCCTACTTTATACCAAATTAACAATAACGATCTATAATTGTGATGCTTGTGTCGCAGTTAACTAACATTAGCAACTGATTTTAGAGTTCAAGATGGCACGATCGAATTTATTTAGTGACGGTGAATTGGTCATCCTTGTATACAGGATGGACCGCTATTTCACACGGATCAGGTGAATGAGGGGTATTGTCCGACAGGAGAGGGATCGCATCATTAAATTTTTGATAATACTCTTAAGACGCCACAATACAGATAATCCTATGATCAAATGTATATTTTTAAAGGCCTTTTTTTGTTGTTGATAAATAAGTGATAAAAAAGGATAAAAAAAGTAAATATGGTTGATTAAAAATGCATACTACCTTAAAAATGCTAAAATAAAGTTTAATTTTATATATATATATATATATATATATATATATATATACATATATATTCTGCATGTATATATATTTATATATATTCTTAAACAAAAATATGTATGTATATATATATATATACTGTATATATATATATATATATATATATATATATATATATATATATATATATATATACTGCATATATATATATATAAATAGTTTGACATTTTCATCATAGGAAATAAAGATTACATGCATTGCACCTGCAGATACATTACACAAAATAAAAATATCTAATGTGGACATACAACTTTATATTTTCACAGATCTCAGGCGGTCGAGAGACAGAATCCCCCGGTATGTAAGGCCAGTGTCAATAGTGACACCAAGGAGCAACCGCTCTTCTCCCCCGCTGCCATTGACACTGCTTGTGGGTCGTCCAACGGATGAGTCAGGGACAGATATGGAAGTCCCTGATATCCAAGGTAATTTTCAAGTATAATACTATGTTTGCGGTATTTAACATTACAATTTTGTTATTTATACAGGTTCATTCAGGGTGCAGGTTAAAGGGACACTAAACCCAAATATTTTCTTTCATGATGCAGATAGAGAATATAATTTTAAACAACATTCCAATTTAATTCTAATATTTAATTTTCTTCATTATTTAGCTATCCTTTGTTGAAGAAATAGCAATGTATATGGGTGAGCCAATCACACAAGGCATATATGGGCAGCAACCAATCAGTAGCTACTGAGCATATCTAGATATGCTTTTCAGCAAAGTATAACAAGAGAATTAAGCAAATTAGATAATAGAAGTAAATTATAAAGTTGTTTAAAATTACATGCTCTTTCTAAATCATGAAATAAAAAAATGTGGGTTTCATGTCCCTTTAATGTAATTGATTGTACTTTTTATTTTAAATGTTTCTAATAGTTTTTCAAGAAGAATTTTGTGTATAATATAGGCCTTGTCACATATTCCTCATACTAACATTTTTTATTTTTGGGCTTCATCTCTGACAGACGACCAAGTAGATCTAGAACCAGCATTGTCGCCTGCGCTAACAGAAGAGGAGGTGGCTAGAGTAGAATGTAAGAAAAAATAATATTATGTTTTAAAAATTGTATCTTGATAATGAATTTATATATAGAATTTCTTATAGATCTGGATCAGGGCACACAAACCGAGCCCTTCATGGCTGAGATATTCCAACAGCTGGCGGAGGGCCTTGATATTGTATCCCAGGCTGTGTGGGCCCTGCAGGAGGCCATGACTAATCTACATTAAATTTGATTTATTTATTTAAATAAAAAATAAAAAAAAAGAGTTTTATAATAAATCTATATTTAATCAAAATTATCATGTAGCTGTATTCATTTAAATATTATTTTCAAGTGACATGAAAACAAAATATATTTTGAAAGATGTATAAATAGCATGCAATGTGATAAATTATATATTTGTTAATATATATTTTTTCTTTATTTTGTTTCTCAACTTCTTTTAAATACAATTTGTATAAGAGCATATGCAGATACACTATATAGCTGCTGATTGCTGAATGCACATAGATACATCATATGATTGGCTTGCACATGTGCATTGCTATTTCTGTTAGAAAATGTTATCTGAGGATTAAAGTGAAACTGAACATCAATTTTATCGTTCATGCTTCAGATAAAGCGTACAATTGTAATAAACTTTCTAATATAGTCCTATTGTCAAAATGTCATTATTCTATTTGTATCTTTATTTGAAAATAAAGAGTTTAAGTTTATAAGCAGGCCCATTTTTAAAACAACCTGAGTTGACCTTGCTGATTGAACAGCACCAATAAAATAGTCCTAAGGTGGTTAAATTTAATTTATATGGCTCCTCAGCCTAGATGCCTTCTTTTTCAAACAAAGATAACAGTAGAATGTATTAAAATTGTTAATAGGAGTAATTTAGAAATTTGATTTCTATTGAATGTTCTATCTGAATTCTGAAAGTTAATAAATGTGCTTAGTGTCCCTTTAATAAAAGTTAAACGTTTGTAATGTTTCTTGAGATTATCTTCTATGATATTGGTGTCCCTTTAATTAATAAAATAAATATATTTAATTTTTTTTTTTTTACATAGATACATACATAAATATATCTATCATTATATTTACATTTATATAGATACATATGTACATATAAATATATAAAGGAATATATATGTTCGATGCTGCAAGACAATGAAGCATATCACCTAATAAAAGTCAATTACAAACTTATAAATATGTATACCCTTCAAATAATCAAAATATATTATTGCGCTACATTTGGTGCACTAGTAGATATAGGGATAAAAATAAAAAATACATTGCTTCTGATGGATTATGCTACAACTTTGTCTCTCATTACAAATCAAGGGGACAATATTTCTACATATTTGGTGCAAAGTTTTGCACCTAACTTGTCGCACTAATAGATATAGAGATAAAAATGAAATACATAACAGGCACAGGACATGATCCGCTACAGTATATATATAGTTTGTGTATAGATATATGTGTGTGTGTATATATATATATATATATATATATATATACATACACTAGTCCTAAAGCCTGTGTACATGGGCCATTTTTTGCAGTACAACGGTCCCACCCCTTGCTCCCTCTCTACCCCTCTCTTTTGCTCTCTCTCTTCCCCTCTCTTTTGCTCTCTCTCTCCCCCCTCTTTTGCTCTCTCTCTCCCACCTTTCTTTTGCTCTCTCTCTCCCCCCTCTCTTTTGCTCTCTCTCTCTCCCCCCTCTCTTTTGCGCTCTCTCTCTTCACCTCTCTTTTGCTCTCTCTCCCCCCTCTCTTTTGCTCTCTCTCTCCCTCTCTCTTTTGTGCTCTCTCCCCCTCTCTTTTGCTCTCTCTCTCCCCCTCTCTTTTCTCTCTCTCCCTCTATTTTGCGCTCTCTCTCTCCCTCTATTTTGCGCTCTCTCTCTCCCAATCTTTTTTGCTCTCTCTCCTCCTCTCTTTTGCGCTCTCTCTCCATCTCTTTTGTGCTCTTTCTCCCCTTCTCTTTTACTCTCTCTCTCCCCCCTCTCTTTTGCTCTCTCTCCCTCCTCTCTTTTGTGCTCTTTCTCCCCCCTCTCTTTTGCTCTCTCTCTATCCCCCTCTCTTTTGCGCTCTCTCCCCCTCTCTTTTGCTCTCTCTCTTCCCCTCTTTTGCGCTCTCTCCCCCCTCTCTTTTGCTCTCTCTCTTTCCCCTCCTTTGCGCTCTCTCCCCCCTCTCTTTTGCTCTCTCTCTCCCTCTCTCTTTTGCTCTCTTTATCTCCCCTCTCTTTTGCTCTCTCTCTCCTTCCTCTCTTTTGCTCTTTCTCCCCCCTCTCTTTGGCTCTCTCTCCACCCTCTCTTTTGTGCTCTCTCTCCCCCTCTCTTTTACTCTCTCTCTCCCCCTCTCTTTTGTGCTCTGTCTCTCCCCCTCTCTTTTGCTCTCTCTATTTCCCCTATTTTGCGCTCTCTCTGCCCCTCTCTTTTGCTCTCTCTCCCTCTCTTTTGCTCTCTCCCACTCTCTTTTGCTCTCTCTCTCTCTCTCCCCTCTCGTTTGCTCTCTCTGCCCCCTCTCTTTTGCTCTCTCTTTCCCCTCTCTTTTGCTCTCTCTCCCCCCTCTTTTGTGTGCTCTCTCTCCCCCCTCTCTTTTGCTCTCTCTCCCCCTTCTCTTTTGCTCTCTCTCTCTCCCATCTCTTTTGCTCTCTCTCTCCCCCTCTCTTTTGCGCTCTCTTCCCCCGCTCTTTTGTGCTCTCTCTCTCCCCCTCTCTTTTGCTCTCTCCCTCCCCCATCTCTTTTGCTCTCTCTCCCCCTCTCATTTAAGCTCTCTCTCCCCTCTCTCTTTTGCTCTCTCTTTCCCCCTCCTCTCTTTTGCTCTCTCTCTCTCTCTCTCTCTCTCTCCCCTCCTCTCTTTTTTTTTCTCCCCTCTGTTTTGTGCTCTCTCACTTGACCATGCCCCCACAATGGCCGCTTCTGTCCGGCCATGCCCCCTGTCATGCCCACCGGCCACTTCCCAATCACGGCACGCATGCCCAGTCACGCCCCATCACAGCACTCTCGGGCCATGCCCCCATCACAGCATGCCTGGCCATGCCCCATCCCGGCGCCCCCACCATGGCAGCATCCGCACACCTTCTCTGCTGCTCAAGACCAGGTATTTTTGTTCTTGTGCAGTCTCTACTGCGCATGACTGCTTCGGACAACATATTGGCCTTTTATTATATGATATATATATAGGAGTATCTATTTATAAATATTTAGAACATATTCTCCCATGTGCAGAACATTAGAATGTGAAATATTTACAGTAAGTACAAAGTATAACACTTTATTAAAACTTAATATTACATAAATATGTTTTTACATGTTTTCATCTACTTAAAGGTACACTGAACCCACATTTTTTCTTTCATGATTCAGATAGAGCATACAATCTTAAGCAACTTTCTAATTTACTCCTATTATCAATTTTTGTTCTCTTGCTATCTATATTTGAAAATCAAGAATGTAAATCTTAGCAGCCAGCCCATTGTAGGTTCAGCACCATGGATAGGGCTTGCTTATTGGATGCTTACATTTAACCACTAATAAGCAAGGATAACCCAGGTTCTCAACCAAAAATGGTCCGGCTCTTATGCATCACATTCCTGCTTTTTAAATAAAGATACCAAGAGAACGAAGAAAAATTGATAATAGGAGTAAATTATAAAGTTTCTTAAAATTGCCTGCTGCTCTATCTGAATCATTAAAGAAAAAAAATTGCGTTTAGTGTCCCTTTAACTGCAAAGGGCTCCAATGCACTTTTATATGTCTATATATGTATACATATGTATTTATGTGTTTATATGTGTGTGTCTGTAAATACATATATACACATATAAATGCATATGTACACATATATAGACATATATAAATACATATCCATCTTTAGACATGTATATGTATGCTTCTCAATATTAAAGCCCCTTGACTGCCTTTTTTTTCAAGCATCTAAGACCTCCTATCTTTGAGTCCATGCAACTTTTGTGTGCAATATTTTTTACTTTAATACATTTTATGAGACAGTGTTATTATGAGTGTAACTACACTTTGTAATGTATTTTTGATGTGTTTTGTGCAACTTTTTAGTTTTGCAAAACAGTTAACCGGAGCTCTGAAGTTGCGCTAATCATTCTAGCGTAAATTGCAATTGTGCTCAAGCAATTGCATTTATTTTCAACTCGTGATATGAGAAGTAAGCTTGAAGAACGCAAACCCCCGCAGTAAACCCCTTATTGAATGCGCATAATCGTTTGCACTCGTAATCTGGCCCTTAATGTTTGTTTATTACAGTCCAAGAATAATTTGTATTTGTATATCCATGAAAGATATTTACAAATGTATTCTTTCTTTTTAAAGAAACATTAGATTTTTTTATTAGATTGATATTTACCAAGAACTGATGTGTTGCATTTGGGCAAACACTGTAGCAAAATCATAACACATCATTATAGCACTTCTTTTGGCACTTGTACTTTTATACAGCGTTATGCATTGATTTTGCCAACAGAAACTATTACTCCAGATGTAATTAATTACAGTGCTTTGGAGCATCAGTGTTAAATCAATTTATGTGATCTTTAAATGGGAGTCAATCAGGAGAAGAAGAAACTACAGGAAGAAAAAAAAAAGACATATAATCTTAAATAGATATCCATTAACTTGTTCTCTCCCATGTTATGCTGTGTATACCCTATGGGGATATGTATTCTATTTGAATATAAACATATGATTATCTTCCACAATATATTAAGTATATTATAGTAATATTATATACACGGATAATTATAGTAATATAACTTTACGTTAGATCATCAATCTTGGACTGTAACATGCCACACACAGTACATTTGCCTCTTAAAAGTTATATTTCTGCGACTTATATATATAAATGTTTACTGAACCTAGGGTTTTGACCAATTATAACCTCTATTAATGTAGACAGATTTATTTTTCCATCTATTTGGAAGCATTTGTTTAAAATGAACCACCAGTTACCATCAGTTTACACAGTTTACAAACGCAATGCAAACAATACACTTGTGACTGCTACTTGTGAAGCCTATTTATATGTCCCTAATTGGCCTCAGCAGAGGAGGTAACATAAATATCATGATTTAAACATCCATTACTTTATAGTGGCTTAGAATTTTCATAGTATTTACTCAATATTTAAATATTTCATACAATTAAAAAAAAATGTACCTCTATCTATTATTCTCAAGCTAATCTTTGCTTTTATTACATCTTGATATATAGGACCATATTATACATTAAGCACTATTGGTAGTGAAGGGTGCAATATCAATATCACTGAACCATGATAGGATTAGCACGCAAATGTTTTTACAAGTCCATAGTAAAGAAGAATTACCAGAGAGTGTTTAGCACAGGCCTCATCCCTTTAACGAGCCCAATACTTTAAATGCATATCAGAACCGTACTAAACATTGGTCATATTACAATAGGTTAACAGGAGTCCCAAAGCGCTACACCAGTGGTTATCTAAGCTGTACCAGTTAACAGCTTTCCCCAAGAAACTGTAGTGAAAATAATTGATAAAAATTGTGGTGTATGGACAGCGCTAGAAAAGCTTAAAGAAACCACAACCACAGTAAACGTCTATAAGTTATTTTATTAAATAATATTTATTAAAATTATATCAAATATACAGTAAGTAAAATGTCATATACTGGTTACTATATATAATAATATGTGGGTGAACGTTCACTTAATACTGGATTATATTATCCTAAAAATAGCTACAAATTGCTAGATGCAGATAATCCTATAATATACTTCAAGTAGCTAGAACATAGCTAAAAAATTATAATTGCTATAAATAGGAATTCATTAAAACAGGTGGCAACAAATATTGGAACGGTAAATAAATCCCTTACCACAGATCTGACAGTGTATCTTGCAGTCAGAACTCCCCCTTTGCGGGTATAAGGGAACTCCCACTTTGCGGGTATAAGGGAATCACCCTGTCACTACACAAAAAAATGTCTTTTTCTGCTACTAGTCTATTTGATAGACAAAGACTGGAGGATAATCTTTCACCGTGTACTGTGTAAGTACTGAAGAGCGGTAAACAGAACCAGGACTAGAGGTCTTCCTACACCTCGTAATAGACTTGCGCAAGTCTGATTCACCTGGAGGTTCCAGAAACCAGGTGACGTAGGAGTCTTGGAAGCCGCCGGCGTGCGGTCGATTGTTTGCAGCAGAGCGGTTGAAATACAAGTGGAGTAACGGTAAGAAGGCGGATAGCCTTAAAACATACAGGACTGTAACGGAGATTTCCGTAAAGTATTGAAGTCTTATGGACTACTCTTTTGCAAACTGAATACAGCGCCGGTGAAAAAAGACCGACGGCTGTTGTCACTTGGGATAATCAGTTTTTAAAGAGACTAATACCTGGCACTTTACCTTGCTGTAGCGGACCTGTCAAAAATTGCACTGTGCACAAACTTTTATTATAACATCTTTTATCAGGAACAGACAAGATTACCTTTAAATCCTTTTTGGAAATATATTGCACCTTCTGGTTTTGATACGAATTCAAGCTTGCATTTATATTGTTTTTATATAATCATCTAGATTGATTTTGTTTTAGGGAGTGTGTGAACGGCTGAAAGAGCAACTATAGTTGGAAGTGAATGTGTATTGTTTTAGATATTGAATATTAATTATTGTTTTAATCTTGAATATTAATTATCATTTTGGAACTGTTCATCAAATAAAAATTTTTTTAATATATGTCAGATTTGTTTATTAATTAAATATTTTAATATAATTAAAACGGTAGTAGATTGGATATTATTTCCCTAAGTCTGATCTATTCTCTACAGAGGGAATTATAATTGTTTTGCATATCTACTGAATCTCCTGCTTTAAGCGCCCACTATTTATAAATCTGTTATTATAATTGTTACTATCCAGGAAGGGGATAGTTTTACAGTGAGGCTTTGGAGATTAGATTCAGCGCTTCACCCACACTACTGTTTTAAAAGCGTGAGCAATATAACAAGAGGTCGTATAGTACATTTCCAATATTCGGCTGACTATTTTATTATATATAGTAACCAGTATATGGCATTTTACTTACTGTATATTTGATATTTTATTAAATAATATTTATTAAAATTATAACTTATAGACGTTTACTGTGGTTGTGGTTTATTTAAGCTTTTCTAGCGCTGTCCATACCCCACAATTTGTATTGCTCATATTACAAGTTTAAAGTTATGTGTTGCTCTCGAAAGGAACATATAACAGCTCTAGAAAACATTAGTGTGAATTGAGACCTGAAATAAAGTGTTAGGGTACCACAAAACACATGTAAAACGTATGAAAATAACATATTTTACTCACATATTATTATTATTATGAGTTATTTGTAGAGCGCTGATTCTGCAGTAAGACATGGCATGAGAACTAGCGCATCTAAGGGGGTAAGTAGCGCAGCAATGGCAGATAATTGTAAATATATATGGATATGGTTATATACATACATATTTATGTGTTAATATGTGACCCCAAAAACTGCATTTGGCAGTTATTTTATTATAAAATAAAAATGTTACTAATCTAATCTAGCCCTAAATAGGTTTCGTATATATATATATATATATATATATATATATATATATATATATATATATATATATATATATATATATTGATTTATATACCTCTGGTGCACCCGGGGCCTCAATTCAATTTTCTGGAGTGCGGTCTGTATTTTGCCTATACATATATATATATCAACTCACACCATAAACTAAAAAAAAAGTCTGGCTAAATTTTTGGGCTGGCTTCTAGATTTAAAAAAGAAAAAAAATGTCAAGTTTTAAAACAAATTAGTGTTGTAGATTACAGCTTTTTAATTAACTGAAGCTGGTTTTGGAAGGTTTTGGTCCTTCCTCAAATATGATGCTTTCCCCTGGCTTTGTGTACTGATACCAAGTCACCCCCTGATAAAATGAGGTCTTATATTTGATAATATTTTTATAAAATATAAATACCTGATATAAAAATTGCAGTAAGCCATGCTTTTAGTTTGGAGATAATATTTCCAAAGCTCCCTATAAAACTGTGTTTTTGTCAATGTTTTATATACATGAACAAGGGAAATAAGAGAGGAACATGGTTGAATTAGTAAATGTGTGCCAACTAAAATTAGGAGTAAGAATAATTTGTTGGTTTTGCACAAATGTGACAAAATGTATTTTTGCAAGGAAATAAAAAAATATATTTCAATAGGAATAGTGGCCAGGGGAGCATTGTATGTGCAGGTGTGTGCTGAATTGATTCTATAAAGAGAAATACTGCAAATAAAATATGTGCATTGTATGCATTTTTTTTTCTTACATTTATAATTTTGACAGGTGTCGTTTTCATTAAAAAGCAATACTTGTAAATAATCTTAATGTATGATTTATTATATGTCCAACAACTGAAGTTGCTGTACATGGGCCACTGGGATATACTTTAGTTTCAGTTCTCCCCTGGCTATATGTGTGTAGCCTTAGTTCGGTGTGTGATTGCAAATGTGTTTGTGTCTGTATGTGTTTGTATTAATTATAAGTCTTCCTACAGGAAAAGCAGGCAAAATAAGGTACATTATAAAGTTGTTTAACTACACATGATTAAATGATTAAACATATTTGGGGAACTACATTTTGAGTTTGCTATCTTTTTAATCCCTGGGCTTTGTACGTATATGCAACATCGTGCATATCTAGGTATGACTGGAGTGACCAACCTAGAGTTCAGTGCCCAAAAAACAGTGCTCAATTACTTATCTGGGCCCACTACCCATTCCACATTACTCATTCATTGCTCTGCATTTACAACACACATGATTCCATCATTTTTCATTCATACAGGAGGTGAAAACCCACAATCCATTACCCTTGGGAATTACTTGTCTTTACGACTAGGAGGAGGAAAAGATTCCCAAACCCCATGAGCTCTATAAAACCCCTCCCACCTCACACATAACTCAGTATTAACTTTGCCTCTGCTGGAGGTGGTTGAAGAATGAAGATGTGTGTTTAATTCTTCAAAGAAATGGGTTTTCAGTCTATGTTGAGGCCGATTATTGATGATTATTGATGTTTAGCATTTAGTAGGCCTTAGTCAACTGCCCACTCCCAAACCTGTATGGGCGTTTATTAGATTAAGGCAGCTCAGGGGCTAATAGTGCATTTATCTACAATGTTTAAAATATGATGCATATTCTTTTGACTATTACATATAAATTAATATGGATTTTTATCTTGTGTTTTTTATTGTAAACAGAAATATTTTTTTTAAATGTATATTTATGATACAAAAGTCATTAGTATTACAATTGTAGTATTACACAACAGGCATGCAGCTATGTATTATTATAATTATAATGCAACTGTCTTTTATAACATAAATATATATTTTAAAACTATATTTATATTTAAAATAATAAACATATCAAGCAAGAATATCCAAATATTAATTGATATCCAATCCTTAAACTAATATGTATTATACATGACGATGCACTTTATTTTAAACATAGATATAATGTAGTCAGGTCTTACACTGATATTAAATATTTAAAATAAAATGCATGTATATTGTATATTGTTTTAAGTATTGGATATACTTTAAAATGTATTTCTGTTAGCTTGTTGTGTTTATTAGTGATACCATAGATATATATGTTAATATAAAGTAGTACAGAAGTCAGCACTCATTGGTCTTCTGTAGTAAAACTTAACATTTAATAGCCATATTTAAAAACAGCAAACATTTTGAAGCCTAACTGGCCTCTTTGTCAATGCAAATACAAATATCTTACCTAAAGAGCTTTCCTCTTACACTCCTTATATACACAGCTAATTTCACTTACAAGCTGCACACTTGTGTGATGTGAATGCTAAACACCATGTGTGTGTGGATCAGTGATGGGTGACGCACCAATGATGTCATTATGTTTTGCCAGTCGGCTCCGTACCATGTGACTTACGATCAGCTGAATTTGACAGGTGTAATACTTGCATCCTACCCTCTGCCTGGCTGTGTAAGACGGAACCATACAGTAGCAAAATACCACAAAGACATATATATTTATGTTATAGTAGTCAGTAGCATTAAATTATATTTTTACATAAGAGGAATGCACTTATGTAGAACTATAATTTTAATTATAGTCTTTAATAATAAACACAACAAGCAACATTAATTACAATTGAATTTATATGCAAATATTTAAATATGCATTCTACATAACAATGCATAATTTTAAATATTTATATGTAGAGCCTTAGCTTCTACAGTTAGTTTTAGGTTATGACAGTTTAGGGGTCAATGTTTAAATGATACACATAGTCATTTACAATGCATATTGTTTAAGTTATTGTATATATCTATAGAGTCAAAGGTATTTAATGTTGCTTTCTATTATTTTAAAAATAAACATATATTTTAAAATATATATTTATGTTTGAAATAATAGCAAACAACAATAAATCCTTTTTAAGATATCTACAATACTTTAAATAATCTAAATTGTACATGACAATGCATATTTTTTCAAGGAGATGTGGTAAAGGCCAAGGGGCTGGCAAAACCTTGCCGTCCTAGCCGGGCTCCTGGAACTAAGTACCAGACCGGAATTGAGCCCTGGTCTTGTGCTTCTTAAAAGGGTTTGCCAATTGAGCATGGTGCAAGGGATCAAGTCGCCCTTTTAGTATGTTGCATCTGGGGATACCACTTGTTTGGGGGTGCTATCTTCTGGGAAGAATGGGGGAGATTTTAATTCTGGTCCCCCATTCCTCCCAGAAGGGGGAGTTAGTGGGGCGTGCTAGTGGGAGCAGGCTGCTCTTTGTTTCGGACACATCAATACACGTTTGATATGTTTGAATCAGCGAAGTTGCGAGGAAGGTAGCGTCCATGTTTGTCTTGCCAGTTGAAAGCGACTACATCGCCTGATGTAATTGGAGTAGGTTAATAAAACTAAGGTCCCGCAGGCAATACTTGGAGTGTGCCTACACTGAAACTATTTTTCAATGAGCGCACTGTCTGCACCATGTAGGCCCACTTCAAATAGGGCACCACCCCGGCCTCCGATCTGCAATGTCGGTTATACGGGTGGAGACATCACGCTCCCATTCACTTCTATGGGAGAGACATCACTGGCGCTGCTCAGCCACGCCCCTTTTCTTTGAAAATGTCTACAGATCTTTTGAATATCAGAGCCTTAGAGCAAACACTTGGAAATGAATTGCTTATCTCTTCTACCGCCTACTTGGAGTATCATTTCTTCTGCTGGCTATATTTGCATAGCTTTTCTAAAGCTAATACTTAAGTAAAGAAACGTTCAGTATATGTTGGGATACCGCAGGCAAAATCAGCTATTTCAAAAGCCAATAGAAAGGTAAAGGATATATTTGTAAACAAATACACTCCATTGGGAACAAATGAAAGAAAATAAAAAAATAGGGTAAACTATTAATTTAAGCACAATAAAGATGCACTCAACTCAATCATGGCTCATGTCCTACAATGTGCAAGGTTTTCAAACTAAAGGTACACCCTGCTTTGCACTGTCACAACCATTAAAGTCATTAAAATCCAAATATATTTCCACATAACTACTTTTTATGCATAATTAAATAATTTTGCAATTCACTTTTCTTATTTTTTTTCCTTAATTTTCCAAGGTTGTCATCCTCAAATTGCAGTTTATCCTTTTACCTCAGAGCATTGCAATACAGTGATTAGTTTTTGATGCATATGTAAATTACTAACATAAATGTCCCTAAGAAAAAAGCTCCAGTCAACAGTAACTACAGAGATGAATATTCATGAAAACCATGTGTGTCAGTGAAAATGCAAAGACCAGTGAGTTGTCAGCTCACAAGTCACATCCCAAGTGCAAGTAGCATTAATAATTAGGGTATGTGTTGACAGGTAGATCACACTTCAGAGTGTATTTAACCACTTAAAACAGTAAAAAATAGCAGAGTGACATAAGATATATGAGGCATGAGTACTTCCAGCAAAGCTACCAGTGGCATGTTGTATGCATATTTTATAATCATAAAAAAATTGCACATTGACTAAAAGTGTTTACAATTTCTAAATATGTATTCTTAATCCTACGGAATCCTGAGTGTCAGATGGATAAGTTCTATGATTCCGAGGATATTGGGTAATTTTCTTTGTTGTTAAAACCCTATTTTGACATCACACAGGCTTGTTGAGGAAAATTAAATAATGTGACATCAGCGGGTATAGAGGGCCGTTAAGATTATAGAGAGAATTTTTGAAAAAGTGTATTGTGCCATCCTGCTAAATATTCCCTCACACTACTGAAAATTGCAAGACTCTAAAATGTGAATACAACTTAAAATCCTTGCCAAACAAGCTGCTGCCCTATTAACCAGAGACTTGGGTTTTTGTTGCCTTTTATGAGCTTTTATAACTTAAGGAGACTTGCATGTGACAAGTGGTACCTCTCTTGTATTTTATTACAAAAGAGGCCTGCAGTAAAACTCTGGCATAATATCCCTGCGTACTTGGTGAGGGGTCACCTAGGGCTCCTTGCCAACCTTGCTTATAGGCTAACCTGAGCCCTCCTGCTGTGCTCCTGCTGCTGTTCCAACATAAAGATTAGAAACAAAACCATGTTGATGAGGTGAAGCCTGTATGTTGATTGGTCACTTTTTATAGGGTGTAGTAATGCTAATAGTTGACATGCATGTAAATAACCTGTTGTGCTCTAAAACCATAAATATATATGTGTATCTCACTTTAATATATGTTTATGTCTCTTTAAGTGCGTTGAACTGGGTGATTATGGGTATAGTGGGCATGTGTGTTTGTTGGATTATTGATTTTGCTAATTTGTATTAATGTAAAATTGCTTATTATTGCTTATTTAGCTTTAATTGATGTAGTAGGAAACATCTGTACCTGTTGATGTCATCTAATGTGATAGGGGTGTAATGTCAGTATGTTTTTTGGGTACTTACTAATAAGCCAGAAAGTGTTGTCAAGGGTAGTTCATGTTCTTTTAGCTGTTCGATTTGATAAGGAAAAAATGGTCTAAAAATATTGTCATTCAAGAATTTGGATTGTGATCAGAAAAATAGGACTGGCATGTTAAGTATAGGACCATATTTCACTTAAATTATTATGAATACATTGCTGCTGAAAAACATTGAAAATGCCTGATTGTGATATAACTTGGCATAAAAATTGCCTGTCGGCAAACATGCCAATTGTTATTAAATGATGTATATTTATATTTAGAGGTAAACCCCTTGTTTTTCAAACTATTTGTGTTATTTACAAATGTATTCTTATAATTTTTGGGGAAATATTAGATTGCTTATTGCTTTATTTACAAGCAACTTCAAAAGCTGATATATATAAACAAATAAAACATTTTGCTGTTACTTTATGCACAGATAGACTTGGTTGTTAATTATCCTCTAAATGTACAGCAAGAAAATTATCTGGACTAGGCAGATATATAGTCTGCTAAAACTGCAAAAAGTTTTAATGAGAAAAGATTTGCAAAGTCCTGCTATCAGATTACTGACAGTGAACATGAGATCAACAACAACAAGACAAATAAGGACAATGAAGGTTCACTTAGGTCATAGCACAGCACTGGGAAGGTTATCTGAGTTTGTTGTTTATGTGTTACACAGAAGAAAGTGATGTAAAATCTATACCGTTGTTATGAATGAAAACATTTCTTTGTTTCTGGAATCAATTTATAAAATAAATCAATAGCAATCTACTGCACTTGTAAAAACTGGGAATAATTTAAGTTCAAGAATGGAATATGAATGTGTGTGTTTATGTATGTATGTATATATATATATATATATATATATATATATATATATATATATATATATATATATAAATAGAGAGAGAGAGAGAGAGATCTATATATAGTAATCAATACAATGATAACCAGGCACTCTTGCAACAAACAACTTTTCTTTATTTCCGGTACAATCCGGCATAAAAATTCCCAACGTTTCTGTCCTCACATTTGAACCTTTGTCAAGGGTATAATCTGTCAAAGAAATATACAATATGTAAGAATAAATATTACTTACATGTTACCAACGAAACACAGTGTATATACACAACACATTGTGTCACCGGAAGTGACGTCATCCCTGATCCGGGTCCGGCTCTAACATACTACCTCATTATCCTTACTGAGCTTTAAGTTCCAGGGCCGGAACAACAACCAAAATTACATTTACCACCACCTATGCAGCTGATAAAAAAGAATTCTCAAGGGTTTTACTTTACTATTGGCACATCCTACAAGCAGATGAAACATTGCCATTTCGGGAGATGAAACCACCACGAGTGGGATATAAGTGGGGCAAATCTTTGCAGGACTCTCTACAATGGACGGATCCAGTTGATTGCTATGAGAGGAAAACGTGACTGAGTGCGCAGAAACCAGGTTGATATAAGTGCAGTGGCTGCACCACCTATAATGGGATGCAGACAGGCACTTTTTTCCACCACCCCAGGCAGAAAAAGAAGTATTTCTTGAAACACAGGGTGACACGCACCACTCCACATGTGGTATACCTACTACACTGTCCATATAGTTTATTTTACGTTGGAAAAACGAGTGACAACCTACACATTAGGATGGTCAATCACAGAAGTTCAATATGCCAAGCAATCAAACAAGGGGAATCCGAGCAACCAGTGGCTCGCCACTTCCAACAATGTGGACACAATGTTTCAGATCTACGCTACACCATCATTGACCATGTCCCTAGACAATGGTGGGGAGGCGATAGAAATAGGATTTTACTGCAGAGAGAGTGTAAATGGATGTATGAATTGGAAACTTTAATACCAAAGGGTCTGAACACAAGAATGGAATGGCACTGTTTCCTCTGAAGAATACCATGAGAACGATGTCTCCAATGAAAGAAGTTACTTTTATCAATGCTGGTTTAGCATAAAAACTACCTGCTTTGTCGCTTTTTTCTTTTTTCTTGTTTTTTTCTTCTGCTTTTTACTTTAGGTTACTTTTGGTCTCTTGTTTCTTACTTTTTTGCAATCTTTTTCTTTTTTCTTTTTTCCTTTTATTCCTCTGCTATCTAATCTTATTGTCTAACTTATCTGTTTTAACCTCTTTCCGCCTTAGTTGGTGGGCAGCTGAGATGGGTGCTGCAATCCAAAGGCTAATAGCGGAGAATATCAGTGTACTTTATAATATATGGAACGATGCAATTGATGAGTGGCTGAGAGAGAAATATATACGGTAATATTGTAACTGAAGAGAATGTTAATAGCACTGTGACTTATTTATCTGATACTAAGTTTAAAAGTTAAGATTTAGTGTTCATTCACAATATTGTTTAAAGGAAGCGCAGTTGGTCGACATGGTAATGGGTCATGTCTGGTGATGACGCGTACACCGTGAGGCGGAAAGAGCTGTGAATCAAAGGTGAGCACCTTAGAGTAAGTACTCTCTGGGAGTATATAAGTGTTGTTAATGCACTGCTTGGTAAGTTTATGTGATCTCAGAGTTCAGAAACTCAGGCCTAGATTTAGAGTTTGGCGGTAGCCATCAAAACCAGCGTTAGAGGCTCCTAACGCTAGTTTTAGGCTACCGCCGGTATTTGGAGTCAGTCAGGAAAGGGTCTAACGCTCACTTTCCAGCTGCGACTTTTCCATACGCAGATCCCCTTACGTCAATTGCGTATCCTATCTTTTCAATGGGATCTTTCTAACTCCGGTATTTAGAGTCGTGTCTGAAGTGAGCGTTAGAATTCTAACGACAAAACTCCAGCCGCAGAAAAAGTCAGTAGTTAAGAGCTTTCTGGGCTAACGCCGGTTTATAAAGCTCTTAACTACTGTGCTCTAAAGTACACTAACACCCATAAACTACCTATGTACCCCTAAACCGAGGTCCCCCCACATCGCCGCCACTCGATTACATTTTTTAACCCCTAATCTGCCGACCGCCACCTACGTTATACTTATGTACCCTAATCTGCTGCCCCTAACACCACCGACCCCTATATTATATTTATTAACCCCTAACCTGCCCCCCACAACGTCGCCGCCAGCTACCTACAATATTTAACCCCTAATCTGCTGACCGCAAAGCGCCGCCAGCTACATTATAGCTATGTACCCCTAATCTGCTGCCCCTAACACCGCCGACCCCTATATTATATTTATTAACCCCTAATCTGCCCCCCTCAACGTCGCCTCCACCTGCCTACACTTATTAACCCCTAATCTGCCGAGCGGATCTCACCGCTACTATAATAAAGTTATTAACCCCTAATCCGCCTCACTCCCGCCTCAATAACCCTATAATAAATAGTATTAACCCCTAATCTGCCCTCCCTAACATCGCCGACACCTAACTTCAAGTATTAACCCCTAATCTGCCGATCGGAGCTCACCACTACTCTAATAAATTTTTTAACCCCTAAAGCTAATTTTAACCCTAACACCCCCCTAAGTTAAATATAATTTTATTCTAACGAAATAAATTAACTCTTATTAAATAAATTATTCCTATTTAAATCTAAATACTTACCTGTAAAATAAATCCTAATATAGCTACAATATAAATTATAATTATATTATAGATATTTTAGGATTAATATTTATTTTACAGGCAACTTTGTATTTATTTTAACCAGGTACAATAGCTATTAAATAGTTAAGAACTAATTACAAAATTACCTGTAAAATAAATCCTAACCTAAGTTACAATTAAACCTAACACTACACTATCAATAAATTAATTAAATAAAATACCTACAATTACCTACAATTAAACCTAACACTACACTATCAATAAATGAATTAAATACAATACCTACAAAAAACTACAATTAAATAAACTAACTAAAGTACAAAAAATAAAAAAGAACTAAGTTACAAAAATAAAAAAATATTTACAAACATTAGAAAAATATTACAACAATTTTAAACTAATTACACCTACTCTAAGCCCTGGCTGTTCCGATCAGCCAATAGAATGCAAGCTCAATCTAATTGGCTGATCGGATCTGCCAATCGGATCGAACTTGATTCTGATTGGCTGATTCCATCAGCCAATCAGAATATTCCTACCATAATTCCGATTGGCTGATAGAATCCTATCAGCCAATCGGAATTTGAGGGACGCCATCTTGGATGACGTCATTTAAAGGAACCGTCATTCGGCTTGTAGGCGTCGGTTGAAGAGGATGTTCTGCGTCGGCTTGGAAGAAGATGGCTCCGCTCCGCTCCAGAAGAAAGAAGATTGAAGATGCGGCTTGATAGAAGACTTCATCCCAATGATGGACTTCCGACTTCGGCCCGATGATGGATTTCTTCAGCCGCCGCTTGGATCCAGACTTCAGCCCGAGGATGGACGTCACTCTTCAGCCCCCTGCTTGGGCTTGGATCAACACTTCCGAGGACCGATCGGTGAACCTGGTATGGTGAAGATAAGGTAGGAAGATCTTCAGGGGCTTAGTGTTAGGTTTATTTAAGGGGGTTTGGGTTAGATTAGGGGTATGTGGGTGGTGGGTTGTAATGTTGGGGGGGGTATTGTATGTGTTTTTTTACAGGCAAAAGAGCTGAATTCTTTGGGGCATGCCCCGCAAAGGGCCCTGTTCAGGGCTGGTAAGGTAAAAGAGCTTTGAACTTTTTTAATTTAGAATATTGTAGGGCATTTTTTTTATTTTGGGGGTCTTTGTTATTTTATTAGGGGGCTTAGAGTAGGTGTAATTAGTTTAAAATTGTAATTTTTTTCTAATGTTTGTAAATATATTTTTATTTTTTGTAACTTAGTTATTTTTTATTTTTTGTACTTTAGTTAGTTTATTTAATTGTATTTATTTGTAGGAATTGTATTTAATTAATTTATTAATAGTGTAGTGTTAGGTTTAATTGTAGATAATTGTAGGTATTTTATTTAATTAATTTATTGATAGTGTAGTGTTAGGTTTAATTGTAACTTAAGGTTAGGATTTATTTTACAGGTAATTTTGTAATTATTTTAACTATTTTAGCTATTAAATAGTTCTTAACTATTTAATAGCTTTTGTACCTGGTTAAAATAAATACAAAGTTACCTGTAAAATAAATATAAATCCTAAAATAGCTATAATATAATTATAATTTATATTGTAGCTATATTAGGGTTTATTTTACAGGTAAGTATTTAGCTTTAAATAGGAATAATTTATTTAATAAGAGTTAATTTATTTCGTTAGATTTAAATTATATTTAATTTAGGGGAGTGTTAGGGTTAAAGTTAGACTTAGCTTTAGGGGTTAATAAATTTATTAGAGTAGTGTTGAGCTCTTGTCGGCAGATTAGGGGTTAATACTTGAAGTTAGGTGTCGGCAATGTTAGGGAGGGCAGATTAGGGGTTAATACTATTTATTATATGGTTATTGAGGCGGGAGTGAGGCGGATTAGGGGTTAATACATTTATTATAGTAGCGCTCAGGTCCGGTCGGTAGATTAGGGGTTAATAAGTGTAGTTAGGTGGAGGCGACGTTGGGGGCGGCAGATTAGGGGTTAATAAATATAATATAGGGGTCGGCGATGTTAGGGCAGCAGATTAGGGGTACATAGGGATAATGTAGGTGGCGGGGGTGTATGGAGCGGCAGATTAGGGGTTAAAAATAATATGCAGGGGTCAGCGATAGCGGGGGCGGCAGATTAGGGGTTAATAAGTGTAAGGTTAGGGGTGTTTAGACTCGGGGTACATGTTAGAGTGTTAGGTGCAGACGTAGGAAGTGTTTCCCCATAGGAAACAATGGGGCTGCGTTAGGAGCTGAACGCGGCTTTTTTGCAGGTGTTAGGTTTTTTTTCAGCTCAAACAGCCCCATTGTTTTCTATGGGGGAATCGTGCACGAGCACGTTTTTTAAGCTAGCCGCGTCCGTAAGCAACTCTGGTATCGAGAGTTGCAGTGGCGGTAAATATGCCTGTACGCTCCCTTTTTGGAGCCTAACGCAGCCATTCTGTGAACTCTCAATACCAGAGGTATTTAAAAGGTGCGGCCAGAAAAAAAGCCAGCGTTAGCTACGCGGGTCGTTACCGACAAAACTCTAAATCTAAGCGTCAGATTCTTGAAGGGGAAAACAAGTGTATCATGATATAGATAACAACATTTTTACTAAAATAAAACTAAATTAATTTATGCTGTTTTTGCGTACATTACCTTGCATTTGCATCTACTTTTCTATACGATATATGCAAATTTCATATTTGAGATAAATTTACCAGCTTGCAGTAGAGAATAAAATAAGACCTGTGAGAAAGCATCAGTCACGCCCAAGCCCTTGTTCAGCTCACTTACCAAGGCTACAAAATTTAATCAAACAGAAAAGTATAGTAAGCTTTGAATTTTGTAGTTTTTAATTTGCATTTTATAATTAAGATAACTAATCCTTTATGTTCGCTAACTGGGTTAGACTTAGCTCGTTACGCATATTTTACATTACAATGTTCTTCACGTAGAATTTTTTTATCATTATTAAATATATACTTCTATACAAATGTGATAATGTTAATGTAAAATATATAAAAATACCTATATATCTATAGCAATAGATATAAAGGTATAGGTACTGTATATACAGATAAAAAAAGGTATTGCAGGATGCGATCACGATCATTTCCAGAGCCTGAAACCCCAGTTTTTAACAACCGTTTTTTTTTGTAGGACATGCCTGGCACGTCCTTGGTCGTTAAGGGGTTAAAATAAAAATAAAATGTTCCTGTATGTGAGAATATTGGAAAGTTAAATATTTACAGTAAATACACAATAAAACAAATTATTAAATATTGTTATAGAATTATTATTTAGACACACATATACTGTATATTATAATCCTTTGTCCATATAGCATATAGCTTTGAACCATTGTAAAAATGTTTTATTAATATTTATATGATTGTATTAGATACTGTATATATGAGTGTAACCATTTCTTTTAATATATTTATGTTGTGTTTGGTGCAACTTTTATTATATCTATATCCCTTTAATTCAAGGTCTTCAGTCCTGCTAACCTGACACGTGCAAAATTTGATTGCACTTGAGCAAACATGTTTAATTTTTTTTTTTTTTGAGATTTCTTATTACATAGCATTGCAACAGTACCCATATATAATATATATATATATATATATATATATATGAAACTTGACACATATACATATCAATAGGGCATGCAAATGTAGGTAGTACAAGAGAACAGGAGATTAATATTACAATACTTAGGTGTAACACCGTAGTTTTGCAGTTCTTGTGTCTTGCATAGCTAAAAAAAACCTTTCTGTGTTCAAATAGTAAAATAAATTTAGTTAGCAAACATTCAGCTAGATTATGAGTTTTCTGCACTATAGGAAAATTAACAACCTCCACAAAAGCAGCGTTATTTCACCTCCCAATAGCGCTGCTATTACAGGTTTTGAAAAAGCAGGCTTGTGCGGGCGATATGGTGACGTTGAGCTCCATACCACACTGAAATACAAACGCTGCTTTGACGTGCTCGTGCACAATTTCCCCATAGACATCAATGGGGAGAGCCGGCAAAAAAGAAGCCTAACACCTGCGATCGCGGAAACAAAAGCTCCGTAATGCAGCCCCATTGATGTCAATGTGGAAAGAAAAAGTTATATTTAAACATAACACCCTAACATAAAAACCACGTCTAAACACCCCTAATCTGCTGCCCCCGACATCGCCGCAACCTACATACAGTTATTAACCCCTAATCTGCTGTCCCTAACATCGCCGCCACCTAAATAAAACTATTAACCCCTAATCTGCCGCTCCCGCTATTGCTGCAACCTACATACATTTATTAACCCCTAATCTGTTGCCCCTAACATCGCCGCCACATAAATACAAATATTAACCCCAAATCTGCCGCCCTTAACATCGCTGCCACCTACAGTACAGTTATTAACCCCTAATCTGACGCCCCCAATGTCGCCGCCACTATACTAAAGTTATTAACCCCTAAACCTCTGACCTCCAACATCACTAACACTAAATAAATATATTAACCCCTAAACCTAACCCTAACATAACCCTAAACCTAAGCCTAACCCTAACACCCCCTAACTTAAATATAATTAAGATAAATCTAAATAAACCTTACAATTATTAACTAAATAATTCCTATTTAAAACTAAATACATACTTACCTGTAAAATAAAACCCAAGATAGCTACAAAATAAACTAATAGTTATATTGTAGCTATCTTACGTTTTATTTTTATTTCACAGCTAAGTTTGCATTTATTTTAACTAGGTAGACTAGTTAGTAAATAGTTATTAACTATTTAATAACTACCTAGCTAAAATAAATACAAAATTACCTGTAAAATAAAACCTAACCTACACTAAAAACTAACATTACAATAAAATAAAATTAATTAAATTATTAAAATACAATTTTCTAAATTACAAAAAAATAAACACTAAATTACAAAAAATAAAAAACTAAATTATCAAAAATAAAAACGAATTACTCCTAATCTAATAGCCCTATCAAAATTAAAAAGCCCCCCAAAATAAAAAAAACAAGCCTACACTAAACTGCCAATGGCCCTTAAAGGGCCTTTTGTGGGACATTGCCCCAAAGAAATCAGTTCTTTTACCTGTAAAAAAAAATACAAACACCCCCAACAGTAAAACCTACCACCCAATCAACCCAATCAACCAAACCACCCAAATAAAAAATTATCTAAATAAACCTTAGCTAACCATTGCCCTGAAAAGGGCATTTGGATGGGCATTGCCCTTAAAAGAGCATTTAGCTCATTTACATTGCCCAAACCCTAAGTTAAAAAAAAACACACCCAAAAAAACCTTTAAAAAACCTTAAAAAAAGATTTCTATCAGCCAATATAGGAATTAAAGGGGGAAAAATCCTATTGGCTGTTGCAATCAGCCAATAGGATTGAGCTTTCATCCTATTGGCTTATCCAATCAGCCAATAGAATTGAGCTCTCATTTTATTGGCTGTTCCAATCAGCCAATAGAATGAGAGCTCAATCCTATTGGCTGATTGCAACAGCCAATAGGATTTTCCCCCTTTAATTCCTATTGGCTGATAGAAATCTTTCAGCCAATAGGAATGTAAGGTACGCCATCTTGGATGACATAACTTAAAGGGAAACTTCATTTTCCAGCGATGATCGTAAGAAGAGGATGCTCTGCGCTGGATGTCTTGAAGATGGACCCGCTCCGTGCCAGATGGATGAAGATAGAAGATGCCATCTGGATGAGGACTTCGCCGGCTGGATGAGGAAGGAAGAGGCCACCCGGATGAAGACTTCTTGCCGCCTGGATGATGACTTCGCCGGCTGGATGAGGATGGATGTCCGGACTTCGATAACTGTAAGTGGATCGTCGGGGGTTAGTGTTGGTTTTTTTTATCATTTTTTTGGGTGGGTTTTTTTTTAGCTTAGGATTTGGGCAATGTAAAAGAGCTAAATGCCCCTTTAATGACAATGCCCATGCAAATGCCCTTTTCAGGGCAATGGTTAGCTAAGGTTTTTATTTGGGGGGGTTGGTTGGTTGGGTGGTGGGATTTACTGTTGGGGTGTGTTTGTATTTTTTTCACAGGTAAAAGAGCTGATTTCTTTGGGGCAATGCCCCACAAAAGGCCCTTTTAAGGGCCATTGGCAGTTTAGTGTAGGCTAGGTTTTTTTTTTTTTATATAGGGCTATTAGATTAGGAGTAATTCATTTTTATTTTTGATAATTTTGTTTTTTATTTTTTGTAATTTAGTGTTTATTTTTTAATAATTTCATTTTTTGTAATTTAGAAAATTGTATTTTAATAATTTAATTAATTTTATTTTATTGTAATGTTAGTTTTTAGTGCAAGGCAGGTTAGATTTTATTTTACAGGTAACTTTGTATTTATTTTAGCTAGGTAGTTATTAAATAGTTAATAACTATTTACTAACTAGTCTACCTAGTTAAAATAAATACACACTTAGCTGTGAAATAAAAATAAAACCTAAGCTAGATACAATATAACTATTAGTTATATTGTATCTAGCTTAGGTTTTATTTTACAGGTAAGTTTGTATTTAGTTTTAAATAAGAATTATTTAGGTAATAATTGTAAGGTTTATTTAGATTTATTTTAATTATATTTAACTTAGGGGGTGTTAGGGTTAGATTAAGGCTTAGGGTTACGTTAGGGTTAGGTTAAGGGGTTAATATATTTATGTAGAATTAGTGATGTGGGAGGTCAGAGGTTTAGGGGCTAATAATTTAAGTATATTTTGTTGTGGGGGGCTTGCGGTTTAGTGGTTAATAGGTTTATTATAGCTGCGGTTTGAGTGTACGGCAGATTAGGGGTTAATAATCTTTAAATAGTGTTTGCGATGCGGGAGGGCGGCAGTTTAGGGGTTAATAGGTTTATTATAGTGGCAACGATGTCGGGGAGCGGCAGAATAGGGGTTAATAATTTTATTTAGTGGCGGCGATGTCCAGAGCGGCAGATTAGGGTTAATAATTTTATTATAGTGTAGTAGGTAGTTTATGGGTGTTAGTGTACTTTTTAACACTTTAGTTATGAGTTTTATGCTACAGCTTTGTAATGTAAAACTCATAACTACTGGCTCAGTATAGAGTGTACCGCTCACTTTTTGGCCTTCCAGGCAAACTCGTAATACCGGCGCTATGGAAGTCCCATTGAAAAGAACTTTTTTAAAAGTGCGGTACTGACGTTGCGTGACAGCCAAGAAGGTGTGCGGTACACCTATACCTACAAGACTTGTAATAGCGGCGTTAGGGAAAAAGCAGCGTTATGAAGCATAACAATGCTTTTTCACTAATAAAGCAAAACTCGTAATCTAGCTGATTGTGAAATTCTCGCCTGCATCTTGTGTGAGTTATTGATATTGATATTTATATCAGGATATAACAAGTAAGGCTACTCTTGAACCTTGGCAAAAAGAAAGGTTATTGTGTAAATGATGAGAACATTGTTGTTAATGAAGAAGCAAAAATAGCTGATTTCCCACTATGATAGAAAAGCATCTCATATAGGCTAGTTATGATATGGAAAGTAAGAGAACAAAATGCTAAACGTGCTACACATTAACCATGTATAGTGATGTTGTGAATAGTTTGCCGGCGAATAGTTCCCGGCGAACATAGCTTGTTTGCGTTTGCCGCAGCAAGCGAACATATGCGATGTTCGATCCGCCCCCTATTCGTCATCATTGAGTAATACTTTGACCCTGTACCTCACAGTCAGCAGACACATTCCAGCCAATCAGCAGCAGACCCTCCCTCCCAGACCCTCCTACCTCCTGGACAGCATCCATTTTAGATAATTTGGAAGCTGCTTTCTTAGTGAGAGGAGGGACAGTGTAGCTGCTGCTGATTGAATAGGGAAATCGATAGCTAGGCTAGTGTATTCAGTGTCCACTACAGTCCTGAAGGACTCATCTGAGCTCTGCTGTAAGGACACCACCCCAAAAAGCCCTTTTTAGGGCTAGAACATCAGTCTGCTGTTTTGTTTTTTTTCCTGTGTAATCTAATTGCAGTTGCCTGCCTGCCAGCGTGTGTGTCAGGCTCACAGCGTATACTGTGCCCACTTGCCCAGTGCCACCACTCATATCTGGTGTAACAGTAGTGTAGATTTAAAAAAAACAACACTTTTTTGACTGTGTTAAATAATAGCAGTCAGTTTCCTTCACACGTGTGTGTTTCAGTGCCTGCCTGCCAGGGCACAGTCTCACCCCAGTGCAACTCATATCTGGTGTAACAGTAGTGTAGATTTTTAAAAAACAACACTTTTTTGACTGTGTTAAATAATAGCAGTCAGTTTCCTTCACACGTGTGCGTTTCAGTGCCTGCCTGCCAGGGCACAGTGTCACCCCAGTGCAACTCATATCTGGTGTAACAGTAGTGTAGATTTAAAAAAAACAACACTTTTTTGACTGTGTTAAATAATAGCAGTCAGTTTCCTTCACACATGTGCGTTTCAGTGCCTGCCTGCCAGGGCACAGTGTCACCCCAGTGCAACTCATATCTGGTGTAACAGTAGTGTAGATTTAAAAAAAAAAACTTTTTTGACTGTGTTAAATAATAGCAGTCAGTTTCCTTCACACGTGTGCTTTTCAGTGCCTGCCTACCAGGGCACAGTGTCACCCCAGTGCAACTGTAACAGTAGTGTACATTAAAAAAACAGCACTTTTTTGACTGTGTTAAATAATAGCAGTCAGTTTCCTTCACACGTGTGCGTTTCAGTGCCTGCCTGCCAGGGTACAGTGTCACCCCAGTGCAACTCATATCTAGTGTAACAGTAGTGTAGATTTAAAAAAAAACAACACTTTTTTGACTGTGTTAAATAATAGCAGTCAGTTTCCTTCACACGTGTGCGTTTCAGTGCCTGCCAGGGCACAGTGTCACCCCAGTGCAACTCAGTGATGTGCGGGGACTTCAGAGGCTGGTGAGGCAGTGGCTCGGAATCGGATACGCCTTCATTCTTTTGATATCCTTTGTTGAAAATCATATCTAAATATGCTCAGTAGATACTGAGCATATTTAGATATGATTTTCAACAAAGGATATCTGGTTTTCTTCATTCTTTTGATATCCTTTGTTGAAAATCATATCTAAATATGCTCAGTATCTACTGAGCATATTTAGATATGATTTTCAACAAAGGATATCTGATTTTCTTCATTCTTTCAAATGAAAAGCTCGGTTTGACCATTTTGCTGAGCTAGAATTCCTTTGTTTGGTCGATTGCACTAAATTGCTAGAGATGTCCAAACATATTGATGACCAAAAACTGCATAGCCTATCAAGATATGGCAAATACTTTGATTTAGTTCGATTAAAATCTGATCTAATTGGATTTTATAGTTCTGAAATGGTGAGAAATTATTGCAAATCACCTACAGATCTACTCAACTTTTTGGCCAACAACGATCTCATGAAGACTGTTCCAGAGGCAGTGAAATTACTGAAGCTGGTTCTCTCGATACCAGCTACAACGGCCTCTGTTTAGAGGTCCTTCTCTGCTTTAAAGCACATAAAAACACATAGCAGGAATCGAACCAGTCAAGGACGACTTTGCTCTTTGGCTGTTTTAGCAATTGAGAGAGAAAGACTGGTACAGTTACATGAAAAAAACTGTGAAGATTTTCTTAATAAAGTTATTGAAAATTTTGTAAAAAAGGATAGAAGAATTGACCTTGTATACAAATAAGGGAGATGAACAAGACCAGTCACAGAAAAAAGTTTTGATTGTTAATATTTGTTAGATGTTTTATCATATAAGTTATTAAAGACCTATTATAAACATAACAAAATGTTTATTTTTCTTTTCTCTGAAGTTAATTTACAATACAATATTCTGGTATTGCAATATATGATCAAACTTTTAAAAAATTCTTTATTCTCAAGGTCATCAACATATTGCAGTTGAACTGGTGCTTTAGTGCAATGTTTCTTAACCATGGCCCTCAAGTAGCCTCAACAGACCAAGTTTTCATTATTGAAGTGCTCAGCTTAGCAGCAGTAATACCATGGATGGATTGTTTACTAACCTGCTATCAACCATCAGCTGATTATTTCACCAATGCAGCACTGGTTCAGCTATAATGAAAGCCTGGTCTTTTGGGGTACTTGAGGACTTCAGTTGAAACAATGCTTTAGTTTAAATGCCTAATTTTACATTTTAATTTCAAAGGGACTTGCAGAAAAATTTCATTATCATCATAGAGAGTGGAGAAATTGCTGTCTCTGAGAAGGTAAGACCATGTACTCTTTTTTTTTTCATTTGTATAAATAGTGACCTTGTTGTCCTTCACTACGGTCTTTACTTTGTAAAATGTCCGATATGAAAATTAAAATTTAGATATGATTTTCAACGAAGGATATCTGATTTTCTTCATTCTTTTGATATCCTTTCGTGAAAATCATATCTAAATATGCTCAGTAGATACTGAGCATATTTAGATATGATTTTCAACAAAGGATATCAAAAGAATGAAGAAAACCAGATATCCTTTGTTGAAAATCATATCTAAATATGCTCAGTAGTTACTGAGCATATTTAGATATGATTTTCACAAAAGGATATCTGGTTTTCTTCATTCTTTTGATATCCTTTGTTGAAAATCATATCTAAATATGCTCAGTAGATACTGAGCATATTTAGATATGATTTTCAACAAAGGATATCAAAAGAATGAAGAAAACCAGATATTAGATGTAAATTGGAAAGTTATTTAAAATTGCATGCTCTTTCTAAATCATGAAAGAAAAAATGTTCATCTCCCTTTAAATGGTGTCTTGGAGAACTGGTCAACTTAGTAAACATCTGATTTTAATCTAAAGGATTGTAACAGAAACTCTTGCCAGATAACAAAATGCTTGCTCTGATTATGAGATCTAGAAATCCAGGCCCATTAAAATATGTTTAAAACATACTTTTAACTTTAATGCTGCAAATTATGCTTATAGATTCCTTCATTATTCAGTAAATATAAAAATGTTGTGAACCAGTGGCAGCTGGTGAACAGGGATAGGCACAGGCAAAGGGTGTGGTGGACATTTTACAAAGTAAAGACCGTAGTGAAGGACAACAAGGTCACTATTTATACAAATGAAAAAATAAGAGTACATGGTCTTACCTTCTCAGAGACAGCAATTTCTCCACTCTCTATGATGATAATGACATTTTTCTGCAAGTCCCTTTGAAATTAAAATGTAAAATTAGGCATTTAAACTAAAGCATTGTTTCTCAACTGAAGTCCTCAAGTACCCCAAAAGACCAGGCTTTCATTATAGCCGAACCAGTGCTGCATTGGTGAAATAATCAGCTGATGGTTGATAGCAGGTTAGTAAACAATCCATCCATGGTATTACTGCTGCTAAGCTGAGCACTTCCATAATGAAAACTTGGTCTGTTGAGGCTACTTGAGGGCCATGGTTAAGAAACATTGCACTAAAGCACCAGTTCAACTGCAATATGTTGATGACCTTGAGAATAAAGAATTTTTTTAAAGTTTGATCATATATTGCAATACCAGAATATTGTATTGTAAATTAACTTCAGAGAAAAGAAAAAAAAAATGTTGTTATGTTTATAATAGGTCTTTAATAACGTATATGATAAAACATCTAACAAATATTAACAATCAAAACTTTTTTCTGTGACTGGTCTTGTTCATCTCCCTTATTTGTAGACAAGGTCAATTCTTCTATCCCTTTTTTACAAAATTTTCAATAACTTTATTAAGAAAATCTTCACAGTTTTTTTCATGTAACTGTACCAGTCTTTCTCTCTCAATTGCTAAAACGGCCAAAGAGGAAAGTCGTCCTTGACTGGTTCGATTCCTGCTATTTGTTTTTATGCGCTTTAAAGCAGAGAAGGACCTCTCAACAGAGGCCGTTGTAGCTGGTATCGAGAGAACCAGCTTCAGTAATTTCACTGCCTCTGGAACAGTCTTCATGAGATCGTTGTTGGCCAAAAAGTTGAGTAGATCTGTAGGTGATTTGCAATCATTTCTCACCATTTCAGAACTATAAAATCCAATTAGATCAGATTTTAATCGAACTAAATCAAAGTATTTGCCATATCTTGATAGGCTATGCAGTTTTTGGTCATCAATATGTTTGGACATCTCTAGCAATTTAGTGCAATCGACCAAACAAAGGAATTCTAGCTCAGCAAAATGGTCAAACCGAGCTTTCATTTGAACGTTTACATTGTCCATAATGTTGTAAAACAACCTTCTCCTCACATCTTTTATTGGCTGTTTACTCCTTACATTGTCTGTCAGCCCCATTCTGATGCAATCCGCCTCAAATTTCCCATACAAATTGTCAAACTCTTGTCTGTGATTTTCAAGAAATTTCATGGTATCAGCAATTCTCCGACAGCAGAATCCAACATCCATCACTTTACTCTGCAGCAATCGAAAGAGTGCGTCAGTTTGTATGAAAATGGCCTCAAATGTCATAAGCAAGAAGCAGGTTGATGCTTTATTCAGAAAGAAGTAATATCCTTCAGACATCATCAAGGTCTCATGATCCCAACCATCTGGATTTTCTCTGAGAAACAGGAACATAGCACGTATATCACTTTGATACATGTTGACCGTCTGCACTAGTCTGGAATTTGAACTCCATCTGGTGGGTGCTGCTCTCTGTAAACGTCTCTTCACCATATCGTCCAGTAGGTGGGTGCGCTTTGTCGATTTACTGAAAAATGTGGCCATTCCCTCAAGTGTTGAAAAAAATACTTTACACTCTTCTATAGATTTCACTGAATTAGAGAGCACCAGGTTTAACTTGTGGGCATAACAATGAATAAAAGTTGCTTCAGGTACTTTTTCTTTAATCTTTGCTTGCACCCCATTAATAGCTGATGCCATCACAGAGGCTCCGTCGTAAGTCTGAGCTACCAGCTTTTCAAGACAATTATATTTCTCCAACACTCCCAATACATAGTCTGCAATAGCTGGTGCTCGTCTGTCAACCACTTCATCAAATCCTAAGAACGCCTCCTTCACAATTATCTCACTGTTCAGCTCACTTTTAGCCACATAATGCAAAATTACAGAGATTTGTGTTATGTTTGTAACATCGGTTGTCTCGTCTACTTCAACAGCAACAAAGGGGGCTGCATTAATCTCCTTTCTTATATCATCTCTTACTATATCAGCTACTGCTTCGATTAAGTCATTCTGGATTCTATTTGAACATCCAGAAAACACAGTGGATGTTTGCAAATGTCTTGCAAAAGTTGCATCTTTCCATGCAAACATATGCAGTAGCTCCACATAGTTGCCACGATTAGAGGACTTTGCACCCTCCTCGTTACCACGGAATGCTATTTCCTGTTTGCCTAGATAGAAGGTTGCTTGAATAAGGTTTTTTAAAATCTCACGGTTTTCAGTCACTTTCGCATTGTGGTTGATGATATCTAATCTCCGCTGTTCATTTAAAGAAGTATCTATCCTTCTCGCTGATCCAAAGGTTTTCCAAGCAAATTGGTTTTGAATGTGACTGGTCGATTTCTCATGTTTGTTAGTGCCCCTTGATAGATTTTTTAAATCTCCAAATCCAGCATTTGTCCAAACATTATCTGTAGTGGAGAATAAAATACACGGAAAGCAGTAAAGGCGATTCTTTGTAGCACAGCCACAAAGCCATTCTTTCCTTTGATACCATTCAATTTGGAATGTACGTGTCATGGTTTTGTCTTTTTGAAGTAAGTCCTTCAGCTCAGGCATTGGTCTTCCTTTATTTATTACTTCAATTTTTGAGGGAAAGTCCAATCTTGAGATATTTCTAAGGTTGAATATAGTGTTTTCCATTTTCCAAAAATTAGAATACTGAACACCTGGAAACAGAGAAAAAAATGTGAGAAATCAGAAGGAGAGAACTAGAGTTAATCAAAGTAAATCTAAAAATAAAAATATTGTGTAAAAAACAACAAACAACTTACTTGCTTTCTTGCATAATGAACATCTAGATATGCTCTGTGTAGTGTAGACCTGTCCTTATTGCGATATGGGAGCTGATATATTTTAAACTGCAGATTCAAAGAGTATTCCAGCCACCAAGTTTTCTTAAAAGACTTTTATTTCACATGGGATCCCAAACAAACAGTTACAACGTTTCAAGCCACACCAGGCTCTTAATCATGTATAATTAGATACACAGGTGTATGCCTTATATACCCTTACCTATTATTCTACATCCTGTGTTAGAATCCAACTGCACAACAGTGCCATCTTATGGATGCAATAATTCAATGCAACTCCAAATTCAACACAGGAGGTGAATAAACACATAGATAAAATCACTTAAAAAGACATATACAACCAAGTACAAATTTAAAAAGAGGAACAATGCATAGCAAAATTATTTCAAACAGCTGATGTTATTTATGTTGTCAATAGAGAAAAATAATTTTATCTTAATACATTATCACAGATTTTATCAGAGAAAAAGACTCCAGTCAAAATCTTTGTTCATACCCTTTGGCTTCATGCACTCTAGTTTATATAACCAGAACATCTCTCTCATTTTTAATAGTCGTTCCCTATCTCCACCCCTTCTAGGCCTATCTACTTGTTCAATAATTTGAAACCTAAGTTGACTGATATTATGACCCATAGAGAGGAAGTGAGAGGAAACTGGCGCTTCTTTATTCTTACATCTGATATTAGATTTGTGTTCAGTTATCTTCTCCCTTACCTCTCTACAGGTCTCGCCAATATAAATTTGGCCACACGGACATTTAATAAGATAGATACAGTATGTAGCCCTGCATGTGAGATACTTATTTATTTTATATTTCTTCCCAGTAATGGGATGATAAAAAAATTCCCCTTTGATCATAGAGCTACAGTGGGAACAATTCAGACATGGGTAGCAGCCATATCTCTTAGGCCCAATAGTTTTCTGACTCTCTTGTTTACAGCTACCAATATATGAATGTACCAACTCATCTTTGATACTTCTGTTTTTCTTATAAGCCACCATTAAATTTTCTTTAAATTCCAAAACTTCTGGATGGCAGTCTTTTATTATATGCCAATTTTTCTTCAAGATACCAGTAATTTTATAACTTAACCTATAAAATTGTATGACAAAAATCATACGGTTTGACTTCGTTTTTTGTTTATTTATCTTATCTGAATTGTTCTCATTCATGTTCGCATCTAATTGTTTAGAGATCAAAGATGGAGGATAGTTTCTATTTATAAATTTGTTCGCCATTTGTTCCAATCTATATTTACATTGTTCTTGATCCGATACTATTCTTTTCACACGAGTAAACTGACTTTTAGCGATTGCCTGAAAGACATTTTCTGGATGGTAGCTCCCATATTTCAGCAAGTTGTTCCTGTCAGTACTCTTTGTGTAAAGATCAGTATATAGAAATCCCTCCTTATTATAGACAATAGTATCAAGATACTCAATCCTCACCTCATTGATATTCAGTGTAAACTTTAAACCTGTAACTGAATTATTAAGATCCTGTACAAATGACAGGAGGCTACCAACGTCGCCCCCCCACACGCCAAACAAATCATCGATATATCTCCACCAGGAGGCGCCATAACATTGAAAAGATAGATGAGAATATACAAAATATTCTTCAAAATTATTCATGAAAATGTTGGCGTATGTGGGGGCGACGTTGGAGCCCATTGCTGTTCCCTGTTTTTGTAAATAATATGTATCTCCAAACAAAAAATAATTCTGATATAATATGATAGACAACAATTCAACAAGGAACCCAATTTCTCTCTCAGTATAGTCACTATTAGATCTCAATGTATTCTCAACAGCTTCAACCCCACTAGTATGTTTTATTGAGGTATATAGACTAGAAACATCTAAAGTAAATAAAATACATTTATCTCCAACATATCCAAGATCCTTAATTTTGTTTAAGAAGTCATTAGTATCTCTAATATAGGAATTTGCTTGTTTTACAAATGGCTGTAATATTTTGTCTAAGAAAATAGAGATAGATGAAAAAACAGAACCCATTCCTGCCACAATTGGCCTACCAGGGGGTTTCTCTTTAGCCTTATGTATCTTGGGCAAAACATATATAACCGGTCTAATCGGATTATCAATATATAAAGCTTCTCTAAATGACTCTGTGATAACTTCCCTCTTGACTGCAAGGTCTAAGATGTTTTTAATTTCTTTGTTAATATCAATGGTTGGATCTCTATTTAATATTTGATATACTTGATTGTCAGATAGTTGTCTATTAATTTCTGCCACATAATCTATTCTATCCAAAAGGACAATGGCTCCGCCCTTATCGGCTTCCTTAATGATTATCTCTTTGTTATTTTTTTAATTTCTCAATAGCAAGTTTATCTTTTTTGTTCTTTAGTACCAATTTCTTTTTTCTCTCTCTCTTAAAAAGAATATCAATTTCTTTTTGTACCAAACTCATATATGTGGCTAAGCTATGTGTAGCTGTAGGTGTAAAAGTGCTCTTTTTGGAAATACCATAATCTTTAACATTCTTAAATCTAGTAACATTAGTGTTATCAGTGCTTGGTGTCTGTGCATAATCCCTCTGCATAGCAAAGTAAATTCTTAATTTTAATTTTCTATAAAATTTCTGCAAATCTTGTTGTACCAAAAACTCATTACAGTGATTATCCAAACAATATGATAATCCTTTGTTTAGTGCCATTTCCTCCTCTTCACTAAGAATGTAAGAGGATAGATTATAAACCAAATTTTCTTTACATAGTGTCAAATCATTCACACTAGAATCACACATCCTATCATTCACACTGTGCTCATTGTGACTAAATGCTTTACTTAATTCAGTGTCATCATCCACAATTAAAGTACATACATCCATTTTTCCAGGAGAGAGAGATTCAATAGTAAGCATGTCTGTCATATCATTATTCACACTCTGGTTAGTATTTTTATCAAAAAGGTGTGCTGTTTCTTCAAAATTATTTGTGGATCAAGATCTTTTAAACTGCAGTCAGATCCTGAATAACTATCTACGCGAATGCGCAACAACTGGCACATCAAAACGAGGTCAAGGTCAAAAGGAATTTGAATAAACTACATTAAGAAACACTAACATGGATAAACATATGTACACTGTCACATACAATAGCAGATGAGTTTGGTTAGTGGGAACGTACAGGTTTCAGTAGATATATTTTCACTAACGTCAAAACCACCGCAAAAATATTTTTTTTCCTTTACACATATCTCTGTCACAATTACTCATTAATATTTTTAAAAAATAACCTCATTATGGGGTAAAGAAAAACACACAAACCTAGCTTTCAACCCTCAAAACTTTATTAATACCAAAGAAGGTATCTGCCATTAAAGGGACAGTAAACTACTTGTTGTTTATTACAAGACATTTCTTTTTGTTGTTAAAGAATAACATATTAGTATAGTCTTAAAAAGACACAAAACACAGTCATGTATGCTCATGATTCAGACTGAGCAGCAATGCTAAACAACTTCACAATTTATTTTATAACATTTGCTTCATTCTGTTAGTATCCTTTATTGAACGAACAGAAATGCACTACTAGGAGCTAGCTGAACACATCAGGTGAGCAGTTTTGATGATGTGTTTAACCTCTCTGCATGGTTTAATAGCAAATCCACAAAAGAAATAAAATGTTTGAAGAGATTTGTCTGGTTTTTTTTTATTCAGTGTAATATGTTAAATCAAAATCAGTGTAACAAAAACAATGACAGAGGGCTATTCTGTTCTGCTCTACCTTTGATGTGGACGTTTTTATTGTTTGTTAAGGTTTGACACCTGTACACTGCAAAAGTGTGCCCTGACTTGTGTCACTTTCCAGTATCTGGTTCCTAAACAGGATTGTAAATTTTTGGTCAACAAATCTGGTATATTATTGCTGTCCCTGGGCTCTATTAAGGGGACAGTCAAGTATAAAGTAAACTTTCATTATTCAGATAGGACTTTTAATTTTAATCAACTTTCCAATTTACTTTTATCATCAAATTTGCTTTTTTCTCTTGGTATTCTTAGTTTAAACTAAACATAGGTAGGCTCATATGCTAATTTCTAAGCCTTTGAGGGCTGCCTCTTATCACATGCTTTTTAAATCTCTTTTCAACACAAAGAGACAGAAAGTACACGTGGGACATATAGATAACACTGTGTGGCACAGGGGGTTATTTAAGATGTAGCACAACACAATGCTAAATGCAAGACAATAGATAATAAACAGTCACAGTCATGTGATCAGGGGGCTGGAAGAAGGTTTCTAGATACAAGGTAATCACAGAGGTAAAAAGTATATTAATATAACTGTGTTGGTTATGCAAAACTGGGGAATGGGTAATAAAGGGATTATCTATCTTTTAAAACAATAACAATTCTATGGTAGACTGTCCCTTTAACCTTAACCACAGTGGCAATTCTAAATCCTAAACCAATAATTACCTGTCTCATGATACTAAGACAAAAATGCTCATCCAGAGACAGAGTATATATTTATTGTTAATAGTATTAAATGAAATCTATATTCACAATGCCCATGATTCTATGAGATCATGGATCTACTTTTTTGTGTGACTGTTGCAATGTAATTTCAAACATGTGTGAGAAATATCAGGGACTATAAATAGGATTAGGCAGTAGGCACCAAAAGTATGTATTTTTCTTCTATTTAATCACTTTCATGAAAAAATACCAATTTTTACTTGAATTGACATTGTCAATTCAAGTAAAAATTGGTATTTTGCATGAAAGTGATTAAATAAAAGAAAAATACATACTTTTGGTGCCTACTGCCTAATCCTATTTATATTCCCTAATATTTCTCACACATGCTGCTTCCACTGCCAAATCCAATGATCATTCTCCAGCAAAGTAAAAGTACACATTCCACAACAACTCCTTCATAGTAGTCCTATCCTAATCTAAATCAAGTCAACAACACTTCGAGGCTCAGGCTCAGTCACTATAAGAGCAGTTTTGTATTTAATAAATATATTATAATAATTCATTCATTCAGCAATTTTCACTGACACTCACTGAATTAAATTTAATTATCCAACAAAAATATCAAGTGCCACCACCTAGCTAAAAAAGATGCGCTTATAGAATAGATTGGCTCAGTCACTATAAGAGCAGTTTTTTTGTATTTAATTTGAATAAATATATAATTATATATAAGTCAACTCAAGTGCCGCCTGCCACCTACCTATAAAAGAATGCGCTAATAGAATAGATTGGCTCAGTCACTCACTATAAGTCAGAGCAGTTTCTTTGTATTTAAGTTTAATCAATATATTAATATTATAAATAATTATATTAGTCAAGTGCCTGTGCCGCCAGCCACCTACCTAAAAAAGAATGCGCTAATAATAGAGATTGAGAATAGATTGGCCCAGGCTCAGTCACTATAAAAGCAGATTTTTTGGTATTAATTTAATAAGTCAACTCCACCTACCTAAAAAAGATGCGCTAATACTATAGAATAGATAGATTAGACAAGTTAGTCTTCTTCTCCGGTTGCTGTAAACGACAACGGTAGTAGTTCAGTTCTGTAACTTCTTCAGTTAGACACTCTGACACCCACCACGTCTGACTCCGTCTCTGAGTTGAGCTGCTCTGAGAACACGTGACCACACGTGACATGCTGACGTGCGCCTCAATTCTATTTCTTTCCTGCCCGGCACTCAGCAACAGACAGCCCCAGAGAGATTCAGAGTTCAGACGACTTTCTGAATTCTGATTGGCTGAGAGTGAGACTCTGAGAGGCGGCCAGGGCTGAGTCCGGACGGAGGCTTTCACAGTCAAGCCTCCAGTGGGAGCGTATGGGGCGCATTGGAGAGCACTGCATTAGCACCTTTTCTCCTCTTGGTGGCAGTCTCTCAGCGGCCCATACACTTCCACAGTGAGTGAATACATTTCATATTGCGCAATGCAAGGACAGCTGGCTGGCCTTGTCTTGCGCAATATGAATGTATTGAATTATGTATTCATATTACGTTTTTTATATAAGTTAATTTACAAAAAACACAAGTCCTGATTTTGGTGGAGGGGTGGGGGGGTCACCTTTTTTTATTAAAAAAATATATATATGAAAAAAAAGATCAAATTTTTTTTTTATTATTTTTATAAAAAAGGCTGTTATTACATACATTGGCCAGGGGAGGCACTGCCTCACCTGCCTCCTGTGACTGCACATCACTGGTGCAACTCATATCTGGTGTAACAGTAGTGTACATTTTTAAAAAAAATACAATTTTGACTGTAATAGATTGAATAGCAGTTAGTTGTCTGCAAGCGTGTGTGTCAGGCCTACAGCGTCTACTCTGCCAACTTCTGCCAGTGCACAGTGCCACTCATATCTGTTGTCACAGTAGCTTGCATGCATAGTACCACTAATCGAAAAAAAAATGACAGGCAGAGGCAGGCCACCCCGCAGGGGCCGTCATGTTCGTGGTGCTGTGATTCCTTTTGGCCCTAGAATAATGCCCAGTGTTCACGTACCCCGAACTCGAACAGTTATGAGGACATAGTTGACTGGCTAACACAGGACACCCAATCTTCTACAGCTTCTGCCCGGAACCTTGACGCACCATCCTCCTCCAGCTTAGCTTCGGGTACCTCTCAAGTTACCACTCGCCCGCTTGCCGCCACCACCAACACTAGCATCACAGCCGCTTCACTTGATCTGTAAGAGGAGTTATTTACACATCAGTTAGAAGAAATGAGTGATAGTGATGAGCAACCATTATTGCCAGAGGATGTAGATAAAAGGGATATGTCTCAGTCAGGCAGCATTACACACATGGACAAACGGTGTGATGATGATGATGTTGTACCCACTGCTGCTTCCTTTGTTGAGTTGTCAGATACAAGTGGTTGATGATGACGATGTGTCCGTGGATGTCACGTGGGTGCCCGCTAGAAGAGAAGAAGAAGAGGGGGAAAGTTCAGATGGGGAGACAGAGAGGAGGAGGAGACGAGTTGGAAGGAGGGAGAGGGAGGAGACGAGTTGGAAGGAGGGGGAGGGAGGAGACGAGTTGGAAGGAGGGGGAGGTCGTCGCAAGGAGCTAGTGGCACAGTCAGACAGCATGCATCGGCACCCGGGGTCAGCCAGACAGCACGCCAATCAACGCATGCTGTTGCCACCACCAGAATGCCGTCATCGCAGAGCTCAGCAGTGTGGCATTTTTTTGTGTGTCTGCCTCTGACAACAGCGATGCCATTTGCAATCTGTGCCAAAAGAAACTGAGTCGTGGGAAGTCCAACACCCACCTAGGTACAACTGCTTTGCGAAGGCACATGATCGCACATCACAAACGCCCATGGGATCAACACATGAGTACAAGCAGCACACAAACTCAAAGCCGCCATCCTCCTCCTGGTCCAGCATCTTCAGCCACGTCAACCACTGCTGTCCTCCTTGCCCCCTCTCAACCATCCGCCACTCGTGTCTCGCCTTGAGCAGTTCCTGCTCATCTGCCCACAGTCAGGTGTCTGTCAAGGACATGTTTGAGCGTAAGAAGCCAATATCACAAAGTCACCCCCTTGCCCGGCATCTGACAGCTGGCTTGACTGAACTCTTAGCCCACCAGCTTTTACCATACAAGCTGGTGGAGTCTGAGGTGTTAAAAAAAATTGTAGCTATTGGGACACCGCAGTGGAAGGTACGCGGCCAAAATTTCTTTGCACAAAAGGCAATCCCCAACCTGTACTCGATTGTGCAAAAGGAAGTAATGGCATGTCTGGCACACAGTGTTGGGGCAAGGGTCCATCTGACCACTGATACCTGGTCTGCAAAGCATGGTCAGGGCAGGTATATCACCTATACTGTGCATTTGGTAAACCTGCTGACGGCTGCCAAGCATGGAATGCGTGCCTCTGCAGAGGAGTTGGTGACACCGACACGACTTGCAGGCAGGCCTGCTGCCACCTCCTCTACTCCTCCTACTCCATCCTCTTCCATAACCTCCTTGGCTGAGTCCTCTTCTGCTGCTGCATCTTGCTCCACATCAACGGCACCCCACAGCTCCCCAGGTACTATTCCACATCCCGGATACGGCAGTGTCACGCCGACTTGGGGTTGACTTGCCTGAAAGCAGAGAGTCACACCGGACCAGCACTCCTGTGTGCCCTGAATGCACAGGTGGATCAGTGGCTGACTCCGCACCAACTGGAGATCGGCAAAGTGGTTAGTAACAACGGAAGAAATTTGGTGGCGGCATTGAATTTGGGCAAGTTGACACATGTGCCGTGCATGGCACATGTTTGTAATCTGATTGTACAACGCTTTGTGCATAAGTACCCAGGCTTACAGGATGTCCTGAAGCAGGCCAGGAAGGTGTGTGGCCATTTCAGGCGTTCCTACACGGCCATGGCGCACTTTTCAGATATCCAGCGGCGAAACAACATGCCAGTGAGGTGCTTGATTTGCGACAGCCCGACACGTTGGAATTCAACACTCCTAATGTTCGACCGCCTGATCCAACAAGAGAAAGCCGTTAACGACTATTTGTATGACTGGGGTGCTAGGACAGCCTCTGCGGAACTGGGAATTTTTTTGCCACGTTACTGGACGTTCATGCGCAATGCCTGTAGGCTTATGCGTCCTTTTGAGGAGGTGACAAACCTTGTCAGTCGTACCGAAGGCACCATCAGCGACATCATACCATTTGTTTTCTTCCTGGAGCGTGCCCTGAGAAGAGTGCTGGATCAGGCCATAGATGAGCGTGAAGAGGAAGAGTTGTGGTCACTATCACCACCAGAAACAGCCTTATCAGCATCACTTGCTGGACCTGCGGCAATGCTGGAAGAGGATTGTGAGGAAGAGGAGTCAGAGGAGGAATGTGGCTTTGAGGAGGAGGAGGAAGACCAACTACAACAGGCATCCCAGGGTGCTCGTTGTCACCTATCTGGTACCCGTGGTGTTGTAAGTGGCTGGGGGGAAGAACATACCTTCAGTGAGATCACTGAGGATGAGGAACGGGACATGAGTAGCTCGGCATCCAACCTTGTGCAAATGGGGTCTTTCATGCTGTCGTGCCTGTTGAGGGACCCTCGTATAAAAAGGCTGAAGGAGAACGACCTGTACTGGGTGTTCACACTACTAGACCCCCGATATAAGCATAAATTGCCTGAAATGTTACCGAATTACCGCAAGTCGGAAAGGGTGCAACAGTTCCAAAATAAATTAAAAAGTATGCTTTACACAGCATATAAGGGTGATGTCACAGCACAACGGGAATCTAACAGGGGAAGAGGTGAAAGTAATCCTCCTCCTCCCACCACCACGCCGGCAAGGACAGGACACTTTACAGATGTGTTGTTGATTGAGGACAGGCGGAGCTTTTTAAGTCCTACGCATAGCCACAACCCTTCGGGGTCTACCCTCAGAGAACGACTCGACCGACAGCTAGCAGACTACCTCGCCTTAACTGCAGATATCGACACTCTGAGGAGCGATGAACCCCTTGACTACTGGGTGTGCAGGCTTGACCTGTGGCCTGAGCTATCCCAATTTGCGATAGAATGTCTGGCCTGCCCCGCTTCAAGTGTCCTGTCAGAAAGGACCTTCAGTGCAGCAGGAGGTATTGTCACTGAGAAGAGAAGTCGCCTAGGTCAAAAAAGTCTAGATCACTTCACCTTTATTAAGATGAATGAGGGATGGATCCCGAAGGGACTGACAGTGGGCGATACATTTGAGTAAAAAAGGCCTGATGAGATGAGCTGCCTTGGGCTACAAATGGTCCACACGCTGCTGTATTTTATCTCTGAATGCCAGATGACTTGCGTGACTTATCCGCCACCAACTAGGGTTCAAGCCGCAATGTTTTAGGGCACTTTCTGCCTGGGAAACAAATATCAATTTTTCTGGCCGCTGCTACAGCAGTGGCTGCAACAATACCTAATTTTTCAGGCATGTGTACATGCCTAATTTTTCTGGCCTCTGGTGCTGCACTGTGGCTTTAAAAACCAAACCAAAAAAAAGGCACATAACAGGGATTAAACTGATAGGAATAGTACTACTTAACACACCACTCCTATCTGGGGGCACATTAGATTGCACGCGCAGTGCCCCAAATTTGAAGTAGGAGGTCCGACCAAGCATGTTTTTCCATCTCCCGGTTCCTAAAATCTATGTCATATACACGTCCCCTGATAGGGGATGTAACAGGGATTAAACTGATAAGAATAGAACTACCTAACACACCACTCCTATCTGGTGGCACATTAGATTGCACGCGCAGTGCCCCAAATTTGAAGTAGGAGGACCGACCAAGCATATTTTTCCATCTCCCGGTTCCTAAAATCGATGCCATATACACGTCCCCTGATAGGGGACGTAACAGGGATTAAACTCATAAGAATAGTACTACTTAATACACCACTCCTATCTGGTGGCACATTAGATTGCACGTGCAGTGCCCCAAATTTGAAGTAGGAGGACCGACCAAGCATCTTTTTCCATCTCCCGGTTCCTAAAATCGATGCCATATACACGTCCCCTGATAGGGGACGTAACAGGGATTAAACTCATAAGAATAGTACTACTTAATACACCACTCCTATCTGGTGGCACATTAGATTGCACGCGCAGTGCCCCAAATTTGAAGTAGGAGGACCGACCAAGCATCTTTTTCCATCTCCCGGTTCCTAAAATCGATGCCATATACACGTCCCCTAATAGGGGACATAACAGGGATTAAACTGATAGGAATAGTACTACTTAACACACCTTATAATAATGCAGAGAGAGGCAATGCAGAGAGAGGAGTCTGAAGAAGAGGAATCAGAGGAGGAAGGTGGCTTTGAGGAGGTTGAAGACCAAACACAGCAGGCGTCCCAGGGGGATTGTTGTCACCTTTCGGGGACCCTTGGTGTTGTACATGGCTGGGTGGAGGAAGAGACCTTCAATGACATCAGTGAGGACAAGGAACGGGACATGGCTAGCTTGATATCCAACCTTGTGCAAATGGGGAGTTTGCGGTTGTGCAAATGGACTGTTTGCGGTTGTTTGCGGTGCATTAAACGGGGAGTTTGGTCTGTCACTGTGAAGCTGATGTTTTAAAGCATGTTATGCCAAACAATTTAGGAATGTTAGGTGATTTATGCCCTTTATGGATTAAAACCAGACTCTGCATCAACTATGTAATTTTCCATGGGAGTTTTGTCATGGATCCCCCTCCGGCATGCCACAGTCCAGGTGTTAGTACCCTTGAAACAACTTTTCCATCACTATTGTGGCCAGAAAGAGTCCCTGTGGGTTTTAAAATTCGCCTGCCTATTGAAGTCTATGGCGGTTCGCCCAGTTCACCCGTTCGCAAACTTTTGCGGAAGTTCGCATTCGCCGTTCGCGAACCCAAATTTTTATGTTCGCGACATCACTAACCATGTATATAACTGAAAAGACATATTAGTTTAGAAAAATAAACGATTACATTAGTGGGTGTGGGGTAGAAATATAAGGAGCCAATTAGGCAGTTTGAGAGATATATTTAGTATCATATCGATATGACCCATGTGGGCAATTTTAAGGAATATAGGTATTAGTAAAGAACCGGACCGGAGGGGAAGAATAAGAAAATACTTTTGGCAAGTATACTATTGGGCATAGGCAGAGTATTGAAAATAGCTCTCCAGGGCTATTTAAGAGAGAATAGTCATTTAACTAGAAAGTCCCTTGTTGTACAGACTATGGGGTATATTTATCAAAGCGTCAACTGATAATACGCTGGAATCCCACATCGAATTTGATGCAAGATTGATCCGCCGTAGTTAACAAAGCGTCAAGATCGTCCAGTGTTGAAATGTGTAATGTAATATGCGCTCCCTTGATCTCAATCTGACGCAGATCGATGCTTGTGTTATTCGAGTGCAAAACTGTGGTATTCAAGTGGAATTCTGATCATTCGCCCTCCTAATCGACTCTATTTGAACCTCTTACATAGTTATCAAAAATTCAACAGTTACGCTCGCGTCTATTCGAACGCAGCGTACCTAACATTTAAGCCGCCACCTCCGAGGCCGCGGATGCCATAGAAATCAATGGGTTTGAAAAATCTGAAAGGTTTGTGATCCTTTTTAGACGCTAAGACAAATATAACCAATACAAAGTATTTAAATTGCATTGCCTTTCTAAGTCATGTCTGGCAATGTTAAAACACAAAATTATTCCTCAATTCACACTGAAAATATTTTCCAACAAAGGATAGCAAAGACAATGAAAACTGTTGCAAACGAAATACATGAAAATGTCTTTAAAATAGCATTCTCCTTCCCACAAAGGATAGCAAGAGACTTAAAACTATTGCACACTAATTACTTTTAAATATGTTCAACATTGCATTCTCTTTTAAAGTCAAGGGCCTCCATTACATATGCAGCGTCGCCCGCAAAAGCCGGCGACGCTAGATTTTACGCGATTTTGGTATTACATATACGTCGTAGCATACAAGTTACGCGCGTATATTTCACCCTTCGGACGTACTTTTTTTAACGATAGACTAACATAGAACAGACGCGTAATTTGGTATCCAATATACAGCGTAAGGACTTACGCGTGCAGAATTCAGAGAATCTACTCCATTCTTATCTCGCCACAAATTGTAGGCGCAGGAACCCTTGCACTGACTAAAAAAGCAACGTAACTCCCTGGAAGCCTTAACAAACACATACATTTAAGCAGCATCTCAAGGTTAAAGGGACAGTATAGTATGATATTGGTTTTTTAAGGTTTATTTGTGTATTTGAAATAGTTTGAAGCCACATCATAATCAAATGGATTGAGCTTGCAGGTACTTTATCACATTGTGGACATATACTTGCTTATTTACTTTAAATTTCTTCTCAAAACAATCAACAATACTTGGAGGAGAGAACAATGGGAAATCATAATTGTATTACCTTCATCTCTTTATATATGGGTTTATATATGAATTTTGAATAGCATAATTATGTGTCGCATTTTTATATGAAATTGCGGTTCATTTTTACGAGTGTTAGCCTAATTTGCATAAAACTACTCTTTATTGACACTTTCCGTGGATAAAATACAGGCGTAAGTTACTTGCAACAACTAAAATGTGTATTTGTGTACATTTCAGAGGATCGCCAGTTTGTCCTACTTACGCCAGTTTAGCATCTAACGGCGCAGTATATGTAATACCCCGATGTGCAAGGTGAAATTACGGGCGGTGCGGGTTCCCACGCTTGCGTCAAAACCTGTGCCATATATGTGATCGCGCCCAAGTTTGGCAATGTTAAAACACCACGTTATTTCTCAATACACTCTGCAAATATTTTCCAACAAAGGATAGCAAAGACAATGAAAACTGTTGCAAACAAAATACATGAAAATTGGTCCTCTATTTTTTTGCAACTGGATCATTCCAGGCTGTGACAGGTCTAGGCGTATGTATAAGCCAGGCAACCTTCTCCTGTCATCTGAAGGTTGCCCTTAATGCCTTGCACCAATGCCTAGTCCATCATGTCCTCTTCCCCAATACACCTGAGTAGTGGCATGCTGTCAAGCTCCAGTTTTATCATCTTGCTGGGTTGCCAAGAGTATTAGGAGCCATAGATTGCACGCATACATTGGTGCAGCCTCCCAGGGGAAGAGAAGAGCCATACCGGGACAGGAAGCATAACCACTTGCTAAATATCCAGGTCATCTGTGATGCCAGGTTGAGGATAATAGGCGTCCGCTTTGGACTGGTTCCAACCACTATTCCTTGGTCCTCTGGAATTCTGCCATATGCGATCAGTTCCAGGAGGGACAAATGCCCTAGGGAATCCTCATAGGTAAATATCTCTTATATTCTTACACATACTGTATGTATATTATAGATTTTAGTAATTCTGATTGCTAATATCAATGCTATATCTTTTACGCAGGTGATTTTGGATATTCTTGGCTTCCGTGGCTGTTCACACCCATCAACAACCCCAACAGAGTGGAAGAGGTGCGCTACAAAGAGGCCCACATCGCCACATTATCGATGATTGAGTGCACCTTTGGCGTATTGAAGAGCCATTTCCAATGCTTTGACATCTCCGATGGGGTTCTTCAGTATGCCCCCTCAAAAGTCTCTTTGATTTTCCTTTTATGCTGTATGTTACACAACATTGCCATTAAAATCCCTGATATAGATCTGGAGAGCTTGGATGTCCCGAGTATGGCAATCATTTAGCTCTTTTAGTGGAAAATTATGCAAGGGGAGTCAAAGCTCAAACAGATTATATACAAACGGTTTTTGGCCAATAATGTTGTTAGTATTGACAGTGTAACATACAGTATTTTTATTTCTGCAATATTATTTTACACTATTGTTTTAATTTCAAAAGATGTGATATTTTGGATATTTTGCAATTATTCAGCCAGATTACGAGTTTTGCGTTATGAGGGGTGTGGTACTAACTTGCACGTTATTCTCACCGCTCACTTTCCTACAACGCTGGTATTACAGGTTTTTACAAACCCGGCGTTAAAAGGCAAGAAGTGAGCGTAGAGCAAAATTGTGCTCCATACCGCACTCCAATACTAGCGATGCTTAAGTCAGCGGTGAGCTGGTTTTACGTGCTCCTGCATGATTTCCCCATAGACATCAATGGGGAGAGCCGGCTGAGAAAAAGTCTAACACCTGCAAAAAAGCAGCGTAAAGCTCCGTAACGCAGCCCCATTGATTCCTATGGGGAAACTAAATTTATGTTTACACCTAACACCCTAACATGAACCCCTAATCTGCCACCTCCGACATTGCCGACACCTACATTATATTTATTAACCCCTAATCTGCCGCTCCGGACATCGCCGCCACTATAATAAACATATTAACCCCTAAACCGCCACACTACCGCCTTGCAAACACTAGTTAAATAGTATTAACCCATAATCTGCCGCCCCTAACATCGCCGCCACCTACCTACATTTATTAACCCCTAATCTGCTAACCCCTAAATCTAAGTCTAACCCTAACACCCCCTAACTTAAATATAATTAAAATAAATATAAATAAAACTATTAATAACTAAATAATTCCTATTTAAAAATAAATACTTACCTATAAAATAAACCCTAAACTAGCTACAATATAACTAATAGTTACATTGTAGCTAGGTTAGGGTTTATTTTTATTTTACAGGCAAGTTTGTATTTATTTTATCTAGGTAGAATAGTTACTAAATAGTTATGAATTATTTACTAACTACCTAGCTAAAATAAATGCAAATGTACCTGTAAAATAAAACCTAACCTAAGTTACACTAACACCTTAATTAAATACAATTAAATAAATTAAATACAATTAGCTAAATTACAAAAACAAACAAACACTAAATTACAGAAAATAAAAAACAAATTACAAGATATTTAAACTAATTACATCTAATCTAATAGCCCTATCAAAATAAAAAAAGCCCCCCAAAATTAAAAAAAAAACCCTAGCCTAAACTAAACTATCAATAGCCCTTAAAAGGGCCTTTTGCGGAGCATTCCCCAAATGGATGTCGGATCTTCAAAACTGTATGTGGATCTTTAGGGGTTAGTGTTAGCTTTTTTAAGGGTTTATTGGTGGGTTTTATTTTTAGGTTAGGGCTTTGGGCCGCAATAGAGCTAAATGCTCTTTTAAGGGCAATGCCCATCCAAATGCCCTTTTCAGGGCAATGGGGAGCTTAGGTTTTTTAGTTAGGGTTTTATTTGGGGGGTTGGTTGTGTGGGTGGTGGGTTTTACTGTTGGGGGGTTGTTTGTATTTTTTTTTTCAGGTAAAAGAGTTGATTTCTTTGGGGCAATGCCCTGCAAAAGGCCCTTTTAAGGGCTATTGGTAGTTTAGTTTAGGCTAGGGTTTTTTTTTATTTTGGGGGGCTTTTTTATTTTGATAGGGCTATTAGATTAGGTGTAATTAGTTTAAATATCTTGTAGTTTGTTTTTTATTTTCTGTAATTTAGTGTTTGTTTTTGTAATTTAGCTAATTGTATTTAATTTATTTAATTAAATTTAATTTAATTTAGGTAATTTATTTAATTGTAGTGCAGTGTTAGGTGTTAGTGTAACTTAGGTTAGGTTTTATTTTACAGGTAAATTTGTATTTATTTTAGCTAGGTAGTTAGTAAATAGTTCATAACTATTTAGTAACCATTCTACCTAGTTAAAATAAATACAAACTTGCCTGTAAATTAAAAATAAACCCTAAGCTAGCTACAATGTAACTAGTAGTTATATTGTAGCTAGTTTAGGGTTTATTTTATAGGTAAGTATTTATTTTTAAATAGGAATTATTTAGTTATTAATAGTAAGTTTTATTTATATTTATTTTAATTATATTTAAGTTAGGGGGTGTTAGGGTTAGGGTTAGACTTAGATTTAGGGGTTAATAAATTTAGTATAGTGGCGGCGACGTTGGGGCGGCAGATTAGGGGTTAATAAATGTAGATAAGATTTAAAGAGGGGAAATCGTCTCGCTTATCCAGACCCCAAGACAAAACATATTTTAGCCAAAAAGAATAACCCATTAGGTAAAGAAGGGGATTCTATAATTGACAAGTGGTGAACTTCACCTACAATCAATATAGTCAATCAAATGGGGGGTGCTTGATGTCCTATTCAAAATTAATAATAGTAATTTTATAGAAAAAAGGCGGACATTATAAAAGCACTGAAGGAGAAACAATCCAATAAGTATTGTGATAGAGAACAAAAAGGCAGGAAGGTTGCCAAGGGGATAAACAAATTAAAACTTAACATGTATTGGATATATGATAAACCATGGGTAATCTAACAGTGTAGTGAGTGTATAAAACTTAGATTAAAAACTGAAAAGGAGAGTACCAGCATACCAATGTGCCAATAAGTAATATTATATCAACACAAACAAATGTTAGTCTATATGGCTAAAACTATAGAGTGAAGCTGATTCAGTTGGGTGTACACTAGAAACAGGCTCGCGGATTGTATGAATGCTATCTGTAAATGAGGATTGACCTCCACAACGAATTTAACTACCTAGATACAATACAGGAGCAGTGTACATCAAAATGAAGGAGCTGATAAATTCGATTAGAAGAGTGGGCACACTGGCCCTGAAAATATATATACTATTGATGATGATATGTTCTATTAAATAGGCTAACACATTATCAATAAATATAATTTATCAGCTCCTTCAGTTTGATGTACACTGCTCCTGTATTGTATCTAGGTAGTTAAATCTGTTGTGGTCAATTCTCATTTACAGATAGCATTCATACAATCCGCGAGCCTGTTTCTAGTGTACAACCGACTGAATCAGCTTCACTCTATAGTTCTAGCCATTTAGACTAACATTTGTTTGTGTTGATATAATATTACTTACTGGCACATTGGTATGCTGGTTCTCTCCTTTTCAGTTTTTAATCTAACGCCTAGATATAGAGTTCTTCGTTAGCTGTCCAAACCAGCGTTAGGGGTTAATAATTGTAGGTAGGTTGCGACGATGTTGGGTGGGGCAGATTAGGGGGTAATAAATATGATGTAGGGGTCGGCGGTGTTAGGGGCAGCAGATTAGGGGTACATAGGGATAACGTAGGTTGCGGCGGTGTACGGAGCGGAAGATTAGGGGTTAAGAATAATATGCAGGGCTCAGCAATAGCGGGGGCGGCAGATTAGGGGTTAATAAGTGTAAGGCTAGGGGTGTTTAGACTCGGAGTACATGTTAGGGTGTTAGGTGCAGACTTAGGAAGTGTTTACCCATAGGAAACAATGGGGTTGCGTTAGGAGCTGAGCGCTGCTTTTTTGCAGGTTTTTTTTTTTCAGCTCAAACTGCCCCATTGTTTCCTATGGGGGAATCGTGCACAAGCACGTTTTTGAAGCTGGCCACGCCCGTAAGCACCGCTGGTATTGAGAGTTGCAGTGGCGGTAAATATGCCTGTACGCTCCCTTTTTGGAGCCTAACGCAGCCCTTCTGAGAACTCTCAATACCAGCGTTGTTTAAAAGGTGCGGGGGAAAAAAAGCATGCGTAGCTAACGCACCCCTTTGGCCGCAGAACTCTAAATCTAGCTGTAAGTTTTTTTTTTAAATTAAATAATTTTTATTGTTTTCCAACCATGATTACAAAAATACAGTGGCACAATTGTACAGATACCAACATCAACCATAAACAAATCAGTAATACCAACATCAAGACCCATTTATACAATTTAGTGATTCCTTTCTCATAGAGTTTTTCAGTAGCGCAGATGCTTTCAGAATCCAGATATGTTTTAGCCTACAATCATTATACATCTAGCATAATAATATTGATTGAACACCTTATCATTATAATGAATCTATATACCTTGTTCCTAGATAAATATAATATCAGCAATAAAATCTTGTTTACCAATGAACGTGTAGTGTAATCTTTCTAATTCAAGTACGTGGCTTACCTCCCTAACCCACATAGAGTATGTGGGGATAACCACTTTCTTCCAGAACCTGGGTATTAAGCGTCTGGCACAGTTAAGCCTACAATGAAGTAGTTTCCTCCTATAAATGAAAGTGACATTTAGGATATCGTTCAGAAGAACCATAGTTGGGTTGAATTCAATGGGACTCCATAAAGTCACAGCAACATGTTTATTTATACTGTCCCAGTATGATAGGAGAAGGGGACAAAACCACCAGATGTGGGAAAGGGTGCCCATATCTCCACAGTGTCTCCAACACAATGGGGAGGAGCTGGGGAAGATACTATGTAGGCGGAGAGGGGTTAAATACCATCTTGAAAGTAATTTAAAGTTTGTTTCTGCTAAGATTAACGATACAGGTGATTTTTTGGTTTCTATGGAAATGTGGTGCCACTGAGTGTCAGTTATATGCGTTATATTAGTTATATGCGCTGGTAGTAGCATCGACTTTTCCATATTAACGGAGAAGTTTGAAGCAAGCTTATACTCATCCAACTCTTCAAGGAGAGGGAAGAGAGGTAAGTGGGGAGCATAGTGTAAATATGATGTCATCTGCATACAGCAGACATTTTTTATGAATCTCGCCAAAGGGGACACCTTGTATAAGGTGATTGCTCCTTACCTGAGCGGCCAAAGTCTCCACCACCAGAGCAAACAACAATGGCGAGAGAGGGCACCCTTTTCTAATATAGATCTTCTGTGAAAGAGTATTATTAGCATTAATATGTGCTGTAGGGTTATGATAGAGAGCTTTTATAAGGGAGATCAGCACCTGAGAGAACCCAAACTTCGACAAAGTGGACCAAAGGAAATTCCAGTCTACCCTATCGAAGGTCTTTTTGATATCTGTAGAAAGAAGAGCTAAGGGCATTTTAGAGGTAGAGGAAGAGATTAGAGTGTGCAGAACTCGGATAGTATTCTCTTTAGCCTCCCTCCCCGGGATAAATCCGACCTGATCAGTATGTATAAGTGAGGGAAGGAGCTTATTTATTCTCATAGCTAACAGTTTGGCGTATAATTTAATATCAATATTTATTAAAGAGATGGGGGTAGTTAGAGACCGCATCAGGGGACTTATCTGGTTTAGGAATGATGGATATTGTGGCTTCAAGCAGCGTTGGTGGCAATTGACAGTTTTGGTCGATAGAGTTGTACATCTTTAGTAGATGGGGGCATAGGAGGGATTTGAAAATATGATAAAATTTAGCGGTAAACCCATCGGGGCCCAGGGCTTTACCTGGGGGGAGGTGTTTGATGGCAGAAAGGATTTCCTGGGTGGAGAATTCTTCGTCTAATGCTCCTCATTCAATTTTGGATAGTGTAGGGAGCAGAACATGGTTCAGGTAGTTGTTTATTTGATTAAGCTTAGGGGTAGGTAGGTTGTATAAAGAGGAATAATACTGTGCAAATTGGTTAACAATATCAGCATTGTTTGTATAGGTTGTTCCGTTGGAATCTGTAATTTTAGCTATGTAAGTTTTATATCTATTCTTCTTCAAAGATCTAGCCAAGAGGTGCCCAGCCTTATTACTTTCAATAAAAAAAATTGACTTGGACGTGAGAGCTCTCATATGGGCGTTCTTGACTAGGTATTGGTTTAGTGCTTCTCTAGCTTGTTGGGACTACGTTTTAGTTTGTCTTCACAGTTATTAAAGGCTGAGGTTAGTGAGATAAACTGAGCTGCTCTCTGTTTACATTGCTTATGTGTATGTCCCATAATCACCCCCCTCATGTAACACTTACATGCCTCCTAGTTGTTAGTTGCAGAAGTTGCTAAAGGGTCATTGAAAGAAAAAAATTCAGATGTCTTTTCTGCTAAGTCCGTGTTTATTAAGGGGTCAAGGAATATGTGGCCATTTAATCTCCACCGTTGTTGGTATCTAGGCTTAGCAGACCACAGGAAAGTGGTGCAGACCATGCTATGATCCAACCAAGTGGTGTGATAGAGCCTGGAATCTGTGAGTGAGGCAAGCATGTGTTGCTTGCATAGAATATAATCTAACCATGTGTATGAGCATTGGGGATTTGAGAAAAAGGTGAAGTCCTTGGTGACTGGGTGGGTGGCTCTCCAGGTATCAAAAAAGGGATGATGCGCATGGCCTACAAATTGGCCTTTATCTGTGAGTGTCGGATATAGGGCGTACCCGAGGATGTGTCAAGTGATGGATTGAGTGGAAAGTTAAAGTCACCACCCAGGAACAAAGGGCCTTTCGATATATCTATAATCTGTAAAGAAAGAGAAGATTGGAACCTGAATTGTAATAATAGGATTGTAGAATTTCTCCTTTAGTGTTTTGTATGATAATATATATGGTTTGTCAGCATTTATTATTATTAAACACTCAAGGAGGAGTGCGTAAGCATTTTTGATACAATTTGGTACAGTTTATGACTATACTTGCTTAAGAAGCAGGTTAGTCAATAAACAAAGGATGCTTATATACACTGATATGATATCTTTATTAGTTATTGAATCATGCTTACTGTGCCTTGAAAAACAAAAAATACTGTGTATTAAAAATTAACCTTTATTGACATCATTTAAAAAGACAGCTTTATGCTGCCCTGAAAAGTTAAAAACACTCTCACTGTGTTGTATGAATGTTCAACATATGCTTGTGGTGCTAAGAAATTACTATAGATTTTCGTACAACTAACAGCAATATATTACACAATGGCCTATTGGGCAAGTATTGCTCTAAATTATTGTACTAATATTTTAGAAAACTGTATATAGTAACTATGTACTTGAGCTCAAAGCTTGCTAAGTGGCCTATTACAATCTAAGGCTGCTATTATGTCTAGGTACAAAAATTATTGTGTGCATACGGTGGTAGCAACTTACAAATAGCAAATATAGATGATCTACTGTTTGAAGTGGGTGATTATAACACCAATATGTGGTTGATAAATCATAAAACTGTTTAATATCAGAGATGTATTTATATTGTATTGGTTGCTAACTACTCCGTTATATAACACTGGTGATGGTATTACATGTCTCAATCTTACTTATAATACTGATTAAGTAATACCTAGAATAATGTAAATAGTACTGCAGGATATATTTTCTTCAAAGTGATACCATGATTTATTATATTAGGTACATGTATGACTAGTACTTTTCACTTAATTATATAGTGCCCCCAAATATAAGGCTGGTAAACAATTTACTAAAAATATAAAGTGAGTACAAATATATAAGTCACAGTGTAGCTAAATCGATAAATAATAGTTAACTGGCTGGTTCTTTGAAACGTTTGTATTAGCTAGTGCTGAATACTGTCAGTATAGAAGCAACACTTTAGGCTGTGAACTAAGTCAACATAAGAGAGATCAATATCTTACTGTTGCCGGATACTTAGTATCCATCTAACGCTAGATTGTTATTAATATTGTATACAGCGTACCGCAGTTAGAGTAACGAGCAAGCTTGCTTATTATACTAAATCAGCCTGGAGTTCATATAGCTATCATTTGCGCCTTTCACACGCTGAAGCGTCTAAGTCTAATGCTGATATTTATAAGTGAAGCATACTAGTTTTTATATTTTTTAACAACAAGTGAGGCTAATAAAAATGGAGGAGACCCCTGGCGCGGCGTTTCACTAACGCTTCCTCAGAGGGGTTACGCGGGCCGACTAACATCAGGTGTATTATAGCCATTGTGTTACTCACCTCTAAGTCATGATTGGGCTGCCGGTTTTGTTACCGATTGGATGGGGTACATGTCAATCATCCATAGTGAGATGGAATGTATTGGCCAGATGTATTGCCGTGTGGAAACTTGGTTGCTTTAAATAGATGAAGAATGTAACAATTCTATATCAAGCGGATACAATGTTTATTCATTGAGAATGTTAAATTTATGTAAAATACTACACTATATATTTATATTAACCGGTGTAGTTCTATATATCAAATGAATGTAAAGATTCTATGAACATTGATGCTACCTTTACAGTTAATACAAGAAAAAGAAAAGAAAAGAAGAAAAATAACTAGGAAATTAATTAAATCAAATTTGGTGCTTCAATACCAAAAAACAAAAAAAAGGAAAAAGAGAATGTGAACTTACAAAATTGATTAAATTAACAAAGCTATGTAAATAAGTATGAATAAAATGAAAAAATTCAAAAATTGCAAAATTGCTATAATGTGTCACTGTGGTGTTAAAGTTATCAAATGTGATGATTGAAAAAAACATTGTCATTTTATGTGTGTGTTGAAGTGTTATAAAGTGATGGACACTATGTATACAATACTGGGAATGTGAAAAAAGTAAGATAAAGTGTCCTATGACTTATAATGTCAAAATAAGTGAGGTTATAGCAAATCATATACATTATTAATTCACCAAAATGAATCTTCTTTTATGATTAAATATATTTATATATATGTGAAAGTGGTGAGTACATAACCCACAAAGTTCTGTGCTTATGTATATCCAGATATAATATTTCTATAAAAAATGCTTCTTGTGTTGGTGGTTAAATAAACTTAAGTGTAGGGATGTGGTATTAGTAAGAAAAGGATATTCTATGGTGAGGATTCGGAATATAAAATCATATTGTGAAAATAGCTTTAATAATTGTGTTACTGTCAGCATAATATAAAAACTGATTTTCATAATTACAAAATATGTTTGTCAGGTGAAGATATAGGGGGGTAGTTATCAAGCCGTCTACTTTTCTGGCTTCGCCGGCCCAATACGTCCGCCTAAGCTCGCCTACCTTCGCCGCCGCGGACCTTGAATACGTTCGCCTAAGTTATCAAATAAAGCTGTCAAAAAGCCGCGGGGCGATGAGCAGCGGACTGTGACAGTTATCACTCATCCGATCTTGCTGCCCTTCGGCTTTTTCCCAGCTTTATTGCTAGCCTGTCACTAAGCACTCACACTAAACTACACTGTTCTACCCCCTATACCGGCGCCCCCGGAGGCCCCCGCAACTAAATAAAGTTACTAACCCCTAAACCACCGCTCCTAGACCCCGCCGCAACTCTTATAAATGTATTAACCCCTAAACCGCCGCTCCTAGACCCCGCCGCAAGTCTTATAAATGTATTAACCCCTAAACCGCCGCTCCCGGACACCGCTGCCACCTACATTATACCTAGTAACCCCTATCCTGCCCCCCTATACCGTCGCCCTCTATTATAAAATTATTAACCCCTATCCTGCTGATCCCGCACCTCTCCGCAACTAAATAAATAGTTTAACCCCTAAACCGCCGCTCCATGAACCCGCCGCAACCTATAATAAATTTATTAACCCCTATCCTGCCCCCCACTACGCCGCCGCCACTGTAATAAAATGATTAACCCCTAAACCTAAGTCTAACCCTAACCATAACGCCCCCCTAACTTAAATATTAATTAAATACATCTAAATAAATTAACTCTTATTAACTAAATGAATCCTATTTAAAACTAAATACTTACTTATAAAATAAACCCTAAGATAGCTACAATATAAATAATAATTATATTCTAGCTATCTTAGGATTTATATTTATTTTACAGGTAACTTTGTATTTATTTTAGCTAGTTAGAATAGTTATTAAATAGTTATTAACTATTTAATAACTACCTAGCTAAAAGAAATACAAAATTACCTGTAAAATAAATCCTAACCTAAGTTACAATTAAACCTAATACTACACTATCATTAAATTAACTAAATAAACTACCTACAAATAACTACAATTAAATACAATTACATAAACTAACTAAAGTACAAAAAATAAAAAAAGCTAAGTTACAAAAAATAAAAAATTAAGTTACAAACATGTTAAAAATATTACAACAATTTAAGATACTTACACCTAATCTAAGCCCCCTAATAAAATAACAAACCCCCCCAAAATAAAAAAAATCCCTACCCTATTCTAAATTACATAAATTTCAAAGCTCTTTTACCTTACCAGCCCTTAAAAGGGCCATTTGTGGGGGCATGCCCCAAAAAGTTCAGCTCTTTTGCCTGTAAAAGAAAAATACAACCCCCCCCCCAACATTAAAACCCACCACCCACATACCCCTAATCTAACCCAAACCCCCCTTACAAAAACCTAACACTAATCCCCTGAAGATCATCCTACCTTGAGTCGTCTTCACTCAGCCGAGCCACCGATGGAACTGAAGAGGACATCCGGAGCGGAAGAAGTTAATCCTCCAAGCGGCGCTGAAGAAATCTTCCATCCGATGAAGTCATCATCCAGGCGGCGCTGAAGAAGTCTTCGATCCGGCCGATGTCATCTTCAAAGAGGCGCTGAAGAGGTCTTCTATCCGGGCGAAGTCATCTTCCAAGCCGGGTCTTGAATCTTCCTTCCGCCGACGCGGAACCACCTTCTTCACCGACGGACTACGACGAATGACGGCTCCTTTAAGGGACGTCATCCAAGATGGCGTCCCCTCAATTCCGATTGGCTGATAGGATTCTATCAGCCAATCGGAATTAAGGTAGGAAAATCTGATTGGCTGATGGAATCAGCCAATCAGATTCAAGTTCAATCCGATTGGCTGATCCAATCAGCCAATCAGATTGAGCTCGCATTCTATTGGCTGATCGGAACAGCCAATAGAATGCGAGCTCAATCTGATTGGCTGATTCCATCAGCCAATCAGATTTTTCCTACCTTAATTCCGATTGGCTGATAGAATCCTATCAGCCAATCGGAATTGAGGGGACGCCATCTTGGATGACGTCCCTTAAAGGAGCCGTCATTCGTCGTAGTCCGTCGGTGAAGAAGGTGGTTCCGCGTCGGCGGAAGGAAGATTCAAGACCCGGCTTGGAAGATGACTTCGCCCGGATAGAAGACCTCTTCAGCGCCTCTTTGAAGATGACATCGGCCGGATCGAAGACTTCTTCAGCGCCGCCTGGATGATGACTTCATCGGATGGAAGATTTCTTCAGCGCCGCTTGGAGGATTAACTTCTTCCGCTCCGGATGTCCTCTTCAGTTCCATCGGTGGCTCGGCTGAGTGAAGACGACTCAAGGTAGGATGATCTTCAGGGGATTAGTGTTAGGTTTTTGTAAGGGGGGTTTGGGTTAGATTAGGGGTATGTGGGTGGTGGGTTTTAATGTTGGGGGGGGGTTGTATTTTTCTTTTACAGGCAAAAGAGCTGAACTTTTTGGGGCATGCCCCCACAAATGGCCCTTTTAAGGGCTGGTAAGGTAAAAGAGCTTTGAAATTTATGTAATTTAGAATAGGGTAGGGATTTTTTTTATTTTGGGGGCGTTTGTTATTTTATTAGGGGGCTTAGATTAGGTGTAAGTAGCTTAAAATTGTTGTAATATTTTTAACATGTTTGTAACTTAATTTTTTATTTTTTGTAACTTAGCTTTTTTTATTTTTTGTACTTTAGTTAGTTTATGTAATTGTATTTCATTGTAGTTATTTGTAGGTAGTTTATTTAATTAATTTAATGATAGTGTAGTATTAGGTTTAATTGTAACTTAAGTTAGGATTTATTTTACAGGTAATTTTGTATTTCTTTTAGCTAGGTAGTTATTAAATAGTTAATAACTATTTAATAACTATTCTAACTAGCTAAAATAAATACAAAGTTACCTGTAAACTAAATATAAATCCTAAGATAGCTATAATATAAGTATTAATTACATTGTAGCTATCTTAGGGTTTATTTTACAGGTAAGTATTTATTTTTAAATAGGAATAATTTATTAAAGTATAGTGTAGTGTTAGGTGTAATTGTAACTTAGGTTAGGATTTATTTCACAGGTACATTTCTCTTTATTTTAGCTAGGTAAGCTATTAAATAGTTAATAACTATTTAATAGCTATTGTACATGGTTAAAATAAATTGAAAGGTACCTGTAAAATAAAAATAAATCCTAAAATAGCTACAATATAATTATTATTTATATTGTAGCTATATTAGGGTTTATTTTAAAGGTAAGTATTTAGTTTTAAATAGGATTCATTTAGTTAATAAGAGTTAATTTATTTAGATGTATTTAATTAATATTTAAGTTAGGGGGCGTTAGGGTTAGACTTAGGTTTAGGGGTTAATAATTTTATTACAGTGGCGGCGGCGTAGTGGGGGGCAGGATAGGGGTTAATAAATTTATTATAGGTGGCGACGGTGTAGGGGGGGCAGATTAGGGGTTAATAAATTTATTATAGGTGGCGACGGTGTAGGGGGGGCAGGATAGGGGTTAATACATTTAATATAGGTTGCGGCGGGTTCAGGGAGCGGCGGTTTAGGGGTTAATACATTTATTATAGTTGCGGTGGGCTCCGGGAGCGGCGGTTTAGGGGTTAATATGTATAGAGTAGCTTGCGGTGGGCTCCGGGAGCGGCGGTTTAGGGGGTAATAACTTTATTTAGTTGTGGCGGTGTAGGGGGGACAGATTAGTGGTGTTTAGACTCTGGGTACATGTTAGGGTGTTAGGTGTAGACAGCTCCCATAGAAATCAATGGGATGTCTGTCAGCAGCGAACTTGTACTTTCGCTATGGTCAGACTCCCATTGATTCCTATGGGATCCGCCGCCTCCAGGGGTGGCGGATTGAAAACCAGGTACGCTGGGCCGTAAAAGTGCCGAGCGTACCTGCTAGTTTTTTGATAGCTAGCAAAAGTAGTGAGAATGTGCCGCACTTGTGTGCGGAACATCTGGAGTGACGTAAGAATCGATCTGTGTCAGACTGAGTCCGGCGGATCGAAGCTTACGTCACAAAATTCTACTTTTGCCGGTCTCGAGCCTTTGATAACTAAGGCGAATCAGCCTCGCCACAAATACGCTGCGGAATTCCAGCGTATTTGAGGTTGACGGCTTGATAACTACCCCCCATAGTGTTAATGTGACTAGTAAAAGTAAAGATTGCTTAAAGTTACATATTTCTTGGATAGTTAAAAATGAAGTACTAACTGTGGGAAATAAGTTATATATTCCCTAAGGATTCACTTGAATTATTTGTCATGATGATATTTGAACACTTTGTGTTTACACCTACTTATGTTAATATGTGTAGGTGCTGGGGCTAACAGATATTTTTACAGATATACATGATAGTGATTATAATCATTGAGTCCATATGATTTTACACTGTTTAGTAAGTGTATCCATCTACACTCCATTTTCAACAGTGTTTGCTCTAGATTACCTCCTCTTATACCAAGGGTGGCCTTTTGTAACACTGAGAATTTAAGTAGGGAGTCATTGCTGTTGTGTTTGTGGTAAAAATGTTTAGCCACACTGGTTATAGGTCTGTTTTTTTCCAAGTCCTTATGAGCATTTTTAATATTTCTGCTGTGTTCCATTATTCTAGTTCTGGCTTGACGTGTCGTCATCCCTACATAGAACAATTTGCATGGACACTGAAGGACATACACAACTCCTACTGTAGTGCAGGAGAAGTGAGCAGGTATTATGTGTTTATTAGCATACCTATCAGTTATTTCCTTGATTTTCCACACTTTAGGACATGTACTGCATGTTCCACATGGGAACATACCTTTAGCTTGACATGCTCTCTTTGGCATGTGAGTGTAATGACTTGAAACCAGAGTATCTTTCAGATTTCTATGTCTTTTGTAACCTATGGATACTCTGTCCCCAATCTGACTTGATAGTAGCGGATCATTTTGTAATATATGCCAATGTTCATTCAAAATGTTAGTTATTTGTTTGATCTGTGGATTGTATGATGTTATCAGTCTGGGTTTATTGTCCATCTTTTTTTGCTTTGGTTGTAATAGTTCTTGACGATCTGTTCTCATAACTTGTGTTTTTGCTTTTTTGATGGAACGTTTACTATAGCCTCGATCTTGGAGTCTATTTGATAGTTTTATTGCTTCATTCTTAAATGTGCCAAGGTCAGAACAGTTTCTACGCAACCTGATAAATTCACCTTTTGGAATGGCATTAAGGGTGCATGGTGCATGGGCACTTGTGTGATGTAGTAGGCTATTGGTGGCGGTTTTCTTTCTATATATAGTCGTACTTACTTACCCTTGTGGATCTACTAGAATTTGTAAATCTAGGAAGTTTACCATCTGCTGACTATACTCATATATGAGTTTTATATTCAGCTTGTTGTTATTCAAGATATTCATAAATTCCATCAATTCCAGTTCTGGACCTTCCCAGATGAACAGGATGTCATCTATGTAGCGGATCCAACAGGGGATGTACTGCATATATTTATCATTGTCACTCATGAAGACTGTTAAATTTTCCCACCACCCTAAAAACAAGTTAGCATATGTGGGTGCACATGCTGTACCCATGGCGGTACCCTGTGTTTGTAAATAAAACCGATCTTTGAATGTAAAATAATTGTGATGTAGCACGAAGTGTAATAGATCTTTAATAAATTGATTATGGTCATGATTGTCAGTGACATTTGTGCCTAGAAAATGGGAGATAGCTTGTTCACCCAAATGGTGTTTTATATTCGTATACAGTGATTCAACATCCGCTGTAACGATGAAAGAATTGGGTGTTAGTATCATGTTGTTCAATTTTTGAAGCACTTCCATTGTATCCTTTACATATGAAGGTAAGGTATATAGATATTCCCTGAGTCTCTGATCTATATATTGGCTAGGTTTTTCAGTGAGACTTCCATTGCCTGACACAATTGGGTGGCCTGGGGGTTTGTGAATGTCTTTATGTATTTTTGGGATTAAATAGAATGTTGCGGTAGTTGGATGTGATTGAGATAAAAATTGTTTTTCTGTGACATTGATAATTTGATCCTTATAGGCCTTTTCTATGATTTTATTGTATTTCTCACTGTACATGTAAGTTGGATTGCCTAGCAGTTTTTTGTAACATTGATCATTATCTAGTTGTTTGGTGGCTTCTTCAAGATACATATTTCTCTCCCATAGGACTATGTTACCACCTTTATCCGATGGCTTTTTGATGGTATCATGCCATGTATCGATATCTTTCAGTGCTTGTTGTTCTTGTTTTGTCAGATTGGAATTAGGTCTATGCACTGGTAATTTTTCAATTTCTGCACATTCTATTTCGTGAAAAACTTGAATTTGGGGTGATAAATTATTTGGAGGGATATATTTAGATTTATTTTTGATTTGTTGCCTCCAGTCTGTATCTGGAGATGTGTTACCCCTATTCTCTTCCAATAGGTCTTGGAGATCCTGTAATGCTGATTGGTCTGTGGTTGTCCAATCCTCTCCAAGTTCTTTTTTGGCATATAGTTTTTTTAACAGCAATTTTCTTGTATACAGATTAACATCTTTTACTACTTCAAACTTGTTTAACTTGTTGGTAGGGCAAAAACTGAGACCCTTTGATAACACTAAGATGTGGTTTTTGTCTAAAACGTGACTGGTCAGATTTACAACTTTTAAGTTCCCATTCTGATCTTTGAGAAGGGACTTGGCTGTCTCCTTCTTGTCTCCCTTTGGGGAGTGGTCTGTGGTTTGCGCTTGTTCGGCCTCGATTCTTGTGGTGCGTTGCTGCCAGGTATTGTGTTTTGCCTGCTCGTGGTTATGCCTAAAAAAGAGGGAGCGCCCACAGATGTTGAAGGGGTTGTTTGCTCACTGTGTATTATAGCTTGTGTTTGTGATCTCGTATAGGTTCTTGGTTGGATACTGATGTCACCACTTATGCTTTCTATGGAAGTATCAGACTCAGAGATCTCAATATCACTTTCATTTTGTTGTGATGTATGTTGATGCTGTCTAGTATTTCGAGAGAGAGTGTTATACCTTTTTTGCCATTTATAGACTATTTGTTTAAATAGTCATATTGATCTCTTTGGTACTTTTGTTTCTTTGTCTGTATGCGTTCTGTTTCTAGTTTATCTAACTCTGATTGATATTGTTTATAGAGGTTGGTAAATTTCTCCAAATTTTCAAAACTTTTCAGACTCTCATTGTGAGTTTGTATTTCTACTTCCAAAGAGGCAACTTCGTCCTGATCTGCTTCTATTAATATTTGCATCAAAGTCAGTGAGCATGTTGTTAAGGCCTTTTCCCATCTCTCTATATGATCAGGTTTTTTAAGATCATAACCTGGGAACATTTTGATACGTAATCCTCTAGGGATTATTTTGTCCTGTTGATACTTCTGAAAAAAATGTAGATTCCACCATCTCTTTGTGTGCTTAAATAAAGTTTTATGTGATTGGCAAAATAACTCATTTATCTGATCCTCTGCTACATTTTGAGGTAACTCATTAGATATATTGAAAATAGAGTTTAAATCTTGTAGTCTTTTTTGTTGTCTTGCTAATAGATCACTCTGTAACCTCATGTTACAGAGTGTATATCTGTAAATTAGCACCAGCAACCTACACATATTAACATAAGTAGGTGTAAACACAAAGGCCTAGATTTGGAGTTTGGCGGTAGCCGTGAAAACCAGCGTTAGAGGCTCCTAACGCTGGTTTTAGGCTACCGCCGGTATTTGGAATCAGTCAGGAAAGGGTCTAACGCTCACTTTTCAGCCGCGACTTTTCCATACCGCAGATCCCCTTACGTCAATTGCGTATCCTATCTTTTCAATGGGATCTTTCTAACTCCGGTATTTAGAGTCGTGGCTGAAGTAAGCGTTAGAATTCTAACGACAAAACTCCAGCCGCAGAAAAAAGTCTAACACCTAACTTCAATTATTAACCCCTAATCTGACGACCGGAGCTCACCGCTACTATAATAAATGGATTAACCCCTAATGCTAAGTCTAACCCTAACTCTAACACCCCCCTAAGTTAAATATAATTTAAATCTAACGAAATAAATTAACTCTTATTAAATAAATTATTCCTATTTAAAGCTAAATACTTACCTGTAAAATAAATCCTAATATAGCTACAATATAAATTATAATTATATTATAGCTATTTTAGGATTTATATTTATTTTACAGGCAACTTGGTAATTATTTTAACCAGGTACAATAGCTATTTAATAGTTACCTAGTTAAAATAATAACAAATTTACCTGTAAAATAAATCCTAACCTAAGATATAATTAAACCTAACACTACCCTATCAATAAATTAATTAAATAAACTACCTACAATTACCTACAATTAACCTAACACTACACTATCAATAAATTAATTAAACACAATTCCTACAAATAAATACAATTAAATAAACTAGCTAAAGTACAAAAAATAAAAAAGAACTAAGTTACAAAAAATAAAAAAATATTTACAAACATAAGAAAAATAGTACAATTTTAAACTAATTACACCTACTCTAAGCCCCCTAATAAAATAACAAAGCCCCCCAAAATAAAAAAATTCCCTACCCTATTCTAAATTAAAAAAGGTAAAAGCTCTTTTACCTTACCAGCCCTGAACAGGGCCCTTTGCGGGGCATGCCCCAAGAATTTCAGCTCTTTTGCCTGTAAAAAAAAACATACAATACCCAAGCCCCCCAACATTACAACCCACCACCCACATACCCCTAATCTAACCCAAACCCCCCTTAAATAAATCTAACACTAAGCCCCTGAAGATCTTCCTACCTTGTCTTCACCATCCAGGTTCACCGATCCGTCCTGAAGAGCTCCTCCGATGTCCTGATCCAAGCCCAAGCGGGGGGCTGAAGAGGTCCATGATCCGGTCAAAGTCTTCATCCAAGCGGGGCAGAAGAGGATCTTCCATCCGATTGAAGTCTTCATCCAAGCAGCATCCATCCGGAGCGAAGCGGCAGGATCCTGAAGACCTCCAGTGCGGAACATCCATCCGGCCCGACGACTGAACGACGAATGACTGTTCCTTTAAGGGACGTCATCCAAGATGGCGTCCCTCGAATTCCGATTGGCTGATAGGATTCTATCAGCCAATCGGAATTAAGGTAGGAATTTTCTGATTGGCTGATGGAATCAGCCAATCAGAATCAAGTTCAATCCGATTGGCTGATCCAATCAGCCTATCAGATTGAGCTCGCATTCTATTGGCTGATCGGAACAGCCAATAGAATGCGAGCTCAATCTGATTGGCTGATTGGATCAGCCAATCGGATTGAACTTGATTCTGATTGGCTGATTCCATCAGCCAATCAGAAAATTCCTACCTTAATTCCGATTGGCTGATAGAATCCTATCAGCCAATCGGAATTCGAGGGACGCCATCTTGGATGACGTCCCTTAAAGGAACAGTCATTCGTCGTTCAGTCGTCGGGCCGGATGGATGTTCCGCGCTGGAGGTCTTCAGGATCCTGCCGCTTCGCTCCGGATAGAAGACCATAGAAGATGCCGCCTGGATGAAGACTTCAATCGGATGGAAGATCCTCTTCTGCCCCGCTTGGATGAAGACTTTGACCGGATCATGGACCTCTTCAGCCCCCCGCTTGGGCTTGGATCAGGACATCAGAGGAGCTCTTCAGGACGGATCGGTGAACCTGGATGGTGAAGACAAGGTAGGAAGATCTTCAGGGGCTTAGTGTTAGGTTGATTTAAGGGGGGTTTGGGTTAGATTAGGGGTATGTGGGTGGTGGGTTGTAATGTTGGGGGGGGGGGTATTGTATGTTTTTTTTACAGGCAAAAGAGCTGAAATTCTTTGGGCATGCCCCGCAAAGGGCCCTGTTCAGGGCTGGTAAGGTAAAAGAGCTTTTACCTTTTTTAATTTAGAATAGGGTAGGGAATTTTTTATTTTGGGGGGCTTTGTTATTTTATTAGGGGGCTTAGAGTAGGTGTAATTAGTTTAAAATTGTTGTAATATTTTTCTTATGTTTGTAAATATTTTTTTATTTTTTGTAACTTAGTTCTTTTTTATTTTTTGTACTTTAGCTAGTTTATTTAATTGTATTTATTTGTAGGAATTGTGTTTAATTAATTTATTGATAGTGTAGTGTTAGGTTAATTGTAGGTAATTGTAGGTAGTTTATTTAATTAATTTATTGATAGGGTAGTGTTAGGTTTAATTATAACTTAGGTTAGGATTTATTTTACAGGTAATTTTGTAATTATTTTAACTAGGTAACTATTAAATAGTTCTTAACTATTTAATAGCTATTGTACCTGGTTAAAATAATTACCAAGTTGCCTGTAAAATAAATATTAATCCTAAAATAGCTATAATATAATTATAATTTATATTGTAGCTATATTAGGATGTATTTTACAGGTAAGTATTTAGCTTTAAATAGGAATAATTTATTTAATAAGAGTTCATTTTTTTCGTTAGATTTAAATTATGTTTAATTTAGGGGGGTGTTAGTGTTAGGGTTAGACTTAGCTTTAGGGGTTAATCCATTTATTATAGTAGCGGTGAGCTCCGGTCGTCAGATTAGGGGTTAATAATTGAAGTTAGGTGTCGACGATGTTAGGGAGGGCAGATTAGGGGTTAATACTATTTATTATAGGGTTAGTGAGGCGGATTAGGGGTTAATACATTTATTATAGTAGCGCTCAGGTCCGCTCGGCAGATTAGGGGTTAATAAGTGTAGGCAGGTGACGGCGACGTTGTGGGGGGCAGATTAGGGGTTAATAAATATAATATAGGGGTCGGCGGTGTTAGGGGCAGCAGATTAGGGGTACATAAGGATAACGTAGGTGGCGGCGCTTTGCGGTCAGCAGATTAGGGGTTAATTATTGTAGGTAGCTGGCGGCGACATTGTGGGGGGCAGATTAGGGGTTAATAAATATAATATAGGGGTCGGCGATGTTAGGGCAGCAGATTAGGGGTACATAGGGATAACGTAGGTTGCGGCGGTTTACGGAGCGGCAGATTAGGGGTTAAAAAAATATGCAGGGGTCAGCGATAGCGGGAGCGGCAGATTAGGGGTTAATAAGTGTAAGGTTAGGGGTGTTTAGACTCGGGGTACATGTTAGAGTGTTAGGTGCAGACGTAGGAAGTGTTTCCCCATAGGAAACAATGGGGCTGCGTTAGGAGCTGAACGCTGCTTTTTTGCAGGTGTTAGGTTTTTTTTCAGCTCAAACAGCCCCATTGTTTCCTATGGGGGAATCGTGCAACGAGCACGTTTTTGAGGCTGGCCGCGTCCGTAAGCAACTCTGGTATCGAGAGTTGCATTTGCGGTAAAAATGCTCTACGCTCCTTTTTTGGAGCCTAACGCAGCATTTGTTTGAACTCTCGATACCAGAGTTAAATTTATGGTGCGGCCAGAAAAAAGCCTGCGGAGCATTAACAGCCCTTCTAACGCCAAACTCCAAATCTAGGCCATAGTTCTTTTTTATTTTTTGTACTTTAGTTAGTTTATTTCATTGTATTTATTTGTAGGTATTGTATTTAATTAATGTATTGATAGTGTAGTGTTAGGTTTAATTGTAGGTAATTGTAGGTATTTTATTTAATTAATTTATTGATAGTGTAGTGTTAGGTTTAATTGTAACTTAGGTTAGGATTTATTTTACAGGTAATTTTGTAATTATTTTAACTATTTTAGCTATTAAATAGTTCTTAACTATTTAATAGCTATTGTACCTGGTTAAAATAAATACAAAGTTACCTGTAAAATAAATATAAATCCTAAAATAGCTATAATATAATTATAATTTATATTGTAGCTATATTAGGATTTATTTTACAGGTAAGTATTTAGTTTTAAATAGGATTAATTTATTTAATAAGAGTTCATTAATTTCGTTAGATTTAAATTATATTTAAGTTAGAGGGGTGTTAGTGTTAGGGTTAGACTTAGCTTTAGGGGTTAATACATTTATTAGAATAGCGGTGAGCTCCAGTCGGCAGATTAGGGGTTAATGTTTGAAGTTAGGTGTCGGCGATGTTAGGGAGGGCAGATTAGGGGTTAATACTATTTATTATAGGGTTAGTGAGGCGGATTAGGGGTTAATAACTTTATTATAATAGCGGTGCGGTCCGGTTGGCAGATTAGGGGTTAATAAGTGTAGGCAGGTGGAGGCGACGTTGTGGGGGGCAGATTAGGGGTTAATAAATATAATATAGGGGTCGGCGGTGTTAGGGACAGCAGATTAGGGGTACATAAGGATAATGTAAGTAGCGGCGGTTTACGGAGCGGCAGATTAGGGGTTAATAATAATATGCAGGGGTCAGCGATAGCGGGGGCGGCAGAATAGGGGTTAATAAGTGTAAGGTTAGGGGTCTTTAGACTCGGGGTACATGTTAGAGTGTTAGGTGCAGACGTAGGAAGTGTTTCCCCATAGCAAACAATGGGGCTGCGTTAGGAGCTGAACGCGGCTTTTTTGCAGGTGTTAGGTTTTTTTTAAGCTCAAACAGCCCCATTGTTTCCTATGGGGGAATCGTGCACGAGCACGTTTTTGAGGCTGGCCGCGTCCGTAAGCAACTCTACACCGTCGCCACCTATAATAAATTTATTAACCCCTATCCTGCCCCCCCTACACCGTCGCCACCTATAATAAATTTATTAACCCCTATCCTGCCCCCCCTACACCGTCGCCACCTATAATAAATTTATTAACCCCTATCCTGCCCCCCACTACACCGCCGCCACTGTAATCAAATTATTAACCCCTAAACCTAAGTCTAACACTAACCCTAATGCCCCCTAACTTAAATATTAATTAAATAAATCTAAATAATATTTTTATTATTAACTAAATTAATCCTATTTAAAACTAAATATTTACCTTTAAAATAAACCCTAATATAGCTACAATATAAATAATAATTATATTGTATCTATTTTAGGATTTATTTTTATTTTACAGGCATCTTTCAATTTATTTTAACTAGGTACAATAGCTATTAAATAGTTATTAAGTATTTAATAGCTTACCTAGCTAAAATAAAGAGAAATGTACCTGTAAAATAAAAACTAACCTAAGTTACAATTACACCTAACACTACACTATACTTTAATAAATTATTCCTATTTAAAACTAAATACTTACCTGTAAAATAAACCCTAATATAGCTACAATATAAATAATAATTATATTGTAGCTATCTTAGGATTTATATTTATTTTACAGGTAACTTTGTATTTATTTTAGCTAGGTAGAATAGTTATTAAATAGTTATTAACTATTTAATAACTACCTAGCTAAAAGAAATACAAAATTACCTGTAAAATAAATCCTAACCTAAGTTACACTTAAACCTAATACTACACTATCATTACATTAATTAAATAAACTACCTACAAATAACTACAATTAAATACAATTACATAAACTAACTAAAGTACAAAAAATAAAAAAGCTAAGTTACAAAAAATAAAAAAATAAGTTACAAACATTTTAAAAATATTACAACAATTTTAAGCTACTTACACCTAATCTAAGCCCCCTAATAAAATAACAAACCCCCCCAAAATAAAAAATGCCCTACCCTATTCTAAATTAAATAAAGTTCAAAGCTCTTTTACCTTACCAGCCCTTAAAAGGGCCATTTGTGGGGGCATGCCCCAAAAAGTTCAGCTCTTTTGCCTGTAAAAGAAAAATACAACCCCCCCCAACATTAAAACCCACCACCCACATACCCCTAATCTAACCCAAACCCCCCTTACAAAAACCTAACACTAATCCCCTGAAGATCATCCTACCTTGAGTCGTCTTCACTCAGCCGAGCAGCGATGGAACCGAAGTGGACATCCGGAGCGGAAGAAGTTAATCCTCCAAGCGGCGCTGAAGAAATCTTCCATCCGATGAAGTCATCATCCAGGCGGCGCTGAAGAAGTCTTCGATCCGGGTGATGTCATCTTCCAAGAGGCGCTGAAGAGGTCTTCTATCCGGGCGATGTCATCTTCCAAGCCGGGTCTTGAATCTTCCTCCCGACGCGGAACCTCCTTCTTCACCGACGGACTACGACGAATGAAGGCTCCTTTAAGGGACGTCATCCAAGATGGCGTCCCCTCAATTCCGATTGGCTGATAGGATTCTATCAGCCAATCGGAATTAAGATAGGAAAAATCTGATTGGCTGATGGAATCAGCCAATCAGATTGAGCTCGCATTCTATTGGCTGTTTCGATCAGCCAATAGAATGCGAGCTCAATCTGATTGGCTGATTATTTTTTGTACTTTAGTTAGTTTATGTAATTGTATTTATTTGTAGGTAGTTTATTTAATTAATGCAATGATAGTGTAGTATTAGGTTTAATTGTAACTTAGGTTAGGATTTATTTTACAGGTAATTTTGTATTTCTTTTAGCTAGGTAGTTATTAAATAGTTAATAACTATTTAATAACTATTCTACCTAGCTAAAATAAATACAAAGTTACCTGCAAAATAAATATAAATCCTAAGATAGCTACAATATAATTCTTATTTATATTGTAGCTATATTAGGGTTTATTTTATAGGTAAGTATTTAGTTTTAAATAGGAATAATTTATTAAAGTATAGTGTAGTGTTAGGTGTAATTGTAACTTAGGTTAGTTTTTATTTTACAGGTACATTTCTCTTTATTTTAGCTAGGTAAGCTATTAAATACTTAATAACTATTTAATAGCTATTGTACCTAGTTAAAATAAATTGAAAGATGCCTGTAAAATAAAAATAAATCCTAAGATAGATACAATATAATTATTATTTATATTGTTGCTATATTAGGGTTTATTTTAAAGGTAAGTATTTAGTTTTAAATAGGATTAATTTAGTTAATAATAAAAATATTATTTAGATTTATTTAATTAATATTTAAGTTAGGGGGGCGTTAGTGTTAGACTTAGGTTTAGGGGTTAATAGTTTGATTACAGTGGCGGCGGCGTAGTGAGGGGCAGGATAGGGGTTAATAAATTTATTATAGGTGGCGACGGTGTAGGGGGGCAGATTAGGGCTTAATAAATTTATTATAGGTGGCGACGGTGTAGGGGGGGCAGATTAGGGGTTAATAAATTTATTATAGGTGGCGACGGTGTAGGGGGGGCAGATGAGGGGTTAATAAATTTATTATAGGTGGCGACGGTGTAGGGGGGGCAGGATAGGGGTTAATACATTTAATATAGGTTGCGGCGGGTTCAGGGAGCGGCGGTTTAGGGGTTAATACATTTATTATAGTTGCGGTGGGCCCCAGAAGCGGCGGTTTAGGGGTTAATATGTATAGAGTAGCTTGCGGTGGGCTCCGGGAGCGGCGGTTTAGGGGGTAATAACTTTATTTAGTTGCGATGGTATAGGGGGGGCAGATTAGTGGTGTTTAGACTCGGGGTACATGTTAGGGTGTTAGGTGCAGACAGCTCCCATAGAAATCAATGGGATGTCTGGCAGCAGCGAACATGAACTTTCACTATGGTCAGACTCCCATTGATTCCTATGGGATCCGCCGCCTCCAGGGTGGCGGTTTGAAAACCAGGTACGCTGGGCCGTAAAAGTGCCGAGCGTACCTGCTAGTCATTTGATAACTAGCAAAAGTAGTGAGATTGTGCCGCACTTGTGTGCGGAACATCTGGAGTGACGTAAGAATCGATCTGTGTCGGACTTAGTCCGGCGGATCGAAGCTTACGTCACAAAATTCTACTTTTGCCGGTCTCGAGCCATTGATAACTAAGGCAAATCAGCCTCGCCACAAATACGCTGCGGAATTCCAGCATATTTGAGGTTGACGGCTTGATAACTACCCCCCTATATCTTCACCTGACAAACATATTTTGTAATTATGAAAATCAGTTTTTATATTATACTGACAGTAACACAATTATTAAAGCTATTTTCACAATATGATTTTATATTCCGAATCCTCACCATAGAATATCCTTTTCTTACTAATACCACATCCCTACACTTAAAGGGCCACTAAACCCAAAATATTTCTTTCATGATTCAGATAGAACATACAAATTTAAACAACATTACAATTTAGTTCTATTATTTATTTTGCTTCATTTTTTATATATCCTTATTAGAAGAAAAAGCAATGCACATGGGTGAGCCAATCACATGAGGCTTCTATGTGCAGCAACCAATCAGCAGCTACTGAGCATATCTAGATATGCTTTTCAGCAAAGAATATCAAGAGAATAAAACAAATTGGATAATAGAAATAAATTAGAAAGATGTTTAAAATTGCATTCTCTTTCTAAATCATGAAAGAAAAAATGTGGGTTTCATGTCCCTTTAAGTTTATTTAACCACCAACACAAGAAGCATTTTTTATAGAAATATTATATCTGGATATACATAAGCACAGAACTTTGTGGGTTATGTACTCACCACTTTCACATATATATAAATATATTTAATCAAAAAAGAAGATTCATTTTGGTGAATTAATAATGTATATGATTTGCTATAACCTCACTTATTTTGACATTATAAGTCATAGGACACTTTATCTTACTTTTTTCACATTCCCAGTATTGTATACATAGTGTCCATCACTTTATAACACTTCAACACACACATAAAATGACAATGTTTTTTTCAATCATCACATTTGATAACTTTAACACCACAGTGACACATTATAGCAATTTTGCAATTTTTGAATTTTTTCATTTTATTCATACTTATTTACATAGCTTTGTTAATTTAATCAATTTTGTAAGTTCACATTCTCTTTTTCCTTTTTTTTTGTTTTTTGGTATTGAAGCACCAAATTTGATTTAATTAATTTCCTAGTTATTTTTCTTCTTTTCTTTTTCTTGTATTAACTGTAAAGGTAGCATCAATGTTCATAGAATCTTTACATTCATTTGATATATAGAACTACACCGGTTAATATAAATATATAGTGTAGTATTTTACATAAATTTAACATTCTCAATGAATAAACATTGTATCCGCTTGATATAGAATTGTTACATTCTTCATCTATTTAAAGCAACCAAGTTTCCACACGGCAATACATCTGGCCAATACATTCCATCTCACTATGGATGATTGACATGTACCCCATCCAATCGGTAACAAAACCGGCAGCCCAATCATGACTTAGAGGTGAGTAACACAATGGCTATAATACACCTGATGTTAGTCGGCCCGCGTAACCCCTCTGAGGAAGCGTTAGTGAAACGCCGCGCCAGGGGTCTCCTCCATTTTTATTAGCCTCACTTGTTGTTAAAAAATATAAAAACTAGTATGCTTCACTTATAAATATCAGCATTAGACTTAGACGCTTCAGCGTGTGAAAGGCGCAAATGATAGCTATATGAACTCCAGGCTGATTTAGTATAATAAGCAAGCTTGCTCGTTACTCTAACTGCGGTACGCTGTATACAATATTAATAACAATCTAGCGTTAGATGGATACTAAGTATCCGGCAACAGTAAGATATTGATCTCTCTTATGTTGACTTAGTTCACAGCCTAAAGTGTTGCTTCTATACTGACAGTATTCAGCACTAGCTAATACAAACGTTTCAAAGAACCAGCCAGTTAACTATTATTTATCGATTTAGCTACACTGTGACTTATATATTTGTACTCACTTTATATTTTTAGTAAATTGTTTACCAGCCTTATATTTGGCGGCACTATATAATTAAGTGAAAAGTACTAGTCATACATGTACCTAATATAATAAATCATGGTATCACTTTGAAGAAAATACAGTGTATATCCTGCAGTACTATTTACATTATTCTAGGTATTACTTAATCAGTATTATAAGTAAGATTGAGACATGTAATACCATCACCAGTGTTATATAACGGAGTAGTTAGCAACCAATACAATATAAATACATCTCTGATATTAAACAGTTTTATGATTTATCAACCACATATTGGTGTTATAATCACCCACTTTAAACAGTAGATCATCTATATTTGCTATTTGTAAGTTGCTACCACCGTATGTACACAATAATTTTTGTACCTAGACATAATAGCAGCCTTAGATTGTAATAGGCCACTTAGCAAGTTTTGAGCTCAAGTACATAGTTACTATATACAGTTTTCTAAAATATTAGTACAATAATTTAGAGCAATACTTGCCCAATAGGCCATTGTGTAATATATTGCTGTTAGTTGTATGAAGATCTATAGTAATTTCTTAGCACCACAAGCATATGTTGAACATTCATACAACACAGTGAGAGTGTTTTTAACTTTTCAGGGCAGCATAATCATCCACATAAAGCTGTCTTTTTAAATGATGTCGATAAAGGTTAATTTTTAATACACAGTATTTTTTGTTTTTCAAGGCACAGTAAACATGATTCATTAACTAATAAAGATATCTATAATCTGATTGATAACTTTAATAAAAAAAGAAGGCTTGGGGCGGATAGGTGCATAAATGTTGACCAAGGTAATTGGTCTGCCAAAGTACAATCCCGTTAAAACTAAAAAGCAACCCTCTATATCCGAATATTAAGTAGTACAAATGAGGTGCCTTTCCTAAAGGAGATACATACCCCGTTATGCTTTGTCGGGCCTGAGCTTAGGAAGTGTTGGTCATAATAAAGTTTTGAGAGTGAGGGTTCATTAGTTTTTTTGAAATGGGTCTCTTCGAACATGATGATATCAATTTTCTTTTTATAAAAATCGTGGAAGGCTATAGAACGCTTTTGTGGGGAAAGGAAGCCCTTAACATTTTGTGTAGACAGTCTAAACTGGCTAGGTTGGTTGTGTTCAGACATTTTGCCGTAAGTGTCGATATTCTAATAGGAATAGGCTGGTGAGGCTAAATTAATTTACTGCGGAATAACCTTGTTGTGTCCTGTATATAAGGAAACACACAAAATAGAACAAAAACAAAAAAGGAAAGGAAAAAAGGAAAGGAAAACCAAAATACACTTTAAACTTTAAACAAATAAACAAAAAGAGATATCACTCACAATTTAAACTATTGTTGAGAAAGAAATAAGAAAAAAGAGAAAGAGGGAGGTAGAAATAGAGTGGAAGAGGGTAGAAAGATCAGTTTAGTACCACTGATAGCATGAAGTCTATCAGTTGATGAAATTCCAGAAGAGTTAAGACTAAGTAAGAGAGCAAGAGAGGGAAAATAGTGGTTCGGTGGAGCCCCTCTGACAGGCCAGGAGCAAGTAATTATAAGCCCACAACAAAGGGCTAAGTGGATAACATATTATATAATGTAACATAACATGACATTGTCTCTCAGTTAAGGCAGAAACTCATTGAAAAGAGCCAGGGATCTGGCTATTTAAAAGTGGGAGTCTCTGGATGGTTGGTGACAATGTTCAGTAGTGGTGAAAATCAGTACAAATGAGTACTAAATATTGTCCCAAAGTGGGTGTGTGGAACCATATACTCACGACATCACAGGGTAGAAAATTAAGTTGTCACTTTTCCAGTGGAGTCCACCGGAATGACAGGATCGGTGCAAAGCTTCTTTCTGTTCTGTTTAATGATGACTTTGGACCAAAGTTTCCTCTGAGGTTTTGGCTGGGCTGCTGTGGGTCTAGGAGATACAGAGATTATAGCTTCTGGAGCAGGAATGTCCAAGAGTTGACAGAAGTTGTTTATCTTCTCTGGGGATGTGCATTCAAAGCGCTTTCCATTTTTAATGATTTGTAGGGACACAGGGAAACCCCACCTATATGGGATTTTGAGGGATCGAAGATGGGTGCTAAAATGGGCAAATCCTTTTCTGAGTAGAAGCGTTCTGGCGGAAAGATCTTGATAGATTTGGATTTTTGCACCCAGGTATGAGAAGTTGGGTTGTGTTCGTGCCATCTGGAATATTTTCTCCCTATCTCTGTAGCTTGAGAAGCATATTATAATGTCCCTTGGGGGTTGATTTTCGCTGGGCTTGGGCCGCAGGGATCTGTGAGCTCTTTCGAGGGGTATAGGGCCAATCACTCGTTGGTTAGAGATAGCTAGGGATTGAAATAGGTTTTAAAGATATCTTCGCCCCTTAACTGATTGAGGGACACCTCGTAATCGAAGATTGTTCCTTCTTGTCCTATTTCAATATCGTCCATTTTGTTCTCTAGGTCATAGGTCTGATTTTGCTGTTCCTCTATGGTATGAGACATGTCAGACAGTTCTTTGAGAATCTCATCTCTTTTATCTTCTAGGGTTTCAACCCTATATCCCAACTAATGGATATCTTTTTTCAGCTCAGCGCACTCAATTTTAATACAAGATTTAACCTGATTAATAAGGGCCTCCATAGCCTTTAGTGTCACTGGGCCGTCATCTGCGCGTGAATGCGGGCTAAGAGGGGAAGTAGTTGGCTGTATGGTATCAGGGTTATCTGACAGGTCCTCATCCTCGCTATAAGCTTGTGGGGGATCAGTTTTCTTTTTCTTATTATCCATGCTTTTAAAAAGGCGTTAACAGAGTTAGTCGCTATGTGAGGTTTTAAGTTCTTGTCGGTCTTATTGGTTCTGCGCTGTGCCATGTTGGCAAGATGATAAAAGATTTTGTATATAGAAGTCTCGATATTGTCCCCTCAGCAGCAAGTCTGATACCACTCACCCCAATGTGTTTAATATTACAGAGTTAGGTATGTGGAGGAGCTCATCATTCAATAAAAGTTATGCACTGTGAAGCGCAATATCATGGTATCTACATAGTGCCCCCAAAGTGAGCAATCTTGAAGCTAATGTAAAGTATTTGGGGATCTGTTGGCTTGGTTATCCTTTAAAGACATAAAGAGAATATTGGCTCTTATGAGCATGTGGTAAAGATGGCGGTTATGTTAAGTGCGTCACATTGGTGGACAGCTTACCGGACCTTTGTAGGTAACTTTGTCAGGACTGCTGTGCTGCTTAGGAGTTGTCTGCTTTAATACAAGAGGCTATATTTAACCTCCGGTCACAGTGTCCCAGCACGCGTCTTCACCACGCTAAGCATAAATAATAAATAAAAGTAGGCTTCAATTGCGGCCTCTGCTGCATTCAGTGTAGCAACATCCCTGTGTTAGTTACAGTGCTGGGAAGGCAGTTACAGGATCTCCAGACCTTTACCCTGCAGTTAGGAGCCAGCGTTGTGCACTCCACTGAGTTTTAAGGAGCCTTAGGGAGAGCCCTGTCGATGCCACTGCAGGAGCTCTAGGTTGGTGCGGCCATTCGGTACGCCCGCACGCTCCGCACCCCCTTTAATCTAAGTTTTATACACTCACTACATTGTTAGATTACCCATGGTTTATCATATATCCAATAAATGTTAAGTTTTAATTTGTTTATCACCTTGGCAACCTTCCTGCCTTTTTGTTCTCTATCACAATACTTATTGGATTGTTTCTCCTAGAGTGCTTTTACAATGTCCGCCTTTTTTCTATAAAGTTAATAAATGTAGGAAGGTGGCGGTGATGTTAGGGACAGCAGATTAGGGGTTAATAATATTTAATGTTTGCGAGGCAGAAGTACGGAAGTTTAGGGGTTAATATGTTTATTCTAGTGGCGGCGATGTCCGGAGCGGCAAATTAGGGGTTAATAATTGTATTTTAGTGTTTGCGATGCGGGAGGGCCTCGGTTTAGGGGTTAATAGGTCGTTTATGGGTGTTAGTGTACTTTTTAGCACTTTAGTTATGAGTTTTATGCTACGACTTTGTAGTGTAAAACTCATAACTACTGACTTTAAAATGCGGTACGAATCTTGATGGGAAAGGCTGTACCGCTCAGTTTTTGGCCTCCCAGGACAATCTCGTAATACCGGCGCTATGGAAGTCCCATTGAAAATAGACTATACGCAATTTGCGTAAGTTGATTTGTAGTAAGGCCAAAAAAGTGTGCAGTGCCCCTAAATCTGCAAGACTCGTAATACCAGCGGTAGTAAAGAAAAATCAGCGTTATGAGGCTTTTTTACTCATAACGCAAGACTCGTAATCTAGCCGATAGTTTTTTAAATATTGACTAAAGTATATTTTATTTTACTGTCTTGCTATTGACCAAAAGTGGTTCTTTTTAACTATCTTGCAATTGTTCAATGTAAAGGTTTGTCAAAACCGACCTTTAAATAAAGATCTTAAAATAAAATTAAAAATTAAACTTGACTCTGTTTTTAATTTTAAAGTCTTTCTATGATTGTCAATATATATATATATATATATATATATATATATATATATATATATATATATATATATATATATATTACATTTACAAAAAATGGTAACAAGGTTTCAATCTCTTGTGTTTGGTAATGTTAAAGTGACAGCATAGTCACAGTTAAACCTTCATGAATCAGATAGGGCATGTAATTTGAAGCAACATTCCTATTTAAAAATCTTATATATCCTTCTTTCTTCTCTTTTTATTCTTATTTGAAAGATCAAACTAAGTAGGCTCATCTGATAATATATAAGTACTTCAAGGTTACCTCTTATCACATTCAATATTTAGCTTTTCGAAACAGGGGAGTGCTTTTTCATGTGAGCCTTATAAATAACATTATTCTCATGCACGTTCCTGGTGGCAGACACTGCACTAATTGGCTAATATGCTATTCAAAAAATATTAAATGAAATATGGAATCAGAGGGCTGTCACAAGATGCTTAGATACAATGCAATAAGAGGTCAAATTTATAATATTTGGAAAATAAACAAAAAATATGTTATTTAAGGATTTACTTAACTTAAATAATTAAACAACTTTACATTTCACTCATACAACAACATTTGATTCATTCTGTTGGTATCATTTGTTGAAGGAGCAGCAATGCACTTCAGGTTTCTAAATGAATACATGTGTGAGCCAATGACAATATATATATATATATATATATATATATAACACAGAGAAAGTCCAGCACTCGCTTACAAGCTCTCAGCTAAGATTAAAAGCAAAATTAGAAGGGTTAGTTACCTGTGCACCCTTCACTTGTTCCAAGTTTGTTGGATTGAGAGCTTGCATTGAATGGCTGCTTTAGGGACCTAGGTACCTGGGCTTGTCCAATTTGGCCAAGTAACTAACCCTTCCATTTTTTATTTAAATATTATTTGTGAGCTTGTAAGTGAATGCTGGACTTTCTCTGTGTGTTGTATTAATTATTTTTTTAATTTTCCCTATGGGCCTTGCACCCAGGCCTGTCTGGGGTTAACTCCCTATGACTCTGTGGACAGCACAGCTTCCTGTGAGTGCCAGTGAGCACACAGGGCTGAGCATGTTGCAGGGTCATATGATGTGAACCCAGTCCAGTCTGAGAGTGCAGTCCCCTTCTGGGTTTTGTATATATAGAGAGAGAGAGACAGAGAGAGATAAAGAGAGAGAGAGATAAAGAGAGCGAGAGAGCGAGAGAGAGAGAGAGAGAGAGAGAGAGAGAGAGACAATGAGCAGCTGTCACCTATATTCTTATCTGCTCATGAGATTAAAGGGATACTAAAAACAAATATTTGCTTTCATGAATCCGATAGAGCATGCAGTTTGAAGCAACCTTCTAATTTGCTACTATCATCAATTTATCTTCATTCTCTTGCTATCTTTATTTGAAAAGCAAGAATGTAATTTTTTAAATCGTGACATTTTTGGTTCACAACCTGGGTTGTTCTTGCTGATTGGTGGAGAAATGCATCCACCATTAAACAAGTGCTTTCCAGGGTTATTATCCAAAAAATTGCAGTCTCCTTAGCTTAGATGCCTTATTTTGCAAATAAACGGCTAGATTACGAGTTTTGCGTTATGAGTGGCTCGGTGCTAACTTGCAAGTTATTTCCACTGCTCACCTCCCTATAGCGTTGCTATTACAGGTTTGCATAAACCCGGCATTAGCAGGCAATATTGCAGCGTTGAGCAAAATTGAGCTCCATACCGCACTAAAATACCAGCGCTGCTTTGAGCTGGTTTTAAATGCTTGTGCATGATTTCCCCATAGACATCAATGGGGAGAGCCGGCTAAAAAAAAGCCTAACACCTGCAATAAAGAAGTGTAAAGCTCTGTAACGCAGCCCCATTGATTTCTATGGGGAAAGAAAATGTATGTTTACACCTAACATCCTAACATAAACCCTTAGTCTAAACACCCCTAATCTGCTGCCCCCGACATCGCCGACATCTACATTACAGTTATTAATCCCTAATCTGCCACCCTCAATGTGGCCGCCACCTACCTACACTTATTAACCCCTAATCTGCCGCCCCTAACATCGCCGCCACCTACATTACACTTATTACCCCTAATCCTCCGTCCCAATGCCACCGCCACTATACTAAAGTTATTAACCCCTAACCCTAAATCTAACCCAAACCCTAATACCCACTAACTTGAACATAATTAAAATAAATCTATATAAAAATTACAATTAATACCTAAATAATTCCTATTTAAAACTAAATACTTACCTATAAAATAAACCCTAAGCTAGCTACAATATAACTAATAGTTACAATGTATCTATCTTAGATTTTATTTTTTATTTCACAGCTAAGTTTGTATTTATTTTAACTAGGTAGACTAGTTAGTAAATAGTTGTTAACTATTTACTAATTACCTAGCTAAAATAAATACAAACTTACCTGTAAAATAAAACCTAACCTGTCTTACACTAGCACCTAACCTTACACTACAATTAAATAAATTACATTAATTAAATACAATTAACTAAATTATATAAAACAAACTAAATTACACAAAATAAAAAAGAAATTATCAAATATTTAAACTAATTATACCTAATCTAATAGCCCTATCAAAATAAAAAAAAGTCCCCCCAAAATAAAAAAACCCTGGTCTAAACTAAACTGCAAATAGCTCTTAGGGCCTTTTATGGGGAATTGCCCCAAAGAAATCAGCAGTAAAACCCATCACGCACACAACCAAACCCCCCAAATAAAATCTTATATAAAAACCTAAGCTCCCCATTGCCCTGAAAGGGGCATTTGGATGGCCATTGCCCTTAAAAGGGCATTTAGCTCTTTTTCAGCCCAAACTCTAAGCTAAAAATAAAACCCACCCAATAAACCCTTAAAAAACCTAACACTAACCCCCGAAGATCCACTTACAGTTTTTGAAGACCAGACATCCATCCTCAACGAAGCCTGGAGAAATCTTCATCCAAGCGGCAAGAAGTCCTCAACGAAGCCGGGAGAAGTCTTCATCCAAGCGGCAAGAAGTGGTCCTCCAGACGGGCAGAAGTCTTCATCCAGACGGTATCTTCATCCTTCCGACGCGGAGCTGCTCCATCTTCGACATCAGGCTCGGAGCATCCTCTTCTGACAACAGCACTTCAAGAATGAAGGTTCATTTAAGGGATGTCATCCAAGATGTCGTCCCTTGAATTCCAATTGGCTGATAGAATCAGCCAATCAGAATTCAATCAGCCAATCGGAATTAAAGGTGAAAAAATCCTATTGGCTGATGCAATCAGCCAATAGGATTGAGCTTCAATCCTGTTGGCTGAACCAATCAGCCAATAGGATTGAGCTCGGATTCTATTGGCTGTTCCAATCAGCCAATAGAATGCAAGCTCAATCCTATTGGTCCTATTTTTTTTAAGGGTGTATTGGGTGGGTTTTATTTTTAGGTTAGGGACTTTGGGCGGCAAAAGAGCTAACTGCCTTTTAATGGCAATGCCCATCCAAATGCCCTTTTCAAGCAATGGGGAGCTTAGTTTTTTTTAGATAGGTTTTTATTTGGGGGGTTGGTTGTATGGGTGGTGGGTTTTACTGTTGGGGGGTTGTTTGTATTTTTTTTACATGTAAAAGAGCTAATTACTTTGAGGCAATGCCCCGCAAAATGCCCTTTTAAGGGCTATTGATAGTTTAGTTTAGGTTAGGGTTTTTTTCTATTTTGGGGGGTCTTTTTTATTTTAATAGGGCTATTAGATTAGGTTTATTTAGTTTAAATTTCTGACATTTGTTTATTATTTTCTGCAATTTAGTGTTTGTTTTTTCATGTACTTTAGCTAATTTAATGTAATTTAGGTAATTCTATGTACTTTATTTAGTTTTATTTAATTTAGTTAATTTATGTAATTATAGCGTAGTGTTAGGTGTAATTGTAACTTAGGTTAGGTTTTATTTTACAGGTAGTTACGTATTTATTTTAGCTAGGTAGTTATTAAATAGTTAATAACTATTTAATAACTATTCTACCTAGTTAAAATAAATACAAACTTGCCTGTAAAATAAAAATAAATCCTAAGATAGCTACAATGTAACTATAAGTTATATTGTAGCTATCTTACGCCTAGATTTAGAGTTCTGTGGCCAAAGGAGTGCATTAGCTACGCGTGCTTTTTTTCCCCCGCACCTTTTAAATACCGCTGGTATTTAGAGTTCACAGAAGGGCTGCGTTAGGCTCCAAAAAGGGAGCGTATAGGCATATTTACCGCCACTGCAACTCTAAATACCAGCGGTGCTTACGGACGCAGCCAGCTTCAAAAACGTGCTCGTGCACGATTCCTCCATAGGAAACAAAGGGGCAGTTTGAGCTTGAAAAAAATCTAACACCTGCAAAAAAGCAGCGTTCAGCTCCTAACGCAGCCCCATTGTTTCCTATGGGGAAACACTTCCTAAGTCTGCACCTAACACCCTAACATGTACCCCGAGTCTAAACACCCCTAACCTTACACTTATTAACCCCTAATCTGCCACCCCCGCTATCACTGACCCCTGCATTATACTATTAACCCCTAATCTGCCGCTCCGTACACCGCTGCAACCTACGTTATCCCTATGTACCCCTAATCTGCTGCCCCTAACACCGCCGACCCCTATATTATATTTATTAACCCCTAATCTGCTGCCCCCAACATCGCCAATCAGATTGAGCTTGCATTCTATTGGCTGTTCCGATCAGCCAATAGAATGCAAGCTCAATCTGATTGGCTGATTGGATCAGCCAATCGGATTGAACTTGAATCTGATTGGCTGATTCCATCAGCCAATCAGAATTTTCCTACCTTAATTCTGATTGGCTGATAGAATCCTATCAGCCAATCGGAATTTGAGGGACGCCAACTTGGATGACGTCCCTTAAAGGAACCGTCATTCGTCGGGAAGTCGTTGGCCAGGATGGATGTTCCGCATCGGCGGGATGAAGATGGATCCGGAAGAAAGAAGATTGAAGATGCCGCTTGATAGAAGACTTCAGCCGGATGATGTACCTCTTCAGCCCCCCCTTGGATACAGACTTCAGCCGGATGATGAACCTTTTCAGCCGGATGATTGACCTCTCCAGCCCCCGCTTGGATCAAGACTTCAGCCGGATGATGGACCTCTTCAGCCCGATGATGGACCTCTTCAGCCCCCGCTTGGGCTTGGATGAAGACTTCAGAGCCTCTTCTGGACGGATCGGTGATACCCAGCGTGGTGAAGATAAGGTAGGGAGATCTTCAGGGGCTTAGTGTTAGGTTTATTTAAGGGGGTTTGGGTTAGATTAGGGGTATGTGGGTGGTGGGTTGTAATGTTGGGGGGGGGTATTGTAATTTTTTTTTACAGACAAAAGAGCAGAATTCTTTGGGGCATGCCCCGCAAAAGGCCCTTTTAAGGGCTGGTAAGCTAAAAGAGCTTTTCAATTTTTATTTTAGAATAGGGTAGGGCATTTTTTTATTTTGGGGGTCTTTGTTATTTTATTAGGGGGCTTAGAGTAGGTGTAATTAGCTTAAAATTGTTGTAATATTTTTATAATGTTTGTAAATTATTTTTTTATTTTTTGTAACTTAGTTCTTTTTTTATTTTTTGTACTTTAGTTAGTTTATTTAATTGTATTTATTTGTAGGTATTTGTATGTAATTAATTTATTGGTAGTGTAGTGTTAGGTTTAATTGTAGATAATTGTAGGTATTTTATTTAATTTATTTATTGATAGTGTAGTGTTAGGTTTAATTGTAACTTAGGTTAGGATTTATTTTACAGGTAATTTTATAATTATTTTAAGTAGGTAGCTATTAAATAGTTATTAACTATTTAATAGCTATTGTACCTGGTTAAAATAAATACAAAGTTGCCTGTAAAATAAATATTAATCCTAAAATAGCTACAATATAATTATAATTTATATTGTAGCTATATTAGGGTTTATTTTACAGGTAAGTATTTAGCTTTAAATAGGAATAATTTATTTAATAAGAAATAATTTATTTCGTTAGATAAAAATTATATTTAACTTAGGGGGGGGTGTTAGTGTTAGGGTTAGACTTAGCTTTAGGGGTTAATAACTTTATTAGAGTAGCAGTGACGTCCGGTCGGCAGATTAGGGGTTAATAATTGTAGGTAGGTGGCGGCGACGTTGGGGATGGCAGATTAGGGGTTAATAAATATAATATAGGTGTCGGCGGTGTAAGGGGCAGCGGATTACGGGTACATAGTGATAATGTAGGTTGCGGCGGTGTGCGGTCGGCAGATTAGGGGTTAAAAAATTTTAATAGAGTGGCGGCGATGTGGGGGGACCTCGGTTTAGGGGTACATAGGTAGTTTATGGGTGTTAGTGTACTTTAGAGCACAGTAGTTAAGAGCTTTATGTACGGGCATTAGCCCAGAAAGCTCTTAACTCCTGGCTTTTTGCTGCGGCTGGAGTCTTGTCATTAGATTTCTAACGCTCACTTCAGCCAAGACTCTAAATACCAGCATTAGAAAGATCCCATTGAAAAGATAGGATACGCAAATGGCGTAAGGGGATCTGCGGTATGGAAAAGTCGCGGCTGCAAAGTAAGTGTTAGACCCTTTCCTGACTGACTCTAAATACCAGCGGGTGGCCAAAACCAGCGTTAGGAGCCCCTAACGCTGGTTTTGACGGCTAACGCAGAACTCTAAATCTAGGCGTGTGGGTTTATTTTAAGGTAAGTATTTAGTTTTAAATAGGAAAAATTTAGTTAATGATAGGAATTTTTAGTTAGATTTCTTTTAATTATATTTAAGTTAGGGGGTGTTAGGGTTAGGGTTAGACTTAGATTTAGGGGTTAATAACTTTAATATTGTGGCGGCGACGTTGGGGGTGGCAGATTAGGGTTAATAAATGTAGGTAGGTTGCGGGCGATGTTAGGGACAGCAGATTAGGGGTTAATAATATTTAACTAATGTTTGCGAGGAGGGAGTGCGGCGATTAAGGGGTTAATATATTTATTATAGTGGCGTCGATGTCCGGTTCTGCAGATTAGGGGTTACATTTTTTCTTTTAGTGTTTGTGATGTGGGAGGGCCTCAGTTTAGGGGTTAACAGGTAGTTTATGGGTGTTAGTGTACTTTTTAGCACTTTAGTTGCTACGGCGCTGTAGTGTAACTACTGACTTTAAAATGCGGTACCAGTCTTGACAGGAGAGGGTGTACCGCTCACTTTTTGGCAGACTAGTAATACCGGCGCTATGCAAGTCCCATTGGAAAAAGAGGATACGCAATTTACGTAAGTGGATTTGCGGTATTTACAAGTCTGGCCAAAAAAGTGAGTGGTACACCTGTACCTGCAAGACTCGTAATACCAGCGGGCATTAAAAAGCAGCGTTAGGACCGGCTAACGATGCTTTTTAAGCCTAACGCATAACTCGTAATCTAGCCGAATGTAACTATTAGTTATATTGTAGCTAACTTAGGTTTTATTTTTTAGGTAAGTATTTAGTTTTAAATAGGAATTATTTAGGTATTAATTGTAATTTTTATCTAGATTTATTTTAATTATGTTAAAGTTAGTGGGTGTTGGGGTTAGGGTAAGACTTAGGGGGCGCGATCCGATATACAACGTAGTTTTCGGCACAAGTGAGGTAACCCGCGCCACCCGTAATTTCACCTCGCACATCGGGGTATTACATATACGATGCCGTCAGATGCTAAAGTGGCGTAAGTAGGACAAACTGGCGTTGTTCCGAAAAGTGCGCAAATACACATTTTAGTCGTCGCAAGTACTTACGGCAGTATTTTGTCCACTTAAAGTCTCAATAAAGTGTAGTTTTATGCAAATTAGGCTAACACTCGTAAAAATGACCCGCGACTTCATCTAAAAATGCGCCACGTAATTACGCTATTCAAAATTCATATATAAACCCATGCGCAGCTGCCATTTTCTTCAGTGTGTTTGGATGGTTCGTTGAGCTACAGCACACTACAGTTGAGTTGAGAATTAGTTAGAGTAGAGAGAGAGGCGCAAACAGAGGAGTTAGTTAGGTCGCATTGTTGGTTGGGTAAGCTTGTACACTTACACATATTTTTACATATTGCACACATTTTGCATACATACATATACAAAATACACAACCCTTTTTTTTTCTAACGCCGCACACATTTTATTTTAATTTTACAGTGTGATAGGCTGAATGTTTGGTTGTGATTGTGTTTGATTGAACTGGGAGTGAGTGTGAATGTGTGAGCGTGTGTAGTGTGAGGATGGTATGGAGAGGTAGGGCGGAGGGGAGGAGGGGAGAGGAGTGGCAGGGAGAGGGGTATTGTAGCGGACAGGAGGAGCAGCGGGGTCCCGGTCAGGGAGTAAGTGGAGTGGGGAGAGGGAGAGCTAGAAGGGATGATGGGAGGGGAGATGCCCAAGAATCCCACAGACCAGGCACATCAAGGAGAGAGACAGAGGGTGCACATGGGGACAGAAGGGGGGAGGAGGGAGAGGATAGGTAGGAACCCACACCAGGGATATCACACGGAGGAAGCCAGGTGTCCACAGAGGATGAGAGGATGAGATGTCCTAATTTCTCATTCTCTGAGAATGTTGCCCTAGTTCAGGCCATCATGGAACAATCACAGTGCCCTCTTTGGCCAGGAGAAGGGCAAAGGTGTTGCCAGAAGGCGGAAAACAGCATGGTCGGTGGTAGAGGATGCCGTCAACAGTGTGGCCCAGCAGAGGAGGACTGTTGAGGGCCTTAAAAAAGATGGAATGACTGTAAGAGGCAGGTGAAAGAGAAGATGGGGCAGGAAGCAATGCACCAGAGGGGAACAGGCGATGGTCCAGCCTTGGAAGCAGAATACAACACCTGGCAGGAGATGATACGCAGGTCCCTGAGTATCACAGCAGTCCGTGGACTTCCAGGGGCTCGTGACTCAGGGGTTGCAACCACAGCACCTCATGCTGGTGAGTAACATCACACACACCAGTATGATATATATTTGAGATATAAAATCCTTTAATGTCACACATTCATGTACACAATGAGGAGCATGGTATTTGGCCAACTAACAAAAACATCTACAATTATATTTCACATTAATGCTACTTAACACAATGCAATTCATGATATGAGGTGGAATAGTGCAATACTAACATGTCTCAGAGTAACACAGGCCACAAGCCACATGTAGAGTTTTCAGTAAATGGACACTATAGCCATCACAATACTTTTAACTCAGAAATCAGGTTCTGTGCCTACATCAGGCTAAATTAAATTGTGTGACCATAGTGTCACTTAAAGAACACACTTTTTCCATCATTGACATGTACACGTAACTATTGTATCAAACACATACCTGTATACTGTGCAGATTAAAATCCCTCATATCACAAATCACATTGTGCACATGCATGTTATAGAGTTTGACATGAGAATGAGTATAGGCAATAGCATGTATCAATGTACATTGTATGCCCACATGGACATATATTTGACTGTACTAATCCCTCTCATCATTTGACTCCTCCACAGAACCTCCTGTCACCAGGCTGCAAACAGGCATGCCACAACCTCCACCACCACCACCAGTCACAGGCATGCAGCCACCTCCACCACCAGTCACAGGCATGAGGCCACCTCCACCACCACCACCAGTCTACAGGCAACCACGTGAACATTATGCTCCCTGGCATGAGCAGGGTTGGATGGCTTCTGGTGAGGACCCGGATATGATGCCACCACCATTGCCATATGAGCCCTGGCAAGGTTCGTGGCCAGAGGAATACTCTTCTTTTGGCTTTGAGGAGGAGCCAAGTCAGCCACAAAGGGTCCATGTCTTTACCCCCCCTCCAAACACAATATCAGGGCAGTCATTGCTATTACACACAGGGTATGTCCCAAGAAGTGCAAACTGGACAGGCTGAGTGGTCACAATGGGACTACCAATCCACCCTGAGAGCTCCACCATCCTCTTCCCTTGGGAGAGCTCCATTATCCTCTTCCCTTGGGAGAGCTCCACCATCCTCTTCCCTTGGGAGAGCTCCACCATCCTCTTCCCTTGGGAGAGCTCCACCATCCTCTTCCCTTGGGAGAGCTCCACCATCTGCAGATGAGCATATAGCTGAAGATGTCCCACAAGAACCAGCAGATGAAGATGTTCCACAAGCACATGCAGATGCAGCTGAAGTAGTTCCTCAAGCACCAGCAGATGAAGATGTTCCACAAGCACATGCAGATGCAGCTGAAGTAGTTCCTCAAGCACCATGAAATGCAGCTGAAGTAGTTCCTCAAGCACCATCAGATGCAGCTGAAGTAGTTCCTCAAGCATCAGCAGATGCAGCTGAACATGCACCTCAAGCACCTAGAAGCCCTGCTGCTCAAGAGCCTGTGGATGCATTGTATTCTCCCCTGGGCAAGGAATACATTGCACTGCAGAGGAGGCTCATAACAAGCTGCAAGAGCAGACAAAGAGGCCAAGAGAGGTTTCACAGGAGCCAAGAGAGGTTACACAGGAGCCAAGAGAGGTTACTCAAGCGTAGCATAGAGCTGCAGAGGGACATGGCACCATCATTAAATGGAATTGTTCAAAAACAGTCGCAGATGATGACAGTTATGGCTGATATGCAGATTCAGATGGACAATAGATGGCGGGAACAAAATCAACTCTTGGGTGTGTTGGTTGAGCACTTTACACTGCCTCCAGCCTATCATCTGTGGCCAGCACTCCAGCAGAATCATCTGAATCTTCCCAAACCAGGAGAACAAGGAAATCCACTCCAGTCACCTCAGCCCCTTCATCCAAGAAGCCTAAAAAGAAAGAAATATTCTTATAGTTCACCATAAATCTTTTCCTCTGTTATTTACCATATAATTGTCATCCACATCCATGTGAGGTGTGTTTTAGTACACTAATATTGTTTAAATATATAATAAGGCCTGTGTGGAAATGGGCCCAAAAGTGTAATATTATCATGTTTATGACATATTCATGTTCTATAAACCACATCACATAGTTGTGTATGAAGGGTACATATAATAATATTCACTTATAAGATGTAAATAAAGGTTTCTCACATCCAATAGAAATTGACACATAGGCAGGGATAGGCATGAGGCAAGGCTGTGGCGGACATTTTCTAAAGTAAAGACCTTTAGTGAAGGACACCTTGCCTATCCCTGCACATGGGTATATATATCTAAATAATAATGTATTTACAGAGGGTGTGAACATAAGGTATAAACATCCATTTTGATTCTTCTTAATGATAGTCAATAAATCATAGTGACCTAAACATGAATTAAACTAATGAGATATTTTCAGTAATTAGGGTGGTTAAGGGAAGGGGGGTGGGATGTAGTAGTTTCACTTACATGCAGTGGAAATCCACAGTATGTAATTCGATGACCAGCTGCAGCAGGGGCAGCACCATGACCTCAGCAGCAACTATAGAATCGGCATGTATAGACGGAACAACAGGGGCTTGTAGGGCTTCCAGCACCCCTTGTGCCCCATGATGCACCCCTTGTGCCCCATGATGCTGCCTCTCTATGGAAAGCAGGGGAAACATGGTGAAAATGAGGATGTTTTTTAGGCTTCCTGTTGAGAGGTTGTGCTGTTTGTGATTGGTTTGACACAATTGACACACTTGCAGGGGCAGGAATAATAAATGCTTTGAAGAGGTTTAACCATTTGTGATCAAGCTGCTGATATGTATGTTGTTGAGCATGCATTTGTTAGGCCTTCAGAGAGTTACGTTGTTTTTTTACTCAGTGCAAGGGTTGCTGCGCCTGCAATTTGTGGCGAGATGCGAATGGAGTAGATTTTCTGAATATAGTATAGTGGTGGCGATTTTGGGGGCAGCAGATTATGGGTTAATAACAGTAATGTAGGATGTGGCGATGTTAGGGACAGCATATTAGGTGTTAATAATATTTAACTAGTGTTTACAATGCGGGACTGAGGCAGTTTAGGGGTTAACATGTTTATTATAGTGGTGGTGATGTCAGGAGCGGCAGATTAGGGGTTAATGATTTTTTTTTATTGTTTGCGATGCGGGAGGGCCCCAGTTTAGGGGTTAATAGGTAGTTTATGGGTGTTAGTGTACTTTTTAGCACTTTCAGTTTACGGTACGGATCTTGACGGTATTGGCTGTACCGCTCACTTTTTGGCCGGACAGGCAAACTCGTAATACCGGCGCTATGGAAGTCCCATTGAAAAAGGACTTTTTGAAATCTGCTGTAGTTACGTTGCATTACGGCCAAAAAAGTGTGCGGTACAGATATACATGCAAGACTCGTAATACCAGCGGTAGTGAAAAAGAGCCATAACGCTGCTTTTTCACTCATAACACAAAACTCTTAATCTAGCCGATAGATAGCAAAAGAACAAATATAAATTGATAATATTAGTAAATTAGAAAATTGTTTAAAATTGCATGCTCTATCTGATTCATAAAAGAAAATATTTTTGTTCAGTGTCCCTTTAACTACATATGTTTTTCAGAAAAGGATAGAAGAGAAGGAATACATTTACATAATAGAATTATATTACAAAGTAGTTTACTATAACATGCTATTTATGATTTATGAAATAACTATTTTTGATTCATGTACCTTTTAATAGAACTGAGTTGTTTATGCAAAACTCGTGACTATCTAATTAATGGTTTATCTATTTTTTGTAAACAATAAAAACTCTGGTGTAGATTGACCCCTTAATACACAGAGCAAAGTATATCTTACCCATGCCATGAATTTGAACAACAAACATTTGTAACATTTTTATTATGTAAATAAAATAAAAACAAACAAATTTATTAAGTCGGAATATAATTTATTCATATGATAATCTTAAAACAAGAAAAAAAAGTTTTTAACAAGCAAAAAATTAAATTATAAATTATATATTAAATGAATTAAGCTAAAAAAACAACAACTAAGCGTTCTAACCTTTTGAACGCTTAGAGGCAGTGGGAGATTGGGGAGGTGATCTCTCCCTTGATGACCAGCGATGTATCAGCATAAACAGATTGCGGTTAAAATGCCGGCTGTCTTCGTCTGCCCTCTCCCTGTGCTCCAATTCCCTCTGCTCTACCCTGGTCATCCCTGTCTACCGCTAACCTCTCCCTATCAAAATTTGACCTATCACTATCCCTCTGTCTTTCATATAAATATCTTTCCCTCTCTAAATCTATTCTTCCACTATCCCTTTGTCTTTCATATGCAAATCTTTCCCTCTTTTAAATCTATTCTTTCACTTTCTATTCTTAATCTTTCCCTATCTAATTGAATGCCCGCTCTATGATCCGCCCTTGTAGCTCAACAGATAATCTCAATGCCCCGTGCAACTCCCGGTGATCAACCCTGTACTACCTGGCCATATTCAACATTTCATGAACTGCTTTATCTTCAATTAGTTGAAGCAGTTCGGGTCCAGGATCAGCACGGCCATGAGCTGCTGGGGCACAAGCAGCAGGGGCACCAGGGTCCAGAGCAGCTGGGTAAGACACTTTAGTTTAACATGCACGATTATGGTAGTTAATGTTATCTTAAAGGGATATTCCATCAAAGGTTGGGATCCACATGAATGCATTTCATTTTTTAATCTAAGCATTTTTGCAATATACATTTATTAACAAAAGTGCTTCTAATAAAAGCTATAGCTGTTTAAAAAGTGCATTTAAGTATGCACTGTGCACCAGTATCTTCAACACTGCATTTGTAGAAACAAAGGTGCTTGTAACATATGATCTTGACTCAATTTCTTAATTACTGACATGAAGTATATATATATATATATATATATATATATATGCGATCATGGTGATGTTTGCAGAGGTTAAAGGTTAATATTATATTCAAAATAAAAGGTTCATGATTGGTATAGAGCATGCAATTGTAAGGAACTTTCTAAATAAATCCAATTACCATTTTTCTTAGTTGTCTTGGTAGATTTTTTTAAAGGTAGGCTTAGGAGATGTTCCATTTTTGGTTAAGCACATAGGTAGCACTTGATGATTTGTTTTTAAATGTAGCCAAGCAATCATCAAGCAATACACAGGTGATGATCCTAACGTGGTTTTTTCTAAGCTTATATTCTTTAATTTTTTTAAAAAGATAACAATAGAAAGGAGTAGATTCAATAATAGGACTCATTACAGCCGACTATACTAGGCTTTGAGATACTATTCAATCACGAATTATGTCACTGATCAATGTAATTTGACTATTTAAACATTAAGACATTGATTGTCCCTTTTAACCCCTTAATGACCGAGGACGTGCCAGGAACGTCCTACAATAAAACACCCTTAACGACCAAGGACGTTCCTGGCACGTCCTCTGGGGTTTGAAGCTCTGGAAGTGATCCTGATTGCTTCCAGATGCTTCCAGGGTATTGCAGTGATGCCTCGATATTCAGGCATCACTGCAATATCCGTTTTACCCCACCGATGTAGAGAGAGCCCTCTCTGCATCGACCATCGATGGGGCCGATCGTTGGTGGGTGGGAGCTGCAGTAGGGAGGCGGGTGGGAGGTCCCTCGATGTAGACATCCGTCTCCCCTGGCTTGGATCTAGTCCGCAAGTGACACGGGTACGGCGGGGGGGAGGCTGGGCACACGTGCACATGCACACGCCGCTTTAACCCGGCAAATTATTAAAACTCGTTAAAATCTATGGAAAGAAGAGAGAGGGAGGGTGGGATCAAATGTGCTGGGGAAGGAATCTGGGAGGGGGAGGGTGGGTAGGGTATTGAGGGGGGGCAGCTACACTACAGATTTTTTTTTTTTTAATTTTAAAAATAAAAAATAAAAAAAAAATTGTGGCAAATTGGGTACTGTCAGACAGCTGCCAGTACCCAAGATGGCGTCAAATAGGTAGAGGGGGGAGGGTTAGAGAGCTGTATGGGGGGGATCAGGGAGGTTGGGGGCTATGGGGTGATCCTACACAGTAGAATAAGTTTTTTTTTTTTTTTTAAAAAAGGAAACAAAAAAAGAAACAAAAACTTTTAGTTTAGTACTGGCAGACTTTCTGCAAACACTTAAGATGGCGGAGACAATTGTGGGGTGGGGGAGGGAAGAGAGCTGTTTGAGAGGGATCAGGGTGTGGGATATGTCAGGTGGGAGGCTGATCTCTACACTAAAGCTAAAATTAACCCTGCAAGCTCCCTACAAGCTACCTAATTAACCCCTTCACTGCTGGGCATAATTCACGTGTGGTGCGCAGCAGCATTTAGAGGCCTTCTAATTACCAAAAAGCAACGCCAAAGCCATATATGTCTGCTATTTCTGAACAAAGGAGATCCCAGAGAAGCATTTGCAACCATTTGTGCCATCATTGCACAAGCTATTTGTAAATAATTTCAGGGAGAAACCCAGAATTGTGAACAATTTTACGTTTTTTTTTATTTGATCGCATTTGGCAGTGAAATGGTTGCATGAAATATACCAAAATGGGCCTAGATCAATACTTGGGGTTGTCTACTACACTACACTAAAGCTAAAATGAACCCTACAAGCTCCCTACATGCTCCCTAATTAACCCCTTCACTGCTGGGCATTATACACATGTGGTGCGCAGTGGCATTTAGCGGCCTTCTAATTACCAAAAAGCAACGCCAAAGCCATATAATGTCTGCTATTTCTGAACAAAGGGGATCCAGAGAAGCATTTACAACCATTTGTGCTATAATTGCACAATATGTTTGTAAATACCGTAATTTCAGTGAGAAACCTAAAGTTTGTGAAAAAAATTGTGAAAAAGTGAACGATTTTCTTTATTTGATCGCATTTGGCGGTGAAATGGTGGCATGAAATATACCAAAATAGGCCTTGATCAATATTTTGGGATGTCTTCTAAAAAAAAATATATACATGTCAATGGCTATTCAGGGATTCCTGACAGATATCAGTGTTACTATTGCTAATTTTGAAAAAAAGTGGTTTGGAAATAGCAAAGTGCTACTTGTATTTATTGCCCTATAACTTGCAAAAAAATCAAAGAACATGTAAACATTGGGTATTTCTAAACTCAAGGCAAAATTTAGAAACTATTTAGCATGGGTGTTTTTTGGTGGTTACAGATGTGCAACAGATTTTGGGGGTCAAAGTTAGAAAAAGTGTGTTTTTTTCAATTTTTTCCTTATATTTTATCATTCTTTTATAGTAAATTTAAAGATATGATGAAAATAATGGTATCTTTAAAAAGTCCATTTAATGGCAAGAAAAACGGTATATAATATGTGTGTGTACAGTAAATGAGTAAGAGAAAAATTACAGCTAAACACAAACACAGCAGAAATGCAAAAATAGCATTGGTCCCAGACTGTCAACAAATGGAAAAGTGGTCTGGTCACGAGGAGGTTAAGTGAGCACACTTATAACATTAATGTTTGTTCTGGTTTTTGTTACCTGGGGAGGAGATCGAAGAGGTTGGAGGTTGTCCCAAAGCCCTTCGTACCTCAGCTGAAATAAAAAAATGTGTATATAGATATATATAGTTAAAAATCAAATTTAAATCATACGGGTAAGAGCATTTTAATTAAACAAAATCTAACATTAAAAAAACATACCTATTGTTCGGCCAGCGCTTCCTGCTTCAGGGGTGCTGCACATTAGGTCCGACTGTGTCGCTGCTGAGGAGAAACTGTGGCTGGACTCAGTACGGAAACTGACGGTCAATGGTAGTGTGGCATCACCATCATCAGTGGCAGAAGCTGCAGCTGCAGCAGCAGCACTGGTAGACACTGGAAAACATATCATGAAAAAATTGAGTATAAATATTATTGCATATAATAATGTAAATAAAATTAAAGGCCTATAATTTTTTTTAAAAAAATCAGTTTAGACATGGATAACTCATGTAATAAAACTTTAATTACCTGCCAACTCGTCAGTATCATGCCCGACCTCATCCAGACTGAGCGTCATATTGCTCCCCAACGTCTCCATCGGCAGAGTCTTGTATGTAGAGAGCTCTGCTGAATACGGACCGCCAACTCCTGTAGTGCATGCAGACTTTTTCTCCCTGGCCAGCTTGGCCTTCAAGATTCTCTTGATAACAGAAAATCTTTTTTTACAATGCTCCACCGATTTCGCATGAGCACCTTCGGAAGAGACACTGTCAGATATATCTCTCCATATCTGTTGTTTTCTGGAGAAAGAGGTCCGCTGTGCTTTGGAACCATAAATAAAATCACAGTGATCCAGAACCTTGGTTACAAGAACCCGGTTCTAATCAAAATTGAACTGTATATTGCACCCAGATTTTGTCTTACCAGTCTCCACAGACGCCATATACAGTCCAAGAAAAAAAATACAAGAAAGTCGACAAAAAAATTAATTACTCAATTTTCATGCACCTTTTATAGTTAATTAGTCATGACATAATCAATCAGCCATTATCAATTTAATATACAATCAATAATTAAATTGTTTTAGAGTATAATCTTTGTTTACGCAGTTATTCAATTCTTAAAGTATATAATATTCATAAGCCCTTCATTGTTGACGCCAATAATATAAAATGTTCAATTAAATGTAATAGAAAAATTTACCATGATATCTTGTTTTTTAATCAACATACTTTTGTTATATGATCAATCCAATTAGCCAACATTGATTTAATATACCTATTTAAATTAATATACATTCAATTTGTTTAATACTTGGATCATTAGTGACGCACAACTAATTCTTATATTCTTATAGGATATACTTTGCATAAGCCAGTCATTGGTGACGCATATAATATAATATGATTAAAGATTTACTGTGTGGATTACATATAAATGGTCATGACACATGATGTATATAATGCACCAATCAAAGAGTAAACAACTTTTTCTACTGTCAATACCCAATCAGATTGCTCTATACTTGGGATAGTTGTGTTGCACTTAAAAAAAAAATTGTTAGAGTGTATTTGAGTTTTAGAGATGTCGCATCCACCTGTTTTTACCGATGGCAAATATTGGTGATATTGGTGTACAGGATGAACCGTTACTTCCCCAGGAGGATTGGAGGAGTCAGGGGAATAGCCCATGAAGATAGAGACCGCATCATTTATGAAATGATGCGCTGGATAAGGCTCTTGTCCGGCGTAAGTAGGATGCGTCGTCAATGTCTTCGTCATTTTAGTGACCTGAGGCATCAAGACCAGGAGTGCTATACAGCAATAAGGTCACTTATTAGGAGATGTAAGTGTAATTTATTCATTTATTAATCTTTTGAGTGTAACAACAGCAACAATTTTAATACTAACAATAACAACTCTAATACTAACAACAACTCTAATACTAACAACAACAACTCTAATACTAACAACAACAACTCTAATACTAACAACAACTCTAATACTAACAACAACAACAACTTAATACTAAAAACAACAACAACTTAATACTAAAAACAACAACAACAACAACAACTCTAATACTAACAACAACTCTAATGCTAACAACAACAACAATAATACTAACAACAGCAACAATTCTAATACTAACAACTATAATACTAACAACAACAACAACAATTCTAATACTAACAATAACAACTCTAATACTAACAACAACAACTCTAATACTAACAACAACAAGTCTAATACTTCCAATTCCAATAAACATTGAAGGATCATATGTAAGCTATTGGACCACAGTTTGGGCAGCCCTGCTTTACAGCATTACAATACAGCTATTTCCCTTTCCATCTAAGTTTTTGTACCCGCTAGTTTGATATCATAAAAATTAAATTTATAATCACAATTCAGTATAAAATTAAATTTAGTGAGATTTATTGAGATAGAACAGTGAAATAATTAAGTTTGTGTAACTTGAAACCATCTGAATCAACATAACACATACCAAACTTCTTAATTTACGAATCGAATCCGAAACGAATACATCCAAATTTATTCGAATCCGAATGAAGATGAAACAAATACATTCAAATGTATCCGAATTTGATTCTATCCGAAACAAAATTTGAAAATATATGAATCTGTCGGAAATGAACCAAGCCCCTCCAAGACATGTGTAAGATCTGTTACAACTTCACCCAAAGCAAGCAAACAGTTCACAGTTCCGATGCAAGGAAAGGCAGGGAGAGATATCGGTAATTAAAATAATATATATTTATTTATACTTGCATTAAAAATGTTGACAAGGCACAGCAAACAAACAAAAGCCTCGTAGGATATATTGTGCTCCCAGGACTCAGACATCCAGCTGAGCTGAAGGTGCCTGGGTGGATGTAGGTGGGGTATCAAGCTTCAAATTTTCCTTCTTCTTATATGCTTTTATACTGCCATCATAAGAGGCAATGGCTGCATATAGCTGCAAGGTGTTTGTCTTTATGTTTGATGAAGTTACGTTTTGCCTATAAGCGGTGGCCTCATCCTGGGAAAGGGCCATGGGGTTGGTATAGTCATCCACACCTGATATTGGTTTCTCTTCTAACATGGTGCTCAGATGGGATGCATATGTCATTGTAGTTATATGCAGTGATTTATCAGCTGAGGGGTTTGCAAATGCCATTGTAAGCGATCACTCAAGGTTTAGGAAATGGTCATCTAGCAACCGGAAAATTTCCTCCTCCTCCGCCCCCAATCGTGTCTACCTTTAACTTGTAGTATTAAAATTAATTCACCCGCGATATTCTTATATTACACGTGTGCTAACATTAGCACGCCAGTGTAATCTAGCCCTAAATGTGATGTATTTTTCCTTGATAGTTTAATTTAGACTGTAGCTGCATAATTTCACTATGCATTTGCAGACCTCCCAACTGTCCTGATTTTTGCAGGACAGTGCTGGATTCTGAGCTCTGTCCCACTGGAACAGCCATATATTCTGTATTGTATGATTTCACCCACTGTTTTAAAAGACTATATTAGCCCTGCCCACTTCCACTGACTGCTCAAAGACACTTGTTGACCACCCTGATATGCCCTCTTACCCTTTATGATCCGATCCACTATCCACCCAAGACCCAGGACTCTTGGGTGTTGTACAAAATAGCAACGGATCCCTTTTAATCATCCCAAGTCAGCCAGGAGAATCAGTCATAAATACTGGGATATTGGGAGGTATGTTGTGCAGTAGTATCATTCTTAATGCATATTTTTATTAGGATTTTTATTTTGTTCTTTCAATATGTTTTTTAAACTGCTAATTTTATTTAGCACTCTCTCCCTTGAATATGGAAATGTAGGGTACACCACATTATTGAGATATACAGCTCACAACACAAAACTCGCCTTTTCTGTGAAGAACATCATAGCAGTGACTGATCTTTTTTTAGAAAATTGCACTTGAGCAGAGAGATTTATTAAATTGTTTTTTTAATGAAAGGTTACCTAAAATAATATAGGGATGGAAGACACCAGATAGGTTGCTAGAAAATTCACCTCACTGTCTTGTGCTGATCATTCTCAAGCATCCCCCTTGACTCCATTGCAAAATGAAAATAGACTTAAAGCTTTAAATGACCATAAATTATTAATATAAGAATAGTGTTTGTTTATAAAAAAATATTATTATATCAACCATAACAAAAAATAACCACAAAGAAGAGGGGCTTTCAGAATAAATTTAGATACTGATTCTGGTAACGTAACTAAAAATAATTTATTAAACAAACAGACCACAAATAATTTCTAATCTCCACTCTATAACTAAATATAAATGTATAAGTATATTTAAAAGATACTTTTTCATATTCTTGTAGGCTTTAAGGGCTAAAAGGAAGCCTACTTTCCATGAATTGTTGTGCAAACACATATTGCTTTCTTACCTAAGCGTATTACTAATATCCATAAGTAAGCCATTTATTAATTTCTCATTGATACTGCAAATAATGATTTTGCTTGTCAGAAACAGCAATAATGATAATCTACCTCAAGAGAACACTAGGAAATAAAAAGGAGGGACATAGTTTGTTGGTATTAAATACAAAAGGGCATATTTATCAAGCTCCTGCTCTGAGGCCGCAGACAGAAATCAACCCGATCGAATACGATAGGCTTGATTGACACCCCCTGCTAGCAGCCGAGAAATCTGAAGGGGTCAACATTGCACCAGCAGTTCACAAGCACTGCTGGTGCTCTTTCTATTGGTTCACCCCTGAGCTTCTTTACTGCTGGATTGCCTTCCTGTAGCCGAACTCAGCCTGTCTTGGCCATTCTCTGTCTTCTTATTGTCCTGAAGGACTACCCTGTCTACTGTGAGTACTGCTTACCTCATTTCACTAACTTACTCTGCTCTGGGATGTTTCCTATCATTCCACTTGACGCCTGTCAGGTTTTTTTTCCCTGTTTTGTTTGCCATGTGCTGCTGGCAGCCATTTTACTCACCTCTCTTCCTGACTATGGTGCATTGTGGGGGATGCTGCTCATTTCCTGCACTTCCTTTTATAGCCAGACTGGTGTGCATCATCCATGTGAGACAGGATGCAGTCTCAGAATTGTGATGTCCTCATTTATCGTGAAGTCTTAGCTATTAAGATGGCCCTGACTTAATGGCGTCATTGGCTAGAGGGTACCACCAATCCCATTCAGATCCTCACTGACCAAAAGAATCTGACGTACCTAGAGACTGTTCATCGACTCAGTCCCCAACAGGCCAGGTAGGCCTTATTCTTTTCCCGTTTTAACTTTGTGGGGTCTTATCTTCCTGGGACCAAAAATAAAAAAGCTGACGCCCTTTCCCATCAGTTTCCTCAGTCTACTGACTCTTCTAAAGCTCCTATTTAACACATCATACCCCCTTCCTGTGTGGTTGCTCAACTTAACACCTCTCTACTTCAAAGAGAGGTCTAGAAAGCCTCCTGAAGACCCAATGGCTCCTGATATCTTCTTTGTACCTCTGAACCTATGCACCCTTGTGCTATCCTGATCTCATGATAGCAAACTATGGTCTGGCCTGGTTTGACAAGAACTTTTAAGCTTCTTTCCCGACATGTATGGTGGCTACCATGAAGTCTGATGCTCAGGATTATGTAAAAGCCTGCATGACTTGTGCTGCCAATAAGACTCCTCAATCCTTGCCTCCTAGCTTACTCCTACCGTTGTCCATTCCCAAACAACCTTGGACACACATAACAATGGATTTCATTGTAGATCTCCCTCCTTCTGACCATCATACAGCCATCTGGGTTGTGGTGGATCGATTCTCCAGACTTGCTCATTTTATACTCTTAAAGAAACTACCATCTGCCCAAGAACTATCATCTCTTTTTCTGTTACATGTGGTACGACTTCATGGCATTTCCGTGAATGTTGTTTCCGACAGAGGTCCTTCATTTATCTCTACCTTTTTGGAAAGCCTTTTGCAAATAGATTGGAACCACTGTTTCCTTGTCTTCTGACTACCAACCCCAGACTAATGGGCTGACAGAAAGAGTGAATCATGACCTTGAAGCCTATCTCAGAGCTTTTGTTATTCTCTTCATACCAATTGGTCTGAATTGTTGCCCCTAGCTGAGCTGGCAAAGAACACTCATTGACACTCTTCTCTACAATGTTCTCCATTTCAAGCCACAGCAGGCTACGAGCCTTGTGTCTTTCCTCTTTCTGCTCAGTCCACAGGGGTTCCTGCTGCAGACCAACACGTTACTAACCTCACTACTCATTGGCAACTTATTCACTCTCAGTTACGTTCAGCTGTCTCCAGATACAAGAGGTCTGCTGATCATCATAGATCTTCTGTTCGTGCCTTTTCAGTAGGTGAATGTGTTTGGGTCTCTACTCGACATATTCGTCTATGTCAACCCAGTCACAAATTAGGGTCTAGGTTTATCAGCCCTTACAAAGTCATTAAAAGACTGTCTCCTGTTGAATACAAAATGGCCTTGCCCAGAACCCTGCGCATACACCCAGTCTTCCACATCTCACTACTCAAGCCCTATATCAAGAACAGATACACTCAGCCCTGACCTCCTCCTCCTCTGCTCTTGATTCATGGTGACCCTGAGTATGAGGTTGCTAAGATCCTGGACTCCAGATACAGGCACAGGCAACTACAGTACCTCGTGCATTGGAAGGGTTAGTCTGTTGCAGATTGTTCCTGGGTTCCTGCCCGTGATGTGCATGCTCCATCTTTGGTCTCCATGCCTCTCTGCCTGTCTGAACACTTTGCTTGCTTAACCTCTGAACTGCTGGATTGCCATACTGATATTTAGCTTGGTTTGCCTGACCACTCTACTTGCTTAACCCATGAACTGCTGGATTGCCATACTGATATTGAACTTTGTCTGTCTGACCACTCTGCTTGCTTAATCCCTGAACTGCTGGATTGCCATACTGATATTGAACTTTGTCTGTCTGACCACTCTGCTTGCTTAACCCCTGAACTGCTGGATTGCCATACTGATATTTAGCTCGGTTTGCCTGACCACTCTACTTGCTTAACCCATGAACTGCTGGATTGCCATACTGATATTGAACTTTGTCTGTCTGACCACTCTGCTTGCTTAATCCCTGAACTGCTGGATTGCCATACTGATATTGAACTTTGTCTGTCTGACCACTCTGCTTGCTTAACCCCTGAACTGCTGGATTGCCATACTGATATGGAACTCTGCCTGTCTGACCACTCTGCTTGCTTAACCCCTGAACTACTGGATTGCAATATTGTTGCCGAACTCTACCTGTCTGACCATTCTTTTTGTTTACCCCTGAACTGTTACACTGCTGGATATCCTTTGATGTAGCTTCCTGCTCTTTCTATTGGTTCACCCCTGAACTGCTTTACTGCTGGATTGCCTTCCTGCTGATGGACTCTGTCTTGACCATTCTCTATCTTCTTATTCCCCTGAAGGACTACCCTGTCTACTGTGAGTACTGCTTTCCACATTTCACTAACTTACTTTGCTCTGGGATATTTAAAATCATTCAACTTGACGCCGGGATAATAAGACTACTGGCCAAATTTGGTCTGATAGAGAGATATCCCACGATCATTACACCAATCTCCAGATGTTAGCGCTCCTGAGGCATTTGTTTGCGCACAAACATTTAATTTTCAACTTGTAATATGAGTGCGAGAATAGGAGCACTATTTAACTTGAGCAGTGATAGCAATTCACTAGCGCTAATATTTTTGTGCAAAATGTAATGTTGGTGGTGAAGAAACAATATTATAAGGGGATAACAAGAAACTACCCTCTGAAATGGATGCAAAATGAGGAACACAAACAATTATGATGGGACAATTCTTTAAATAGAAACCTCTTGAGCTTCTTTCCAACAAATCTCATATCTATTTTTAGGACAATTATATAATCAGAAAACTATTAAGATTCTTTCAAATAATTCTATTTATTTGCTAGTAATAACTAAATAATTTCTCTCGTAAAGTGTTTGGCATTATGGGTAACTTTTTTAATTGTCACTTTTTCTATGTATTTATAGTGATCCGCGAATAGTTCGCCGGCGAATAGTTCCCGGCGAACATAGCATGTTCGCGTTTGCCACGGCGGGCTAACATATGCGATGTTCGATCCGCCCCCTATTCGTCATCATTGAGTGATAATTTGACCCTGTACCTCACAGTCAGCAGGCACATTCCAGCCAATCAGCAGCAGACCCTCCCTCCCAGACCCTCCTACCTCATGGACAGCATCCATTTTAGATTCATTTGGAAGCTGCATTGTTAGTGAGAGGAGGGACAGTGTAGCTGCTGCTGATTGAATAGGGAAATTGATAGCTAGGCTAGTGTATTCAGTGTCCACTACAGTCCTGAAGGACTCATCTGATCTCTGCTGTAAGGACAGCACCCCAAAAAGCCCTTTTTAGGGCTAGAACATCTGTTTTTTTTCCCCTGTGTAATCTAATTGCAGTTGCCTGCCTGCCTGCCAGCGTGTGTGTCAGGCTCGCAGCGTATACTGTGCCAACTTGCCCAGTGCCACCACTCATATCTGGTGTAACAGTAGTGTAGATTTAAAAAAAAAAAACACTTTTTTGACTGTGTTAAATAAAAGCAGTCAGTTTCCTTCACACGTGTGCGTTTCAGTGCCTGCCTGCCTG